>NC_074716.1:43034638-43394638 GCF_947242115.1 Biomphalaria glabrata | reverse complement strand
GCTGAACTAATTGATCACCCCGTTACAGCATAAATGAAAAGCAACAGTGCCCCAATTGATGCTTAATGGTCATCAAGTTTGCTTTGACCTTTGTTGACCTCTGTCCACGCTTATCAGCTAACAATCATCAAGTTTTAATTGACCTCTATCCATGTCTATCAACTAGTGGTCATCAATTTTTAATCGACCTCTGTCTATGCCTATCAACTTGCGCTCATCAGGTTTAAATTGACCTCTGTCTATACTTATCTAGTAGTGGTCATTAAGTTTAAATTTACCTCTGTCTATACTTATCAACTAGTGGTCATCAATTTTTAATCGACCTCTGTCTATGCCTATCAACTTGTGCTCATCAGGTTTAAATTGACCTCTGTCTATGCTTATCAACTAGTGGTCATCAAATTTACATAGACCTCTGTCCATCTTATCATCTTATGGTTATCAAGTTTAAATTGACCCCTGTTTATACTTATCTACTAGTGGTCATCAATTTTTTTTATCGACCTCAACTAGTGCTCATCAAGTTTAAATTGACCACTGTCTATACTTATCAACTAGTGGTCATCAAGTTTAAATTGACCACTGTCTATACTTATCAACTAGTGGTCATCAAGTTTTAATTGACATGAGTCTATGCTTATCAACTATTGGTCATCAAGTTTACACAGACCTCTGTCTATACTTATCAACCGGAGGTCATCAAGTTTAAATTGGCATCTGTCCATGCCTATTAACTAGTGGTCATCAAGTTTGACCTGATTTCTGCTGTCTGCCCATTCTTATCCTTTAACGGTCATCAAGTTTGATCTGACCACTGCTTTTATCCTGACCTGTGTAACCGAGTTCTAGAATGTATAGCAACAAACATGTAAGAGGATTGGAAAGTGAAAAAGAAGAAGACGTAAAATGGCGTAGATACAATTTTGTCCAGTTTTAAAATTACATATAAGTTACAAAAATAAAACCTCTTGAGGCTGTAAGTTATCTGTTGACTCCATAGATGGCGATCATAATAAGATGAGAATCATGAGACTTGGTTTAAATAACAACTAGAGATATGAGACTTGGTTTAAATAACAACTAGAGATATGAGACTTGGTTTAAATAACAACTAGAGATATGAGACTTGGTTTAAATAACAACTAGAGATATGAGACTTGGTTTAAATAACAACTAGAAATATGATTATTAAATCATTGGTTTACCTTGGAATTGAGAAACTATTTGTATTTTAGACTAGCCTTGAAATAGCTGCAAACTGAATCGTCATCTTCATCATCATCAGTCCTTTGACCTGTGTCGTAATGATGCTGTTGAAGATTCGCTTAACCAAATCCTCCCATTTTTTCCCGGACAGCTGCTGTCATTGGCAAAATACCAAGAGAGACCGGTCCTCTTTCACGTTCATCCAGTTTGTTTTTTTAAGGACGAACCTTTCATTGTGAGCCGTGTCTTACAATATGACCGAACCAGCTCAGCTTTCGTCTCTTCAGAGTATCAAAGAGTTCCTTCTTTTCGTCAGCAAACGTCTAAGTACATTAATCATAAATTTCGAACGAAATTATTAGATTATTATTACCGACATCTCTGTGCCGTTTTGTTTTTCTATAAAGTTACATAAAACACATTGACTGACTAACTATACTTAGTTAACTTACAAAGAAAGCGATTATGACATAATAGTCGCTGTTATGATATCAGCCGATTAGGTGGGGGATTAACGACCTCGTATAAATCCTAGCAATCCTGGACATTCCAAGGAAAATTTAATATCGCCTGTCGTAGTGCGGAACTGCTGCGGATTGCCATATCTTTGAAAGGTTTCTGAGCGGATGGACACTGTTAGATATTACAATGAATTGTTTCCCCTTAATGACGCTTGACCCTGGCTTTGATAGAGACCTCGAAACATGTCTTCAATAATACAGATTTTTCATGACATTATTTTTGCTGATTATAATGATACTAAGAATTTGAATGTATCTGACACTTTTAACAATCAATAATATAAACTCAATGTTTTTTTTTTTTTTGTGTGAACATAACAGTCAGCAAAAAAAAAATATAAAAAAAATAAATACAATAGATCTCCCTTCTATAGGCCTACGTCTTGTGGATTTCAACCCTGTGGCATCCGATGCACTTTCCCAAGCCATTCAAAACGACGTTTACTTCTGTGAATGCAACATCATTCAGAAATGGCTCATAATAGGCATAAGTAAATATAGACTGGAAAAAGGAAATAACTTCATGTAACTTGAAAACATGTATATCTATTGTTGTCGGATTTCCGAATTCTGAAAAGTTGCATGATCTTCAGTCTTAGAGATTAAACAAAACTATACTGCTCATAAAAGCTGTATAATAAAGTACACAAAATTGCAACTCACTTCGTTTCATTAAACTCTTTTATCGGCCAGTCTATATTTATTTATGTCTATGGTTGTGGGTTTTGGTGTAGAAATATGGCAGATATAATCTAAAATAGAACATGAATCAGTGGTACGCAGGGATTGCTAAGTTACACAAGGAGTCCAATATGGTCTGTGTAGGTGCAAATATGACGATGTGTTACTTCAAGTTCTTGTATTCCATCAAGCTAAAGTCGTGTGTATATGTATGTGTGTGTGTGTGCGCGTGGGTCGTCAATATTTTTTATTCTTCATCAGACGTATTTAGTAGTCATCCTTCTAGGATTATATCTGAATCTGTCTCATAAACATGGATTTAAAACAAATCAATAAATACATGCAAACATTCAAATAGATAGTGGTGCAACTGGATAGTGGATAGCAGTTCAAAGTAGAAAGTGGTGCCGATTTTTTTTTCCCGCTAAGTCTAAATTGTGACACTAAGAAAAAGTCGCAGTTACTTTCATTATTTATTAAAATTATTTAAAAGTGCGAAATGAAAATAAAGAAAGTAAAATAAAATACATATAGGTCAGTGTTTTTTGTTTACATTTCGTCTCCTCTTGGACCCGATCTGTCCTAGATCTAGATCTAGATTCGAAGAATAAGATGGTTTAGCTAGATCTAGTCTAAGTAAGATCTAGACCTATATAGATCTAGTCTAGATCTAGATTAGTCTTAGAATCATGTTAGCAATAATAATAAGCATAATGCTCTATTTAAATCATTTCCTAACAGTTTATCTAGGACTAGATCTAGATCTCCGGTTAGACTAACTGGTTTCTAACTTATCCTAAGTGAAACTAAGTCGTTTAACAAAAGGTAAAATATGTTGTTATTATTATTAGATCTAGTCTAGATCTAGTCTGGAATATATATTTATTAATATTATTAACGACACGAATCTAGATCTACATATCTAGAATGTCTACACAAAGGTTTAATTCCGCCCGAAATACGTTTTGTAAACATGATTGTTGCAAATAAAAAAAAATGTCTCTTATAATTGAAAAATTAAAGATTTTATGGTGATTTGAAACATAAGACTAATATTGATTTTGATATTTATGATTCAAGACTTGTTGTTTCGCACAAAACTTCGGTGCATGTAAAATGTGCCTCATGTGACTGTTGCTGTTTATTCTCTGTAAAACTGTCCAACGTATAAATCCAGTCCTCATTGTTTTTGTTCTATTAGGCTTACTCGCTGTCAATTTCACGTGCTCCTTAATCCCTGCAATCTGAATACTCTAATGTTCTATACTCCACGCGGTGGCTGAGCGGTAGAGCGCTTGGCTATCGAACCGGTGCCCGTATCTTGGTGAAGACTGGGATTTTTAATTTCAGGATCTTTGGGCGCCTCTGAGTCCACCCTGCTCTATTGGGTACCTGACGTTAGTTGGGGAAAAGTAAAGACGGTTGGTAGTTGTGCTGGCCACATGACACCCTCTTTAACCATAGGCCACAGAATCAGATGAACTTTACATCATCTGCCCTATAGACCACAAGGTCCGAAAGGGGATTTTTTTTTTTTACTACACTCTACAGAAATAAGATTAATTGGTGCAGGACACATTGTTGGAAGAGTTTGGAAGCTGAAAATCCTCAGAAAGTCAGAGAGTATATTTCTTTCATGAGTCTTCTGAATAGGACATATTCGATTCGATATAGTCTCGAAGTTTCCATTTGTCACAAATCTTCAACAAATTAAATGTTAAGATACGAGGGGAAAAAAAAAGCTGTTGATGAAATTACACTAACTATTTTAAACAACGATCAGCTAACTAAAAGTGACATCGCATTCCACGAGGAAAACAAATTAATGATTGATGTGAATGAAGACTATCTTAGGAATTATGAAGATAATTTGAGGCAATTTGTTGGCAAAATCCAGTTTTCCAAATTTAATGTATTTCTAGGAGAATTAGTGCAATGTTAGCTTCTTCATGCAGTTGAAAACAGTTTAGTTTTTTCAGTATCATACTCAGAAAAAGCCTGTGATAGATTAACCTTGGTTAGTTAAGTTTAAGTTTGAACCAAATTATGACGAACTTCGCATTAGTTTCATTTAGGTACCTTGGAATGTATTGCTAAATTTCTTGATTTTGTTTCTATGTAAAAAAATATGTTCCGCCAAAGTTTTCCCTTTGAGTTTTGAGCTCACTTCTTAAAAAGTTTGCCAATAACTGGTCTAGCTGTATAGTAGCGTGCCCGTGTAGATGTTTTATTGACTTCGTTCTAAATAGAGCATTTCTATTCTAGTTTTCTTCTCTTCAATCCATCAAGTGCTAAGACAGATTACTGAAATGTACATAAACAAATCTGAGGTCCTACATAAATCCTTGTTTCTTTAATTTTCAGTTGACAAACGTCAAATTTTTAAATTCTGCCAATGATTGAATGCACTAGAAATGAAGTAACCAGATTTGTCCCGTGTCACTACTCGCGTCTTCCTCACCCATTTTCAGTGTAGCGTCTAGATTTATGTGGTATTTCTTTTTTGTTTAAGTTCTTATCAGCTCTAGCAAAAAAAAAAAATGGTTCTAAGGTTTAATGTAGATTTATTTAAAATGTTTGGTTTCTGATAGAGAACGCTGTCACAGTCTCGGTTGACATTGCCTGTTATATGTTTACCTCGGGTTAATCTTTTGTAGTCTCTTTTGGTCCTGTACGGACAGTAGAGACTTCGAGAGTCAAGTAGTAATTTTGAGTTAAGTAGTATCTTTTGGGCAGTCGAAGCCAGTGGTCACTTGAGACATGTATTTCTAGTAGTTACTATTCTGTACTATTATTGTTATTAAGTATTTGTTACCCGCTGTGATGCGGACGTTACTTGAAGTCTATTTTTGAGAATTTGACATGTTGGATATATTTGATACCGATGTTTTGCGGATGTGACTTTGTTTCTTATTGGATTATGTAACCGACAAGGAGTGCGGTATTATTATTGTTATTAAATAAACTTTATATTTTGTCTGCTGAAACGGGCTTAAGTCAATCTGTAGTATCTATGTTTGTCACGTGTCAAGTGTGACTCCAGGAAGCACGAACCCAGCACATAGAGCGTTTACAAACGCCCAGAAAAAAAAAATATTTCCCAGTCAACAAGCATTCCATTGAAGACATAGACTCTCAGTAGGTCAAGTCTCGAATTACCATAGTAAGGAAGTTTTAGTATTTAACACCCCCCTCACACCAAAAAAAATAATAAAAAAATTAAATAGTACATTAGAGCTTCTGTTCGAATCTATGTGAAGTCAAAATTCTAATTTAGGTGATAAATGGGAAATAAAATTACGAGCGCCGTGGGTAGGTAAATACTGGTATTAAGTAAGATAAGAGACTTTTCTCGAGAAGCTGTTCTAATTATTAGTAGTGATATGAAGCTCATTGGGAAGGTCGGAGGCGTCTCTACTCTCGATTCGAATGTAACAACCGGTTAAGGGCATGAACATACGGAGCATTTTGAAATGTCGTCATAGAACCCAATAAAGTCAGGAAAAAAAATGTTTTGCATTCATTAACCCCTATCCACTGTTTGGTTGTGCGTTTTGCGCACTGGACTATCGTCCGGACTTATTGTCCTGCGGGAGGTTTGGACTAGAAAGTAAATTACCTTCAACTCTGAAGGCACATCCGCAACAAACAAACTTCGCCCCCTGTGAGGTACTGCTGATATCTCTTCCCTGATCTTGAATTGGATGGGGCTATAAAACTTACTGTAACGAATAAAATATCGACCAATGAACTATTGCTAGCTAATAAAAAAAAGTCATTGTTAGAGCCAGTTAAAACATTTAAAAAAGAATTGACATTCGTAACTCGATCTAGTTTAGAATCTTACAAAAAATAATATCTGATTTATATTTATATCTGAATTAGAATTTAACTAATATTTAACAATTATTTACTACTTCTGCATTTTACTTATAGCTTACAGTTATGTTTGTAGGGCTAGCTAGTTGAGAACTGAAAGTTATGCTTACAGTTATGTTTGTAGGGCTAGTGCCGCTAGCTAGTTGAAAACTTAACGCTATGCCTACGTCATGTTTTAGCTAATTTAGAATGTTACTCCCATTTAATAGTCATTTATAGCTAGTTCTAAAGCTTTTTACCGCTACATCAGTGATTCTAATTAACGTCATCTTATGCATTCATCTTTGCCGGACACAAAGCAAGTTGTGACTTTGTAGTCGATCGATACTAAATACAAACGCAGGAGCAACAAGGTTCAATGGGACTACACTAGTCGGAGGGCGAGTTTGATCTAACGGTTGCCCTAATCTTATTTTGGTGTGGTTCTAGATGCTGAACTGTTATCCATTTGCTGCAACGGATTTATACATCGTTATTCCCAAGGTACTCAGTTATAATTTTTAAATATCATAGTTTATATTAAGTTATTGAAAAAAAAAGTTGATATCAATTGATTAATGCACCTTGACAAGTCAACACTCAGTCGTGCATCATATATTTGTCATTAGTATGCACTGTCAATTTAAACCACTTTAAAGAATGTAATTTTAATTTTTTTTTTTTTTTAAATTAAAGGATTTATGTTTTTTTTAATTTTGTTACAAAGCTTATATCAACTCACTGTTTCTAACTGTCTGGTAAAAAGTTTGCACATGTTGTTAATCCCACACCCAATCTCTGATCAAGATGAAATTTTGCACAATTATTTCTCTTAACCGACAACGTAAGAATCAATATAAACAAGGTTACAAAGACAGTTTGTGTGGAAACACAAACTCAAAATCGGCCCCCGAAGTGGTCCACCCAAGCAGGTAAAAAGGCAGGTTTCAATATTAATCTCTAATTGAAATCCTCAAAAACAGAAAAAAAATAATTCCTTTAGTTAACTATTTTATGTGCACGTTGCTGCGCTGCGTTGCAGTTCCCGCGACAATATGAACAACTAGTTATTAATTGTTGTTTTAAATTATGGCCAACTTATATAGATTTTTTTCTCTTAAAAAAAATAAACAATATTTTTGAGTAAATGTAGTAGTTAGTAGGACAGAACTTACATAACGTAGCAATACAAATGTAAAAAAAAAATTGACAAAAATCTAAAACCATTTGCATAAATGTGTTTAAAATATGCTAAATTGCCATCCCCCCCCCCCTCTACCAAAGAGCCTCCAGTGTTTGTTACTATTAATAGTGAATAGTTGTAAAAGTGGTGTATTTTTATGAAAAAAACTGCTTGCATAAGTGATTTAAAAATTAGATTATTCGCTTTTAGAAAAGAAAAAAAGTAGCCGTTGCACCAGAACTTTGAATGGATCAAATTATTATGATGTCAGATTTTCACTATCCTTTCTAGTTTACGAGATCTAAACAGGGCGGACAGGCGGACGGACATTTTACACAAAACTAATAGCGTCTTTTCCCCTTTCGGGGGTCGCTAAAAATTAACCCATTAGTTAATTAACTTTTGGTTATTAATTTTTTTGTTTGGTATCCCGAACAAGGGAAAGAAATTTACTTGACTGAAGTGGTGGTATAAACCTAATTAGTCCCCTTTATAGGTCGTATCATGAGACTTAGTGAGCGCAAACATGAAATAGAAATAATAGATCTTCCATGTTCATAAGCTCCTCCCTAGCAGAGTGATCGAATAGTTTCATACTTAGTATTATTTCAATACTTTCACTGTGGATTCATTATTTCTAGTCTAAACTTAGCTCAATGTATTTTATGGCGTTATAAGCTGGCGTATAAACAATGAGGCAGTTCGATACTAACTGTGCTGAAATGTATAATTATTGTACTTACCACCAGCTGTGTCTTTCGTATGCAACTGAATCAATAAAACTCAACTCATTTTCAAATTATTGTATTTTTAATTCACAATCACTTTCGGAGTGATAAGTTTTTATTTTTTTTTTATTTTTAATGGAAGAAAATACCTTTCTCTGTAACTCACTAATTCAGGACAAACATGATTTTGATAATTTTTTAAAAGAAATGATACAATACCTAACCAGTGGTTCCTAAACGTTTCCCTTAACGGAACACTTCTCATATTCGGAGTATTTAGCGGAACACTTGTCATATCCGGAGTATTTAGCGGAACACTTCTCACATTCGGAGTATTTAGCGGAACACTTCTCATATCCGGAGTATTTAGCGGAACACTTCTCACATTCGGAGTATTTAGCGGAACACTTCTCACATTCAGAATATTTAGCGGAACACTTCACATATCCGGAGTATTTAGCGGAACGCTTCTCACATTTAGAGTATTTAGCGGAACACTTCTCACATTCGGAGTATTTAGCGGAACACTTCTCACATTCGGAGTATTTAGCGGAACACTTCTCACATTCGGAGTATTTAGCGGAACACTTCTCACATTCGGAGTATTTAGCGGAACACATTGCTAAACTTTAATCGAGAGATAAATTCACGTGGTGGCCTACTAGTTTATTATTCCATTGGTCTGTGGAACACCAAATCTGGCCTCGCGGAACACTAGGGTTCCTCGGAACACATTTTGGGACACACTGACCTGGAGGTCTAAAGTATTGTCCTACCTGTAATGTTGTCATGACCGTGAGTTTGTGATTGGACGCTTAAATGCTCGTCACATTGGAGAGTTACACAAATGTTGAAAGACTCGCATGCTCAAAGAGAAGTATTGTGGGATTGTTTTGGATTTAATTTTCATTGAAGGAAAAGGTGACACTAAACAAGTAATAGATGCACAAATTCTTAAGTCTAACAAAACAACATGAGAAGCTCCTAATCAGCAGATGGTAGATCATGCAGCATCTTCTGCACTTAGTTGGTCATATCATCGCATAGCAGTCCCTATTATAATGATTGTATTTTGTTTCAAAAGAATTTAATGCTTTATTTGTGATGTTATCATCTCTAACACAGCCGAGGTCTTAACAATGTTTCACTATCTTGTCATGATAGAACATTTTCATTGTCCGCAGTGGGGGCAGTGGTCGAAACCAATCCTAATAGTAGGCATGAACACTGACCTTTGACGTGGCAACCTATGGTGTTAAGGGAAACCAATAGCTTGTAGCCACGTCTCAGACCTGTGATCTTTGCCACTCATTCCAAAAACAAAGTCGAAGCCTACTCGTCTTAAAGTCGCCTACTAGTCCAGTTCTAATCCTCACCATCACGCAGACTTTATGACATTGCTCTATCACATCGACGCCCAACCTTCTTCAGCCTGTTGGCCAAATTAGTTCCCCACACTCTTGTCGCGGGCTACATCATTGCGAAAATGGAAAAGTGATAGAACAGCGACATTTACATTAGAAACAAGTTGTAATCAACATTATTTCTATAGCAACTAGTTGGATACTTCAAGCTGTTTTACCGAAACCAACTTCTGAATGACAGGCTGCAATGCAAACACTCCATTCAAATAGACATACTTTATGTATTTTGTACAAAAGGTAAAAATCTGTCCACTTTTCTTTTTATTGTTGCACTCAAGGCCAAGTTTTAGTTTGTTTCCCATTCCCATTTCATGAACATTCAAATGTTGAACATCAAGCTACCACTCACGTCGCTACTCACTCAAGTCTAAAAACTAAAAATGCCAAGGACACAGTTCGGTTATTCTTTAATCAAGTATTTTACATTCCCATTTATTGTGTCCGGATAGACCAGCATCGCGGGCCGGATGTAGCCCGCGGGCTGTTTTTTTTTTCACCACTGCTCTATCACTGTGTCTAAGAAAAGTTTAGAGATATATCGTTCCATCGGTTCAAATCTACCACAGTCATTAAGCTTCTCGACTTTTACAGATCGTCTGCTGGAGAATACAATACATTATACTGCGCGGTATGCTGTAATCCTTTCCATAAACGCTAGATCAGTATTGATTGAAAATAAGACTGTTTAATGGTTTGGATAAAATTTAATTTGAACGGTCCCTATCATTAACAACATGTTATTGCCGCCACAACCAACAGCCTCGTTTTGAGAAACGTGGTTAGAGTGTAAACAACATCGACAACGAAACTGGTGTGACGTCACTGCAAGATGGTCGGCGTTGTCCTTTTATTGCATTTGGTAGGCCCCCCGCTCTTTAAAAGAATAGTATAAAAGGGTTTAAAGCGGAAAGATCGCGGGGTTTGTCAGTCCTTTGCATAACGTCCTTCATTTCTGTACTTTCACTGTGGATTTATTATTTCTAATATTAACTCAACTTTGAGCATTGTACCCTGCGTGTGGCGGTTCTATATTTAACACTGTGACGACACTAGACGGAACACAATTTGACATTGTACCTTTTATGATCTTATGATCAGGTGATGTTCAAAAGAGCCGGTTTTGTTTTATGAAAATAAAAAGTTCCATACTGCCCGTGTGTACGCTCTTTTTTTTACCTGGCCAAAACTTCAATCGTCAAGAAAACTTAATAATGCAGCCAGATGTTTATTGTTTGTCTGCAAGACAGTGAATATTAAAAAATATTGCCCGTGTATAGTGAGTATTATTGCCAGTGTATAGTGAGTATTATTGCCAGTGTATAGTGAGTATTATTGCCAGTGTATAGTGAGTATTATTGCCAGTGTATAGTGAGTATTCTTGCCAGTGTATAGTGAGTATTATTGCCAGTGTATAGTGAGTATTATTGCCAGTGTATAGTGAGTATTATTGCCAGTGTATAGTGAGTATTATTGCCTCTGTAGTTCAAAGTAAGTGTTAGTACCTGTGTATCTTAGAGTAAAGGTTATTTCCTCCTTATCGATCAGAGAATGTAATTGCCCGGGTATCACACAGTGAATGTTATTGCCCATGTATCACACAGTGAATGTTATTGCCCATGTATCACACAGTGAATGTTATTGCCCGTGTATCACACAGTGAATGTTATTGCCCGTGTATCATACAGTGGATGTTATTAACTGTGTACCTTTTTTTTCTACACGGTAAGTTATGGGACCTAACTCTTTCAAAGCCATGTAGATGAAAGAGCTACCCGAGATAACACAAAACAAATGTTTCCATCGGGACTCAAACTTTCGATCCTCTAGGAAATGGAGTTGGGCGCT
Organism: Biomphalaria glabrata; assembly: GCF_947242115.1. Lineage (NCBI taxonomy): Eukaryota > Metazoa > Mollusca > Gastropoda > Planorbidae > Biomphalaria > Biomphalaria glabrata. Next base: position 43,383,192 of record NC_074716.1, on the reverse strand, counting down.
ATATAGTCCAGTCATCGCTTATCCAAGTAGATCAAATACAAATCTGAATCTAGAATATGTCAGTAGCCCGCAGGGTGAAGTACTTCAACGTGGATATAACTGTCCATTAACGATCTATCTATATATATATATAATTATCTTCATAGCTCAAGAGTTTGGACACCAAGTAAGGGAAAGATCACTTATTTCTGCAAGTCGGACGGACTAGAGTTACCACACGTAATTTTAGATGCGAAAATAAAGAGAGGGGGGGGGGGAGAGAACAAGTATATTCACCCGTCACTAAATAGCAGGGCCGGACTTAACCATTGTGACCAAGAAGTCATGGGAAGAGAACAAGTAATGTACTCTGTATTCACCCGTCACTAAATAGCAGGGCCGGACTTGACCATTGTGGGGCCCAATGCGAAATGGATTTCGCGGGGCCAAGTTTGGGTAGGGATACGGATAATAAGTGAAAATTAAGAGTTTGTATTAGAAAATAAATTCGTCTTTGCATTTTATTCATTCTTTACTACGTACAGTATTACTTTACGAGCCTTGTGTGTAGCGAAGTCATAGAGTATATAATAAAAATTCTATTTCCTACATAGATCACGCTCAATAGCAAGAACTATCAAATGTTTCAATCTGTCTACTAGAATTGTTAACTTTAAGTAATTCTTCATTAGTTTGAGTCGCGAGAAGTTTCTTTCACTAGATTCCACAATTACGGGTATTGCATAATGCCGTTTGTTTGTTTTTTATCGCGCGTAGAATTGGCGTTTTCCATATTTAATGACACCCCAAAATGACATTTTCGTCTATATTTCAGGAGAATGGTATGAGTTTTCATAAGATTTTAATAATTTACGGATATTTCCAGGACTTTTTCGTATATTTTGCAATTTCGGGAGATTTCCAGGAGCTAGAAATCTGTTATAAGTTATAAAATGGTTTAATTATAAATGTATACACCTAGAATTAGCGTGGGTCCTATGAAAGTGCGTGGCCCACTGCGGTCGCATAGGTTGCAGTGGCCTAAGGCCGGCCCTGCAAAATAGCGGCGTATGCTATGCCGCCGGTCGACTATTAACTGGCGCTATTACCTGCCAAAATAAGCACACTAGTCTCTGAATCAGGGATTGTCAAACTTTTTATTTTGTTACTTTGCATTTCGGCAAAGTACATTGTCCCCCTCTTTACTTCTGATATTATAAACATGCTTACGTTATTTCTTATAGAGGCGGTGTCCTCAGATCCGAATTTCTTTTCTTTTAATATTGTGAAGAGAGTTGTTTCCCTTGAATTCTTTAGTTTTTACTTAGGGGGAAATCGTTCTAGAGTCGCGTCTTCCTTTCTGGGATTTAAGAAATAGTTGAACTATTAACCATAACTCCCTGTGAGTGTGCTTAGTGGCCGAGTGTTAGGGCACTTATCTTTCGAAATTAAAAAGTTTGAAGTTCGAGATCGATACTGTATTCGGAGTGGCTTCCTGTGACCAGCTAGTTCTCATATATTACCTGAATGTTACGTATCTATGAAGTCCTCCCTGCTCTATGGTCAAAATAATTACGTAGGTACCTAACATTAGAGACATTTTGCGGTGCTGGCCTTAGAAACATGAGCTTTAGTAGACCATCAGACGTCATACAAAAGGGTGGTTGGGTCTACACGATTTCTCGAAAACGGATTTCACGATTTTCCTAGTAATTTGACAGTTGACGTATATCTTTGGGAAAAGAATTACTAACTAATTGGCCACACTGGGAAGTTAAATAAAAAATTAAATTATTGTATTTGTCCTTTTTTTTAAATACCTAAATTATTGTTACTATTTATCTTAATTAAGTGCTACACCGAGCAGAAGCCTTTCAGCATTAGAAAAACAAAATGTTAGCTCACGCATAACTTTCACGTTTTCTAGACCTATGCGGATGGTGCCTGACCTGTCTTTGAACCACCCCTAGGCTAAGTATACCGTAATTTAAGCAATCCGGATCAACACACAAAGGAATGGATACTGACCGTTACTGTCGTTGACCGAACCCATTTTGCCTATCGAAATTAGGAGGCTAGTACATCTTTCTCTTTTCTCCACGTCTGATACATCTTTCTCTTTTCTCGACGTCTGATGCATCTTTCTAATGTTTGTCGTCAATGACATTTTCTTTTTTCTTCGTCTAATACATCTATTTTCTCCACGTCTGATACATCTTTGTCTTTTCTCGACGTCTGATACATCTTTCTTTTGTCTGTCGTCTAATTATTCTGTTTTTCATCACCACGTCTGAAACCTATGTCTTTGACTTCACACCTGAAACATCTGTATTTGTATTCACGTCTGATACATCTATATTTATCTCTACGTCAGAAACATCTGTATTTTATATCTACGTCTGAAACCTCTGTCTTTGTATTCACGTCTGAAACACCTGTCTTTGTCTCCACATCTGAAACACCTGTCTTTGTCTCCACATCTGAAACACCTGTCTTTGTCTCCACATCTGAAACACCTGTCTTTGTCTCCACATCTGAAACACCTGTCTTTGTCTCCACATCTGAAACCTCTGTCTTTGTCTCCACATCTAAAACCTCTGTCTTTGTCTCCAGCGCTACTACATTTTTTGTTCATGTACTTTCTGGCAGATCGTTACTCTGAGTACTACGGGTATCATCGCTACCTTCACCCCTATCAGAAGAGATCCTCCAAGGGAGGTAAGCTTGACGAGGTAGACGACGACCAGTTCAATGTCTTCATCTGCATGCTCTTCTGCATCATGGGGCTCGGGGTCATCATAGGGCTGGTCATTCTGCTCTGTCAGTACGTGGACCAGAAGGAGCAGGACCAGGAGAAGGCCGGCCTTGGGCCAGTGGATGAAGGTCAGTACTTTTTGTTCCCAAAAAAAACAAATGAACAAAAAAATTATCCCTTGTGGAGCATCACGGCCGAGCATGTCCTTCAAAGCTGCATACTCTATCGAGAGACCCTAACACTTGCCCAAAACTTCCTTCCCCTCCCTTAGAACAGAAACTAAATGGATAGCTGCCAGATCTGGAAATAACTGCGCAGTTTATCGCAGACTATATAGGACCACTTGTCAGAACCTACCAACATATATATGAGAACGAAGAGGGAAAAGAAGAGTCTGTGGTTGAGATCTGAGTTTGTTGGAACGCAAAAAGGGTTCTCAATTACCCAGTCGGGAGTATCCAAGTGAAAAATGTTTTCGAACTCTTTTTTCTTAGGTTCTCATAGTACGTTATAAGTATTTTAAACAGTAATAAACAGCAGTGAGGGGCTAGTTGATTGTTATTCAAATTATCCAATTGGACAAGCTGGATTTAAGCGAAGAATTTATTTAAATTGTATACATGTTCTTCCGTCGTCCTTTCGTATAGAATGCTACCAGTTTGAGAACCACTGATCCACATAATTTAGGTTGGGATTTTTTAAATTTTTAGGTCTAGATATTTTACATATTTTATCGCTTTTCCAATTTACATGAGCTTATTAACATTTGTTTCCCAGACTGCATCCAATTATGGAACAACGTCTACTTCCGGCGGGTTGCACATTTGATTGAAAGGGTGGATAAACACTCGCTGGCGTTGTCAAGTGAAGCGAAAGAAAAATTATGGTTATGTCCCTTGGATTCCCCGTTGCTAGGTAAGCGTTTTTTTTTTTTGTTTTTTTTTAAGAATGTGCTTCTGTTTGTTTTGCGTTGTTCTAGACTAGCAGAATTACCGGACTTAGCGGGAAGATGTAAAATCGGTCTGGCAACACGTAAACATTCACGTGCACTCCAAGAGCCAATATACAAACACGCATTAAAATACTTTTTTTTTTTTTTTTAAAGCATGGTCACTTTGCATACACAAACATGTTGTGGAGTTTAGGCATCTTTCATCCTATAAAGAGCATGACACTACAGTGAAGAAGTAATATTACAAAGCCGTAAGAACAATAGAATTTTAGTTTTATGATTGGTAAAAATTTCAGTCACAAAATACAATAAAATAAAACCTTCACAACATTGTACTAACTTCACTCCCTTGATGAGTAAGTAGGTCTAATTGAAAAGCCCTGATACAGTTCCCCTTCCATACCTTTAGATCTGTGGGGGCAGATGATGTAATCTGTTTCTGTCGTCAACAGTTAACGGTTAACGAGGGTGTTATGTGGCCAGCACAACGACCAACCGCCTTTTCTTTTCCCCGACTAATGTCAGGTACCCATTAGAGCTGGGTGGACACAGAGATGCCCAAAGATCCTGAAATTAAAAATCACAGTCTTCAACGGGATTCGAACCCGCTTAACCGCATAACCACAGCACCTCCGGCTGTGTAAAGGTTGGTCAAGGAAAACTCTTCAGGGACACCCTCAAAGATTCTCTGAAGGCATTAAGGATAGACCCAGCCACCGGTGAGACAGAGGCACAAGACAGAGCATCATGGCGTCGCGCTGTGAAAACTGTCGCACAGGTTGCTGAGGGAAAGAGATCAACGCTGGCAAAAGAAAAGCGCCAGAGAAGAAAAGCAAGGCCCACGACACTAGCTCCAGCTGGAATAACCTGCCCAGTATGCAGCCGAACATTCCGGGCTCACATAGGTCTCACCAGCCACATGAGGAGGCATAAAACCACAGTGCAAAGCCCTCAGCCCCCTGGATGACAAAGTGGTCACCATCGAACCACGATGGACGAACTATATATATCAATTACTATTTTGGCAGTAAACGTAAATTACCTGGAAGAGTTTTAGTTATATGCTGCAGGTAACTCGGCTTCTCGTGGCTACCGAGCAGGTAGAGGTCAGGTGAGTACTGGGGGCTGTTGCACGGGGGTCTTGATAATAATCCTTCTCATTCCAGCAATTCTTTCGGATTTTAATGTAGGGGACGTTAATGTTGTTTCTTACTTCCTGATAATAATAAAAGCGTTCTACAAAGTTTATTTATTTTCCCCCTACAAAGTTTATATTTTTTTCCAGCAGTCTTGTCAGTTTTAAAATAACTTGTTATTACCCCTCTTTATATATCTCTCTCTCCCCCTCTCTCTCCTCCTCCTCCTCTTACTTCCTGTTCGGGAAAAAAAAATTGTTTATTGCTAGCCTCGCATCAGTAAACATTTTCCCCTTTTAGCCATGTACATTTTCCACGCCCGCCACGGGCCTCATTAAAGCAAAAATAAATAAATAAAATAAAATTTAAAAAAAAAATAATAAAATAGTCAAGTGCAATGAACTAGGTCTACGCGGCTTCATTATACACTCCAGGCAGGAGTTCGAGTACCCCCGCCAGGAGCCGGACACGACCCGCGAGATGTGATTTGGGCACCACTATTACAGATAAGCCATTAGTGACCAGAAAGTACATTGTTCTAATTATATTTCCCTTGGCATCCACTGTCCACCAGTGTGGTAAAGTATTCCATGGTCCATGCCTCTCCCACACGTGTTTTTTTTTTCCTTCCATGAAACGCCCTGTCATACATTGATAATAAGAATTATGAAAAAGTATCTGCTCATTTCTGTATAGGTCTGTAAACACAATTCCAAGTATCTGCTCATTTCTGTATAGGTCTGTAAACACAATTCCAAGTATCTGCTCATTTCTGTATAGGTCTGTAAACACAATTCCAAGTATCTGCTCATTTCTGTATAGGTCTGTAAACACAATTCCAAGTATCTGCTCATTTCTGTATAGGTCTGTAAACACAATTCCAAGTATCTGCTCATTTCTTTTATAGGTCTGTAAACACAATTCCAAGTATCTGCTCATTTCTGTATAGGTCTGTAAACACAATTCCATCGTGTTAATTTAATAGATCTAGAAGGCTACAACCTGCTGCCATCTTGTAAGGAGCCCGGGCTTTTTACAATATAACCAGACACTTAGGCTTGGCTATCAAGAGACTTATCTGCCTCCTTGTGTCAACAGACTAGGTCAACACTCTTGAGTTAAATATCTTTTATTACCAAGATTGTTGCTGTTCCAGCAGCATCACGTGGTGGGCTACTTGGTAGGCTTACAATATGTGTATTTTTTTTTTAGCTTGACAGCCAGGCTGTAGGAGTCCCTCCCCTGTTCTCCCCCCCCCCCCTCTAGCCAAGCAGTTCTCAATTTCAAGAGGAGGCCTACTTGATCTTATTACTTAGTTTCAACCACGGTCCCAGCATGTACAGAAGAAAATGAATTGATCCATCGCGATGCTGGAAAAAAAAAAAGAGCTACATAGGACCAATGGTAGATGTGGCTGCTTGGCTGTTTCGGACTGATGTCACGATGGTCCAAGGTTCGCATCCTGCGCTGGACATTGGTTAGTTTATCGTGTAAACCCTCAAATACAGCAAAACTCAAGATTATAGCAATACAGAGAGGTTCGAGAGGTACTTTGCATGAGGCTGCACAAAGTCTTTCAGTCGGCGTCATCGTGACTCGGAACAGTACGTAAAAGTCATTATTTTGTTTCAAGACGCAGATCACAGAAAACGTCTTAGCGATAGAAGACGTCTTCCGCAATCGAAAAATAGGATCACGTGACGAGGAAAACATACAAGAGCATGTATACGGATGCGCTCGGTGACTTAAGTGGTTAGGTGCATGGCCTCCAAATCGATGGGGTCCTGTGCTCGAATCCTCGCGAAGACTGGAATTTTTGTTATTTCGGGATCTTTCCAATACACGGACCAAAGGTTTGGAGCTCACTCCCCATTGATCTAAGACAGACAACATGCTTTACTACATTCGAGAAGAACATTCAGACCCATCTGTTCAAAACATTTTTTAGATTTGTTTGTCATTTTAGCTTTCGTGTTTATGTTTGCAATCACAGCGCCTTGAGCCCACATCATGTTTGTTAACAGCGCTCTATAAATTACATTATTATTAAATAATTATTCGACTTAATTTTACTGTCAACAGATGCTAAAAAGCAGCTTCACATAGCAATGAGTTTGGAAAAGGCAATAATTCTGATGCTTTCACTAAACATAGCATAGTTAATGAGGTGCAACGCGTACCCCGGGTGGTATGCGTACCCCATTTTGGGTAACACTGCCTTAGAAACACACACTAACACGCCATAACAAAAGTCAGTAATAACTTTGTGTTCAAAAGAAACCATCTACAAGAAACTTGTACAATGTATTTGATTGGTCGAGCTGTGGCAGTCGTAACGAAGGAAAGTCACATGACTCAGTTCGCTAAGGATCTATCGAGACGTCAATTAATATTTTTCATTTTAAAAAAAGGGCATTAAAAATTGAAAGATAAGCAGCAAGTTTTAAATGGAAAAAAAAGCATCACTAAAGTTAAACGAACTATCCAAAAATTCGGGACAATATCACAGATGTTAACTTCAGAAAAAAACAAGAAAAACACCCAGATCTAGCGGTAAATACCCAACAGCGGTAGCGCCGACTTCACATAATAAAATACATGTTGTAATGGCCACTTACTGACGTCGTTGATGGCACTTGACCTTTGACATGAATGCGATCGTTTCATTCCCACCATGACGTGGTTTTTTTTTCATACTGTTGACACATGCTGTTGATACAATTCCACAATTAGGTGACGTCATGGAGCACAGTTTGCCGTCCTAAACTAGATCTTGTCTATGTATCCGTCTCCCTCTCTCTCTCCCTCTCTCTCTCTCTCTCCCTCGGAGATTGGTTAGTTCAAGTGGTCAGGAGGAGGAGGAGATTCGTGCCAGAGCGTGGCCAGAGTCACAGTGTACAGCGGTGGACAATTTTATTGACTGTGATTCTTATCATTGAGTTAAGGCTATGTTGGATATTTCGCTGAGTTAGGCCACATTGGTTGAATAAGGCCTTCCTGGATATTCTGTTGAATTAGACCGTACTAGATATTCCGTTAAATTATGCAGTTGACTAAGACTGCAGTGGATATTCCTTTGAGTTAGATCACAAAGGATATTCAGTTGAATTAGACCATTCTGGAAATTGCATTTTAGAATTTCGTTCAGTTAGGCTAGACTGGATATTTCGTTTAAACTGTAAATTTTGGTTCTAATCTAGATCAACATTCTTTACATTATTTCTTGATTATTAACTTCACGTTTAATATTTTTCTTATAAAATACGGACATTTTTTCAATATACATATATATATATATATATATAAAGTACCACAAATATCCACATTCGTGTTAATTAGTGTTTTAAACTGAGACAACATGTTCCATTTCTGATAGCATTAAGGAAAGAGGTGTTCTTGTAGTAATTTGTCTTAGCATATCGAATAAGAAAAGTGCTTTTATCCGTGTCATTTTAATAATTTTTTTAAGGTCATGATCTGAAATGTATGTCTCCTTGTCTTATGTTTTATCGCTGTTCTTGGTTTCTCTAGTTATGTGTTAGTATTCGTTCAAGTTTTTACGAAGCTTCTATCAACTCGCTCTGTCTGTGTGGTTAAAAGGTTGTAGACGTGATTTCTCCCACACCAAATCTCGGATCTAGCTGAAATTTTGCACAATTATTTCTTTTAACTGATAACCGGTAACACTAGAATCAATAAAAAAAAAAACACACACTAACCAATTAGTTAATTAATTATTGGTAATACATTGTTCTGTTTGTATCGTAATTGACTGAAGTGGTGGTGTAAGCTGAGTTAGTCCCATTTATTGGTCGTTGTCTGAGCTTTAGTGAACACAAACCTGACAAATAGGACGAGACTATAGAAACAACAGATAACTCTACAATCTTCCATGTTCATAAGCTCTCCAATAGCGTGGCAACCGTGTTGGCTTGAGAAGCCTGACAGGGTTTGAGCCATTTAGTTTTTAATTCAGGTCGTTACCCTTTTTTTTTTTTATAAATGCTTTTTTATTGTTAGTCTAGAGCAGTGATGCCCAACCTAATTCGGTCCGTGGGCCATTTTAATTTTTAACACTCGTGTCGCGGGCCACACCACCGAAATGATCAAATAAAAAAGAAAGAAAGAACATTGACTTGAAATCATTTTTATGTAATTATTCACACATTAATTGCTTGTTAGAAATTTATTCGAAAACATACTTCTGAATATCCGGCTGCATAGATGAGACACTAAGTCAGAGCACTGAATCCAGACTCTCGTCCGTGATACGAGGATTTAATATTGGTTTCGCCTGTTTCATCACTGAAAAAGTTTGTGCTTGTAAACAAGGTGACCATCCTTAACTCTTGTTTCGGGGGATTTAGACAAGTTTCTGCAGGCACCACGGAGTAGAAATCAATTGTCTGCATGGTTAGAAATGTATCAAGAAGTGATGTCTGGCTTTGTAAGTCAATCAGTTCCAGTTACAGGGATGACAGGGCTCTTGACACATCAGCCGCTAATGGATTTTCGAAAAGACTTATTTCATTCTTTAAAAATGTGAAAATCGATAAATCTTTCAGTGAATAATCCTTCATTGGCCTCAGAAATTAGATCGTTTTTTGATCTTTTTGGGATAGACATATTAAGCTGCTTGTATTTTTGTAGAGCGGTACAGGCTAGAACTTGAAAAGATGCACCCCTTCCCATGCTGAATGAAGAGCTGCAATGTCAGCATAAGACATGCTAAGAGAAATCAACTTGTAGTTTGATATTGAGTTCATTCCGATGTGATGTAATGTCTCATCAAATAGCCAAATCCCACAACTTTGTGTGGTAGTTCAGTTGAGATACTTGCTTTGAATGCTCTGTCTCAAATATTGATTTAAAAAAAACCGTTTTAGTACCTTATCATATGCTCCAGGTTTAAACCCTTGTCACAGAGGTTTAGTTGGTGAATAAAGCAATGAAGCTGCAGACACTTGGTTCCATTTGACTCGACAACCTTTCTAATAACTCTTGCTTCCAGTCCACAGTGGAATCCAACCATACTTTTAATTTAAGTCATTGGTTAATATGCATGACTAAATGCATGACGCGTAGGACGTAATCATCTTCTTTTTTGAAGTAACGTCTGTATTATATAAGATAAGATACTTCTGGCGCCATCAGTAGTCACTCTCATAACTTTCTCCCAAGAAAAATATCCTTTATGATGGTTGAAACCTTTTTGAACAGGTCTTTGCGTGATGGTCCCATGCATCCTCCTTATAGCTATTAACTCCTCTATTATTGCAATATTGCTGCTTATACCGTAAATACCAAGAGTTAAGCGGTACCAGATATGCCTGTTTCTCTAAAAACATCCACAGTATCTTATCAAACAAATATGTTGACTCACTATCATGTTCCTAAAAAAAAAAGTAAAGGTCGTTCACTTTTCCAGGAAGATTTCAAATTGAAGTTTAAAAGGTCATGGTACCAATCTATCTATGAAAGCGTGACTGTCCTAACATAGGGAAAAATACATTTTCATCTTTTATTTTCGGAAGGGGGAAGATTTTCTAAGCTCTGTGCTGACGTTTCGGCGGGCCGGATGGAACGACGTCGCGAGCCGGATCTGGCCCGAGGGCCGTATTTTGGGCATCACTGGTCTAGAGTCTAGATCTTTTACAAATTCAATGACATGACTGATCCAAACTAATTGATTCGCTTAATATAAGCTTTGTTTTGTTTTTTTAAGTATTTTAAAAAACTATTTTCTTGTTCTTATGTCTGATCAACAAGAAGAAACCCTCGTTTGTTGAACGAACAACTCTACGTGTTGACTTAATAGGCCAGGGTTTGAACTTTATAATAAATATGTCACGCCCTAAAGGATGACATGTCTCTAAAGACACTAACTAGACAAATCAGAAGTTGGGAAAAAAATGCCATAAACTTTTTTATTACAATCTTATTTCAACTCAACTCTCTGTCTGGTAAAAAGTTTGTATGCGTTTGTATGCGTTATTTCTCCCACACCCTATCTCGGATCAAACTGATGGCACTGTTATTTGCTTTTTTAAAAAAAATGTATTTTAAGCGGCCAACGAAAGGGGAAAAGTCGCTATTAGTTTTGTGTGGCCTGTCTGTCTGTCCGTCAGTCCGTCCCGTTTAGATCTCAGAAACTAGATGAGAAAAATGAAAATTGGACATCAAGATAGTTTAGATCATTCAAAGTTCTGATGCAACGGCTACTTTTCTCTTTTCCGAAAGTGAACCATCTAATTTTTACAATTATATATGCAAGCAGATTTTTCAAAAAAATTACACCACTTTTCAATGAAACACTTCAGGGGAGGTAACTTTTTAAAAAAGCTCATGGACTTCTTCATTAATAACTCAAGCTTCATTCATAGATTCGCGCATTGGTACAAAAATTTGCATCTAAGGTCACAATTATAAAAGTGTTAATGGATCATTATAAAATATATTTTCCAATTTATTAACTAACTCATTGAATAGAATATTGATTCAAATGTTGTTTTAAAAAAAAAAGATTTTTAATACAAACTTCGTTTTATTTATAAGTGCCACGTATCAATTTGAAATAGTCACGTATTAATTTGAAATAAACCAAAGTCTAGGTTATTTAAGTTATATATCTATTTTTTTTCTTGTTGCCAATTTATCTAATTTTGTTAGAAGAATAAGTCTTTTTTAGTTTCTCTTTATTATACGTAAAGTTATTAATTTGAATGTATGGATAAGGTTAATAATTATTATAAAAAAAAAATATAAGTGTACGCTAAATGAATATATGGAGATGCTGTGGCTGAGGGGTAAAGCACTTGGAACCGAAAGTCCCGTGTTCGAATCCTGGTGAAGATTCTAGTTGGACCACTTCGGGGCCGATTTTGAGTTTGTGTTTCCACACAAACTGTCTTTGTAACCTTGTTTCAATATATTTTCCTATCAAGATCTAGACTCTACTTGTATCTATCTATCTATCTATCTCTCTATCTATCTCTCTATCTATCTATCTATCTATCTATCTATCTATCTATCTATATATATATATATATATATATATATATATATATATATTTGTCTGTCAGTCTGTCTGTCTGTCTATCTATCTATCTATCTATCTATCTATCTATCTATCTATCTATCTATCTATCTATCTATCTATCTATCTATCTAGATATCTGTCTGTCTGTCTGTCTGTCTTTCTATCTATCTATCTATCTATCTATCTATCTATCTATCTATCTATCTATCTATCTATCTATCTATCTATATGTCTGCCTGTCCGTCCTTTCGTCTTTATGTCTTTTTTAAAATCTGTCTGTCCGTCCTTCCGTCTGTCTGTCATCTTTTCTTCCCATCTACCTAATCTATTTATATATCTGTCTATTTGTGTGTGTGTTTGCTAACATTAACTTTGTAATTAAAACTGCATAAAACCGGAAGAGAACATTTTCTTGCTAATTGCTTGCTCTATGTGTTGGAAGCGCGCGCACATTCAGTAGAGTGACGTGTACACTACTTTGCAACAGCAACGGACAACCACCACAAACAAACGGGGTCATCAGTGACGTCATTACCAGGCAAGACAATCAACCTAAAACTGAAAGTGAACATAACGTTTGTGAAACTCTTGATCTTAGCTTGAATACTGCCAGACAACTTGGCGAGAGAGAGAGAGAGAGAGAGAGAGAGAGAGATGGATTTATCAAGAGGGGAATAGCCGAAAGTAGTACCGTAATGTTTCTAATAACTCGACAAGTCAGTCACAAATATACTCCGGATCTCTACCTAATTAGGCCCACTATTTTTTTACTTTTTCAAAGCAAACAATTAGTGTGTAAAATTTCCTCTCCAGGTGTACATTCTGCAAATAGGCCAATTTAATAGTTTCTTTTTTTTTCACTTTTTTTAACTAACAACTATATGAGCTCGAACTACTCTTATTATTACAGAAACCTTTTTTAACATTCCTTTTATTCAAACATTCATTGACTTTTATTTTTAATTTCCTGTTTACACTGTGATCTCCACGTTACGCGCATTGAAAAAGTCTGTAACGATTTGTGATTCAAGTAACAGAAGCCGCGGCAAGCTATTCTTCTAGGAATCTATATATAGAATCTAGTTCTCGGATAGAAATCAATTCTACGAAATCTTGGGAAGCTTTTCAAGCTCGACCCACTTGTTGTCACTCTATTTATCTTTTCAGTTAGCTTTATAACAGGGCACCGCGGGTCATTTAAAATAGGAGTGGAGAGAAAACGTGTTGAATTATCGCCATGACTACGGTATTAGGTCAGCGCCATTCCAAAGGGGAAAGAAGCGGTGTCTGCAAAAAGGGGGGGGGGGGGGGGGGAAATACGGAACTGGTTCAGAACATGTTGTGAAAGCAGTGTGAGTTATCCTCCCTTGCATTGTGCTTTTATTTTCCTCTCGTGCCTGTGTCGCATTACTCACCCGCACGACTTTGGCGATTCCTGCTTCAAGTATTGAATTCCTGGGGATTAAAATGTTCTCGGAGTTATCAGCAACGGCATCCTCTCTGTCATAATTACTGTAATTGCTGTGGTTTTGTCGCCATCGAGCGGCTTGTTCTAGGCTGTAACCTTGAAACGCCTTCGTTTTTTTTTTTTTTCTTTTCGCCCTCACATGTTGTGTGTTAAACCTATCGAAAGCCAAGCGCAGACGTCCGGAGATGTACGCGCGCGCTGGTGTGTGTTTTTATCTGGAGAGCTTACTCTCAGACCGTTAATTTGTGGATTGGCCTAGACTCTCTAGGCCACTGTGGTGTTTTCGCTTGACTGAGCGTGTTGTTATGGATTCGAGAGTGCAATAAATATTTCATTTTGAATTGTCTGCTGTGAAGGATTGATGTGATGTTTTCTGTGAAACAAGTGAATACGAGTTCGTGTGTATTTTATTTCCCATTGGATTATAACCCATCTTGTTGTATATACTACAATGTTTATAAATCTACTTCTAGTAAACAAAGCAGGCGGAGTATGCATCGTCGATGATCTAGATATCTATATATCGATAGATCTAGATGAGTAGATATAGATTTTAAGTCTAGTTCTAGAGATAGGTCTCATTAGATTATTCTGGAATCTAGAAACTTTATATTTGTGTGACGAATAATTGAAACAACTGTAGCTTTAGTAAACTGGCGGATGTGACGCTTCTCTAATAGATCTAGATTCTAGATCTCTCGTATATTTATAACTAGACTGCATGTCCATAAGTGAGTAGATCCCTGGAGTATAATTTACGAAATGCGTATGTAATAGAGCTAGATATAGAGCTAGACCTAGTCTAGATCTAATCTAGATGTCCAGAACTAGAAATTAGATCACCGATTACCATGCATGACTAGATTGACTCATGAAATGTTTAGGCGTAATTATGTTCTCTTGTGAAGTAACGTCTGTGTAATCTCATAAGATTAAACACTAACATTTTAACTTTATTTGTGTGTGGTTGGGAGGGGTGTGGATGCTGGAACATTTATATATTTTTTGTAGCAATATTTTAATTATAATTTTGATATGATAATGAAAATGAAAGAGTTTGTCACTGATATGTTTGGCGAATCCAACTTAGAAATTACATGCAAGCCGCCCCCCACCCTTTTTTTCCCCAGTGTATTTTAACTCTTTGATTTAAAATGTTAAAATTGAACATTTGTTTCTACTGCTGATTCCTGTCTTTTAAGGTACAGAGGGGCTTAAAAAAAAATTAAGATTATTCCGTCAAACTCATTTGTTTGCGCTAATCTAGTCGTTCATATTCATTAGAGACTTAAGCCTCGCTTTTAAACTCTAATAAGTCATTCCTTGTACTGGCTGATTCAGGCAACCCGTTCCGTGCTCTAATGGCTCTAGGGAAGAAGGAGCACTTGTAGGAGTTGGTCCTAGCATATGGAATAACAAACGTGCTTTTATTTTTGTGTCTGAGTATCTTTATTAGCTTTCTTTTTTTTTTTTTTGCGCATGTATTTGCAAGTTATGGCTCAGTGTTTTATGTTTAAGTCTTCTGTCCCGATCATCTCCAAATTTAGTGTTTTTTCTTTTTTTTGCTTTAGTCAAATATTCATTTATTACAAATAAATCACAGCTCTATTTTGCGTCTGTTCTAGTTTCTTTACGGGTGTGGCTGCCGAGTGGTAAAGCATTTGACTTCCGAACTGATGTTTCCTGGATTCCCATTTTTGAAATTCATCTGGTTCTGTTCGTAAAATCTTATCTCGTTTAAATCTGTTTTTTAGCTGCCCCCGAAATGGGAATAGGCGCTATTAGTTTTCTGTGGTCTGTCCGTCCGTCCCGTTTAGATCTCGTAAACTAGAAAAGATATTGAAAATCCGACATCATGATATTTTAGGCCTTTCACAGTTCTGATGCAACAGCTACTTTTTTCTTTCCTGAAAGCGAAAAATTTAAAATCAGTTTTTTTTTTCATAAAAATACACCAACTTTACAACTATTCACTATTAATAGTAACAAACACGGGAGGCTTTTTAGTAAGGTAGATAGCAATTCACCATATTTCAACACATATATGCAAACGGTTTTAGATTTTAGAGAGACTCCATATATCGAGTTATTATACATTCACACCTGACTTTGTCTTCACTAGAAATAGTTATGTCCCATTGTACATTCGTTGAGAGTTGAGACGTTTGATATTTATTATTTGATTGTCTGGCACTGGCAGACTCCTGGAAACGCTATCTCAATCTCGTTATTGATTCCCATAAATACAATTCTGTCATTGCAGATGTCAGTTTTCCTTTTATTTTGTTTCTATAGACTCTACTAATAAAAAGAAAGAGAGAGAGAGAGAGGGAGTGGGGAAAAAAGGGAGGGGGGTGAGAGAGTGTATGCCAGAGAGAAGAGAAAAATAAGTTGATGGTAATTTTTTTTTTATGAGAATTCTCAGAATTCACATAATTCTAGTTTTTTCTCATAATTCTTTGATTTGAACTCTCGAAAACTCAGAAGTATTAAGATAGCATGTTGCATTGTTTAAAGCTGATGATGAACGGGATTGTAGTCAAAGTTAACAATCATGCTACTGTAGGTTTTCAGCTGTACTGCCAGTGGGTGCCTTGTTAAGAATAAAAAGAAAAAAAAAACAGGATTTAGTCTGAAGCAATGAACCTCCTCCGTGGTGGACTAATGAACGCCGTTATGCAACTGTAGTTTGAATATGGACCATTCGTTCTGTTAAGTAGACTTTCGAGTAAGTTAGTTGTACATTAAAACACATTTGTTCTTCTCGCCACGTTCTGTTTGCATACACATTAGTTCTTGAAGTTTTCTTTATTGCCAAAGTTTTAGCAGTCAAATTCGAAAGTGATTGGAGTGTTTTAATGGCACACATTATTTGCCCCCTCGCCCTTCTCTCTCTATAAAGTTATAATTCAACCATCGTAATCTTTTATAACACTACTTGGTTAACCCTATCCCTGGTGCTGAATGCACATGTTGCCTCAGTCCGTTTCCCCTCCCCCCCCCCCCCCCACACACACACAGGCGCGTACCTTTTAACATAGATTCAAATAGAGGACGCACATGTCACGTGTCACTGCGACGTAGAGAACATGTGGTCAACTAATTAGTACACTGGCGCCTTGATTGATGCGCCTATTTTTGTTCCCCTCCAGAAATAGTTCAACAGTACAAACGTTAGGGTGGACATAGTTCATATAAACACATGATAAATGGACATTAATAATTCATATGAACACATGATAAATGGACATCAATAGTTCATATGAACACATGATAAATGGACATTAATAATTCATATGAACACATGATAAATGGACATTAATAGTTCATATGAACACAAGATAGATGGACATTGATAGTTCATATATGAACGCGTTAGTGTGTTAATGTGGACCAGTAGATCTTGTGGAGTATATGACTCTACCAGTTAAGAAAGTTATCTTCTGGGAAAGGGTGCGGGTATTTTTATTTTCAGCTTCTTATGTTGTTTTTTTTAGCGCCCCCGAAAGGGGAAAAGACGTTATTGGTTTAGTGTGGACTGTCTGTCCGTCCGTCCCGTTTAGATCTCAGAAACTAGAAGAGAAAATGAAAATCGGACATCATGATATTTTAGATCATTCAAAGTTTTGATGCAACGGGTACTTTTGTATTTTCTGAAAGAGAAAAATCTAATTTTTTAAATCAATTATGCAAGCAGTTTTTTCATAAAAATACACTATTTTTACAACTACTCACTATTTTTAGTAAGGGAGGTAAGTATTTACCATTTTTTAAACACTGTTGTGCAAATGGTTTTACATTTTTTATTTTTTTTTTACAATTGTATTATCAAGTTATGTAAGTTCTGTCATACTAAATACTACATTTACAAAAAAAAAATGTAAACTTTTTTTTTTTTAAGAAAAAATCTATTAACTATGCAAATAAGTTAGACATAATTTCAAACAACAATTAATAAGTAGTTTTTCATATTATCGCGAGTACCACTATGGGACACAACGTCAAAAGAATTTTTTTTACGGAGATGTTTTTTTCTTGAGGCTTTGAATAAGAGATTGACCATTTACAAAACACTTAGATACTCATTTCAAGACATCAATTAGGACAGGTTCACATCTAACATCACATTCACTTTCACCTATCCCATGGTCTGCTGGACCTTTGGGGCACCGCACAGGATCTATCAACCTTCTTTCTCCATTTTTCTCTGTCATTTGCCTTTGATAGAATTTCATTACGATATTCTTTCTGAAAATATTGAAACCTGCCTTTTTTCTTGCCAGGGTGAACCACTTCGGGGGTCGATTTTGAGTTTGTGTTTCCACACAAACTGTCTTTGTAACCTTGATTATGTCTGGATTGTATTACAAACTCCGTAGGTACTCGCTGCTTAAATCTTTTATTCGTTGCTAATAATAAACCAAAGCTCAGATCTCACGCAGCGCTAAAGGGGATTTTGTGTGTGTGTGTGTAAAAGTAACGGCGGTTGGTCGTTGTGCTGGCCATATAAACACCTTTTACACCACGTATCTCGTTAGAATGTTAGTTTTGGTCTATAACAGAAAATAGTTTTTGTTTTTTTTATTGTACTTTTTGTTTTATCTTACGAAGCAAAGCTAGATACTGTTTATTGGAGATTTTCATACATGGCGGAGACATTAAATAGCTAGCTTTATAGGTGTATCCGGTGTATAAACTAAAGGAAGTGTTTTTTTTTTTTTAAGGTTAAGTTTGTGTGTGTGTGTGTGCGTGCATTTTTATCAATGCAGAGTCATAAGAATAATAATAATCTACGCCCCTCCGTTTGTAACTGAAAATAAATTTCCATATGAAGCATAGGACTACCACTCAATGACTTGCCAATTATTTAATTATTTAATTATTTAAAGCGAAAAAAAAGGGGGGGGGGCAACTGTCTAGCTGTGATACAACAGAAGTGTATTTGATGCGAAGGTGAACTACCAGGCATTGAGACATGTATAGGTCAATTCTTTTTTTTTTTTTTTTTTTTTTTTAAATTGAGTTGGCAAAAAGGAGGTTCAATTTAGTGACCTTGACCTGAGACATTTAATATCATCTGTCACGGAACTTGTCTGCTGGACAGAGAATCTCAAATAATGTATGTTCTTCGTGGCTGATGGAGTAGCTGGAATGGATCATAGCAGGCCGAATCTCAAATAATGTATGTTCTTCATGGCTGATGGAGTAGCTGGAATGGATCATAGCAGGCCGAATCTCAAATAATGTATGTTCTTCATGGCTGATGGAATAGCTGGAATGGATCATAGCAGGCCGAATCAACTGTGTTCAATGTTTAGTCAGGGACGCGTTTGTTAATTGGTATGGCGCGGGTCATCCTTCTGGTATCATTCTTGATATTAAGCCCCTTAAACAAATCAGTCTTTTTCGTAAACAGCACACTTTATGATTGTATTTAAATAGAATTATCCATACCTATATTAAAAACAAATACGATTTTACACTCAAAATTAATAGCCACGTTTTCCTTTACCCGGACGGATAAAACAACAGCAACGACTCTTGAATTCTTCAGCTGAATGCGAAGACTCTTTTATTTACATGCTGCTGGATCTTAGAAGCCTGTTCTTGGGATGGCTAGACTGGATTGGGTTAAATCAGATTTGAAGAAGAACAATATAAAATGGTTAGCATCTTAGAAAAGAGTAGATTGTGTGTGTGTTGTTGAGCCACATTGCTCAATGCGGTCGAATTTAAATTCAACAGAAGGAAAGACATAATGAAAAAGCACACACACACAAATCAAATTGAAAACATCTGTTCAGTAGTAGGAGATTGTTGAGCATTCCAGGATTCCAGCCCAACAATGTAGGTTGAGGAAGAGGCGAGAAAAACGTGTGTAGTGAGTGGACGCGTAAGATGGGGGGGGGGGCTTCTAACAGGCGATGTGGCTTATTGATGTGTGAATTAGCCTTGCGTGTATTCCTACACGATTGTTTGGCCGGTGATGGGAAAGAGGTGGGGGGGCGGGTGAACAAAAGTACTCAGGGGGCCGCCCACATCTTCATATTATCTCAAACGTTCTTTAGTTCCCTTTTTTAAAATATATTTCTTAAGGATATTGCTTATTATGTGTTTTATTTTCACTGTGTTCTTAACGTATATAATAATAATTATAGCTTTTATATAGCGCTACTTTCATGCTTATAGCATGCTGAGAGCGCTTTGGTCCAATCTCATCTCTGGACCAGTGGGGGAAGGGGGTATCTAGGAGTAGTTTTCCATGCTGCCTTTAGGCGCTTAGTAAACACAACTCAGCTCGAGTCGGGTGTCGAACCTTGAGCCCCCTTCATAGCTAGCCAAGCTAGTTCAATCGTCCCTAGCCTCTCGACCACGCTTCTCATATATATTGGGAGATTTTCATAATGGAGGCAAATCTTTAAATAGATTTATATTTGGTGTATCTGGTGTACAGAATACCGGAAACATTGACAAGCTTATGCATTTTAACATGCACATAATTCGTATCCCTTTTTAGCACTGATGATAACATAATCCTCATATAGAGACTAACAACAATGTCATATTTATTTAGTTGATATCTTTCATTATAGCTTATTTGACATTGTTTATTGTGTCTATTTGTTTCAAAAGTTTCCTCCTGCCTCCCCTCCCCTTTTCTTTTGTTTTGTTTTATATTCACCCCCCCCCCATTTCTACATATCTCTCATACACTTTTGTTTTACCGTGGTTCACGACTTGATGCGATACCTTTTGACTAGTATAAGTTCCCATTTCAGACCTAAAGGCCATCTGTTTGTTGGCCATCTGTTTCTGTGGCCTAAGGTTAACGAGGGTGTCTTGTGGCTAGTACAAAAAACAACTTAAGATGTTCTTAAAATTTAAAAACAACAACAATATTTAAGTGTTTAAGTTTTAGCAGAGAGCAGCTTACTGCCAATAACATAATGAAATTACACTATTATGAAAGAGACCATGTTGTATTTTGTACATTCATTTTGTACTAAGCTCGCATTTTGATTTAATCTGTAAGACAGTTGATTGAGAACCGCTGAAAGCAACGCACCTATCGATTACGGTACATACGATTATAGGGAGGAATCTCCGATGCATTATAAATTCATCGCTTCAAACGAACCATGAAGTGGATATTGATTGTGTATAATGAACCCTTGCTATTTGTAACCCTTGACATGGTGCAATACTGTATGTGAAGCCTCTTGACGTTGGAGATGTTTGGCATTGTTCATCCTGCACAAAAGTGATGAACTGCTTTTTAAGTACAATCTACATTTTGTATTACTGGGAGGAGAGGGCTGTCTAAGAGTGTAAAGTGATGTTAAATACTTCGGGAATTTTCTTAAATTTTTTTTTTGTGTGTATTCGGTGTAGGGGATTCGAACGTATTTACGAGCTTTCTATTGTCGACTGCGTGATTACACGATGACACGTCATTGACATTGTTTATTTTGTCACTCTGCCTCTTTTCATTGGATTTTCACGTTTTTCTTTAGAGTCCTCCCCCCCCCCCAACCCCTTTCTCCCCATTTCTCTATTTTTGTTCTTTCTGCATTTTATAGTGAAACAGCTTAAAGGCGTAAACCAATTGGTTTTTTGTAAGCTTGTATCAATTCATTCTGTCTGACTGGTACACACAGACATCTAAGGCATCTAAGACACGTAAGACATCTAAGACACGTAAGACATCTAAGACACGTAAGACATCTAAGACATGTAAGACACCTAAGCCACGTTTGACACTTAAGACCTGTAAGACACGTAATAATGTAAGACTTGTGTGTAAGACATGTAAGACCTGTGTGTAAGACATGTAAGACCTGTGTGTAAGACATGTAAGACCTGTGTGTAAGACATGTAAGACCTGTGTGTAAGACATGTAAGACCTGTGTGTAAGACATGTAAGAGCACTCGTATCTTAATACACGTGATATGATGGATCGTCGCCACTTGTTTTGATCGACTGCTAGTCAATATCTCTCTTAACGTCCGTGTTTCCCCTCTCATTAAAGATGAAGTGCCTCCTCCTCCCCCCCCCCCCTTCAAGCGACATGGGACGGAGCAATCAGCCACCCCCATGAGCCACGCTTTAGGCATGGCTAATTATGAAGCAAAGATTTGAATCTCCCGACGCTTAATGGATCAAAAACTTCTATTACGAAGAGCATCCTACACCATCGATTGCCGCATGTTGCTGTTGCATGTTAAGTATCGGGCTAGACTTAATGAACTTTGCATTCAGCGTGAATGTCTTTATACCTTCACAAAAAATAAATAAATAAATCATACCTTCACTACAAGGATATTTATATCTTGACAACAAGGATATTTATGTATCGTCACTACAAAGATAGTTACGTAGCTTTATGTGCTTTTGAGTCCCGAATAATTTATTGTATAACCATTGTTTCATCAAATTATGTTTGACTTTCATTTCTCCTTTGATCAAATGTGTTGGTATTGATTGTTTCGTTTCGTCCAAAAGCTAGACATTTTCATGATACCTTATTGTTTTGTTCTCTTTTAGATTTTATGTAGATGTTATATAGCTCCCACCTTCGTGGTCCAAGATAGCACATTTCTGACTTCCTATTAACTCGTAGATAGCTATTTAGACTATAGTTGGAAGAAGAAAAAAAAAAAAGCACAACACTATTACAAAGAGAGCTTGTGTTATCTGCCCATGGACAAGGGCTATTCAGGTCATTGTCTTGTTTTGATTAATGAAAGTAATGTAGCAACGATGTAACGACCGACCGAACTCTTTTTCTTTAATAACATGAACCACTCAGACACGATTCATGAATAAACATACAAAATTGCAATGTGCATTTTTAGCCTCTATAAACGAAAGTATATATATGCCGAAAATCGGCTAATTAGCGAACTAGCCGGTCATGTCGTGATATGGCAATTATTGCTTCACGTTGCCCGGCCAATGTGCCAAACACTAAACTTCACATTGCCCGGCCAATGTGCCAAACACTAAACTTCACATTGCCCGGCCAATGTGCCAAACACTAAACTTCACATTGCCCGGCCAATGTGCCAAACACTAAACTTCACATTGCCCGGCCAATGTGCCAAACACTAAACTTCACATTGCCCGGCCAATGTGCCAAACACTAAACTTCACGTTGCCCGGCCAATGTGCCAAACACTAAACTTCACGTTGCCCGGCCAATGTGCCAAACACTAAACTTCACGTTGCCCGGCCAATGTGCCAAACACTAAACTTCACGTTGCCCGGCCAATGTGCCAAACACTAAACTTCACGTTGCCCGGCCAATGTGCCAAACACTAAACTTCACGTTGCCCGGCCAATGTGCCAAACACTAAACTTCACGTTGCCCGGCCAATGTGCCAAACACTAAACTTCACGTTGCCCGGCCAATGTGCCAAACACTAAACTTCACGTTGCCCGGCCAATGTGCCAAACACTAAATTTCACGTTGCCCGGCCAATGTGCCAAACACTAAACTTCACGTTGCCCGGCCAATGTGCCAAACACTAAACTTCACGTTGCCCGGCCAATGTGCCAAACACTAAACTTCACGTTGCCCGGCCAATGTGCCAAACACTAAACTTCACGTTGCCCGGCCAATGTGCCAAACACTAAACTTCACGTTGACCGGCCAATGTGCCAAACACTAAACTTCACGTTGCCCGGCCAATGTGCCAAACACTAAACTTCACGTTGCCCGGCCAATGTGCCAAACACTAAACTTCACGTTGCCCGGCCAATGTGCCAAACACTAAACTTCACGTTGCCCGGCCAATGTGCCTAACACTAAATTTCACGTTGCCCGGCCAATGTGCCAAACACTAAACTTCACGTTGCCCGGCCAATGTGCCAAACACTAAACTTCACGTTGCCCGGCCAATGTGCCAAACACTAAACTTCACGTTGCCCGGCCAATGTGCCAAACACTAAACTTCACGTTGCCCGGCCAATGTGCCAAACAATAAACTTCACGTTGCCCGGCCAATGTGCCAAACACTAAACTTCACATTGCCCGGCCAATGTGCCAAACACTAAACTTCACATTGCCCGGCCAATGTGCCAAACACTAAACTTCACATTGCCCGGCCAATGTGCCAAACACTAAACTTCACATTGCCCGGCCAATGTGCCAAACACTAAACTTCCAAATATATAACACAACGAAAATGTCCCCCCTAGCATGTTTTTCTTCTGCGCATTTTATTTAATTTCCTATTTCAAATTTAAAGCTTTATCGAAAGTCAGTTTCGAATGGCATTCCTACGTCTTGCTTTTCTTTATCCCCATAATTATGTTTCTACATGCTGTATTTATAGTGGAGTTTAAATTATGGCGCCGTGTTTTCTCCCCCCCCCCCTCCTTTTTCCAAATATCTTCGTATCAAAATGAATCCTTCACTTCTGTTATTTTATTGCACAGTTATGTAAATCTGTCCAGGGAAAGATAATTGCCTATCTACCTCTTTGGTAAACACGTGAAAGTTATCTTTTCGTCTCATAAATAGAGTAGAACCTGTTAATTATGTTAATAAGATCATGAGCTACACTAGATTTGGTCTGCAATCTTTACCTTGGCGCTTGACGTCAACTCGAGTTAACAGCTACAGTTTAAGATAAAGGACACCATTCACTTGGACAAAGGGGCATAACTCTTGTGATACATGTATCAACTTCCTTCCCTTTCTACGAAAAAAAAAGCCCACATGCTGTTCGAGTTTTTATAAATAATTACAACGGACAACAGGATCATCGTACTATTAACAGGACCTGAAAGAGAGCACACGTCTGAGTTTTAAAAAGAACACCCTGCTGTTTCTCAAAGCTCAAACATTTTTACACTAACAAGGCGCGAGCAGGCAGATTCACATCAAAATATCACACCTAATCGGAAATTTCCATTAGAAAAAAAAAAGTTTGCGCAGACTTAATTTATATTTTTGTTTATGTTTTTCCCCCACATGATTTTGTATATAAATATTTAACTAACTAAGGTAATTCAAATAAACCACCGCAGTGTTGACGATGGAAGCAATACGTTAAAATACTGTAATAGGATAGCCTTAGGGAATGCGATGGATAAATTGCTTGCGAACTTGACATTTAATGACATTTAATAACAGCGATGATGACACACGAGTTCTCAAGTCTTGATTGCTTATAGCCATTTTCTTTTCTTTAGTTCACGCCTTGGTTTTGAAAAGTGTGTGTATCATGACTTTTAGATTTATTGTATGTAAGTGACACGCATTTAACGTTGAACTTATATTACACAGACAAGACGATAGAGAATCACAATGACAGTATTTTATGTAGCAATGACCTACAGTCACAATAGAATCTAGTTAGTAGGTCTATAGTTCATTTTTGTTAAATGTATTGAAATGAAAGACTATAGCTATAAAATTTGATGTCTCTTTATCTATCTATCTATCTATCTATCTATCTATCTATCTATCTATCTATCTATCTATCTATCTATCTATCTATCTATCTATCTATCTATCTATCTATCTATCTATCTATCTATCTATCTATCTATCTATCAATCTATCTATTATTTATCTATCTGTCTGTCTATCTATCCGTGGTTCTTTCTGTCTCGGATGAATCACAGGTTCTGTTAATTCCTCTCCGAGGCGCATTCCTAAAGGGGTCATGGGTGGCACATGCATTTATCTATATGATGAAATGATATCTCTTTTGTGACTGAATGCTTGAAAATTTATACTTGCTCATAGACCCTCTGTCTACATCCTTGATCCATTCTACCAACGTCTACACCTAATCAATATCCATACTCTATCAACGTCATCATTTTATCAACATCCATACTTTATCAACAACCAAACTCTACCCTTTTAACACCTACACTTTTATCAACATCCATTCTCTGCTGTAGCAACTTCTACACTCCATCAGCAATCAGCATCCACACTCTGTTATCAACATCCATACTCCTCCCTGTTAAAATCCCCCTCCCCCGGTTCACTCTCAACATTCAAACTCTCAACATCCACGATCTACTCTATCATCATTCACACTGTATCAACATCCATTCTCTATCAACATCCTCACCCCGGCTATTATTAATCTCGGCGCGGGCTATATTTCGCCTGTGTTGTAGGTTTATGTGAATGACTCGTTAGTCGGAGATGGGAGTTTGCCTGACGTAGGCAGCAGAATAGTTGGCTTTACACTTCATAGTAGAGCAGTGGTGGGCCACCTTTTTCTATCGAGGGCCGCATTAAATAAAATTTTCGGCATGGGGGGACGCATATATGCATATTAAATATGTACTTGCAAGTTAGAAAAATTACCTAGCTGACTGTGTTTAATGTCTATTATTTCATATTTATATTTGAATAATATATTTACATATCATTTTTTACACTCCGAATTGAGGATTACAACAAGTTAGCATTTTCTGAATCTTATTTTACGAATATTTCTTTTAATTCCCTTATTGTCATCACAAATGTACAGTTGCATTAAATGTAAAATATTTAACTGTTTACACTTTTGCACAATGTTCGGAACTATGGAACTAGCTTACTGGTTTTTGTCTTTGTGACTGCTGTCCAATTACAGTCAATCAGCATCGACCTTTTCTTACACTTATTTTTTTTCAAACAAAAGAAAAATGCTTGTTCAAAGATGTCTGTGGACCCAAAAAGTGAAAAAAAAAAAAAAAATAGCTGCAAAGTTGTTTTTTTTTAGTTTGGAAATACAGCTTCTAGTTTCAATAAAACTCCCGCAGAAGAACTTGAGCTTCTCTTTCATGTCATAATTTGCTTTGAGATATGTCCTCTAGAGCTGAATCAGCTTCTGCACTAAATGGTGAGCTCTGGTTATTGAAAATGTTCTTGACGCCTTAAAATTTGCTTTTAAATTCCACAATCAAGGAATCCAAATAAATCTTGTACTTTTTAACTATTTCGCTAGAAATAGTTTCACCTTTCAGCAAAGGAAAATGACAAAATCGTTTTCACTTTCTTTCCTGGAGAAATGGGATAACTTTGAAAAGATTTAACATGCACATACATTTCATTTCTCGATGAAAAAAAACATGAAGTCTTGTCTTCCACTCTTTATTAGAAATATTAGTAATAAAGTCACAGTCCTTAAGGAACTTAACATTTTCTTCCTTGAGATTTCATATTCTTCTCAAACCTTGCCATGATGGGCCAGCGGATACTACTGTGGTACTGAACTTGCTGTGATAAGTGTGATAACCGAGGCTAATAGGTCAATATGTTTGATAATCGAGTTTACGGTTGGGATATTGTTCTTTAACTTTAAAAAGAAAAAATCTATTTTTGTCAAATCACGGGCTTCATCAGTTGTTACACTTGCCATCTTGTTCCAAGCTGACTCAACACTTTCAACACAGTTTTTCCTATCATTCAATAAATACTGGCTAGACTTGAACGTTTCCAAATATTGCCAATTAGAAACATTTTCGTGTTGTTTTGTTTCTTTCACCTCTCGATCATAAGTGATACACATCAGAGGTTTCAACAATTTAGATAGATATTGCAATTATTTATTTTAATATATTTGCATTTTATAGGACTACCTTGTGGGCACACCTGATTTCTGTAGGTGGTCGTAATTTGCCCGCCCCTGTAGTAGTGGTATCGCTGTATACACAAATCCACTCTGACCCAACTTTAACGCTGCATGTTCGTTTCAAGTGACTATAAATCTCAGCGCTAAAGATTCACTGTAAAATGTGACACGAAGAGCTATTGTTTTATAGCTTTAGGATGTGAGATTTCTCCTTCTGACTCCGCTTTTGTCAAAGAGTTTGACGAATCGATGCCACCTCACATCCACATCATTTCGTTCGGCTGGCAGTTAAAAAAAAACCCAGCCATAATTCTTGAGAAATCTGGATCATGTGAAGTCATTTCAATTTTCATTGCACGAATGTTGCGCTACTACAGAGACCTAACATGCGCTGTTTCCACTGGGCTGTTTTTTTATTGGAAAACTCTATGATTAACTTCTTGAGGATGTCTTACTACGTTTGCACTGTATTCTCAGTTTATTAACCTAGATCTGTGTATGAATTATGGATTTTTGTTTTCATTGTAGAAACAAGTTATTTCGGTGTGTAAAATTATTGAGTTGTTTTTTTTTTTAAATTCATTGTAAGTAAGCCGTTTTGAAAAGAATACTCCCAGATAGGCTTCACTAGACTTATGTTGAGGCACAAAAATGTGAGGTCTAGCTCTTATCTCCCCTAGATGAGATCTTCAACGTTATGGTGAAGTAAATAAACTTGTGATGCCCTGCCTACGGCCCGCGGTCCATGTTCGACTCGTGACAAAGTGCTGTCATGTACCTGGAAACTTCTTCTCACATTGCGAAAATAGCGCCGCAGAGGCTCTTCTTCATTGGACTGGGCGATTTTTAAGCCGATCCATGACACTGGTGTCTGTACTCTGTATGCCAGCTACCGCAGGCCGAAAAGAGTTTGAAATCATCGTGTAGATCAGTGCGACTCTGTAGATCCAGTCATCTATATTGAATTAGAAAAATGATGCATATTTATTACGCCAGTCTCTTGCCCTATTGTTTCCTTTACATATCTCCTAGTCTGTTGGGGCGCCAAACAAGATCTGTTGAACGTCTTTCTCCAGTCCTCTCTATGTCTTTTGCCTTGGATAGAATTGCTTTCAATGATAGGCCCGTCCATTCTTTCATGTTGTCTTCCCATCGCTTTCTCTGTCTCTTCATCTTTGTCCTGGTACTGTTCCCTGAAGGAAGGTTTTTGTGAGCCCCCCCCCCCCCCGAGGATGCTGTCTTAACATCAGGACTCTACAAACCCCAAGTCTCAGATGATGTGGTTAAACGTTGCATTTCAATAACTCTAAAGCCTTTCGACCCATTGTTTTCTTTTGCAAACCAATTATCCTTTTTTTTTTCATTGAAATATTTTTTATATTAGAATTTAGAATTTCGGGATTGCTCAATGTTCTCTTCTGTACAGCAATCTGTAATGCCGCCTCACACGTATAGACGTATATATGTTTGTTTGTTAATGGCTTTGTGTATAAGAAGCTCAGCTCAGCAGAAAGAGAGGTTGACGGGTGTAGGCGATATAGTAGTGGAAATGTGTAAAGCTGGTTTGAAACTAATAAGTCTTGAGATCTTTTATTTGAAAACAATATAGTCGAGGGCTAATCTCACCTCCCCCTCTTTTCTTTTTTCCGAACTCTCATTCTTTCCGTCTCTTTCCTTCTCTCCGTCTCTTTCCTTCTCTCTTTCTCTTTTTACCTCTTTCTTTCCCTTTCCCTTTTCCCCTCTCTTACTTTTTTTTCTCTCTCTCTTTTTCCCTCTCTTTTTGTATCTTTTTTCTTTCACTCTCTCCTGTTTCTCCTTCTTTAACTCTCTCTCTTTCCCCTCTCTCTTTTTCCCCCTCTCTTTTTCCCCCTCTCTTTCTTTCTTTCCCTCTCTCTCTCTCTCTCTCTCTTTTTTGCTCTCTCCCTTTTTCTCTCTCTATTCTCTCATTCTCTTCTATTTCTCTCTATTTCTACTCTCTCTCTCTCTCTTTCTACTCTCTCTCCCTCTTTTTTTTGTTCTTTCTCCCCCCCCCC
The DNA here is from genome assembly GCF_947242115.1 of Biomphalaria glabrata. Taxonomy (NCBI): domain Eukaryota; kingdom Metazoa; phylum Mollusca; class Gastropoda; family Planorbidae; genus Biomphalaria; species Biomphalaria glabrata. The sequence goes on along the minus strand of NC_074716.1, from coordinate 43,354,240 downwards.
CACCCCCATCTCTCTAATTTCAATATTTTCTCAGGTGAGATCAAATATAGAGCTGTTTTAAATCCTTGTCTATGGAAAGTCCCCGTATCACCTTTATGAATGCTTTGGCTTCTTTCTTTTTTTTTTTCTTTCCCTAAGTCTAGTCTGTACCGTGATTCCAATCATACCCATATCCTGTTCACCAGTTTTGAAGTGTCGTCACCAACCAAAAGCGATACATGCTATTATTATTTTTTATACGTGTTGAAAAAAAAAAACCCAGCTCAGCGACGTTATACTGAACAATAGGCTATTTAAACTGAGTGTAAAGAGCAGGCAGAACAACAATTGAGTTTTCATTCGGTAGTTTTCAATAAGTTGTTTAGGTTTTCAAATAAGTTGTTGGGTTTTTATTCAGGATTGCTTTATTAGTTTGTGCTGTTTTCATTCATTAAATACATTTTTTGTTCTTCAGTGAGAAATGTGTTCACTATCCTTTTTATTCTATAATTCATCAATTTAAATGTCTTTTTTTCTTTTATTACATAGGTCTCGTATTTAATGGATAGGGTTATTATAAATAGATGTTTGTTGTTTGTTTTTTTTAATTCAATAGCTGCTTTTTTCATTTATTAGATTCTTTGTTCCGCAGATGGGTTATTCATGCTTTTAGATTTTTTAAAAAATTGAAGGCTAGGTTTTTATGGAATTCGACGGCTTGATTTTGTTCTGGACTGTAGTAACGATAATCCAGCGTTGTAATTCTACTCTCCCCTGTCGCCCTTCTGGAGGCTTGATCGTTGGTGAAGGGACGTTTGAAAAGCATTTGTTTACATTTCCGAATATTTTATTTGCACTTTATCCAATGTACCTTTTCTTTTAATTCCACGGTTAAGTTCGCTTGCAAATTTACCAAAAATTAAATAAATATTGGTAAATCCTGCACGGCATGTTCTTCATCTAGCCAGATTTTTTTTCCCACTGAGAAGTAAGCTCTTTTGCAATCTGCGCCAAGGTAAAGCAACGTGCCGTTCTTCTACTGCCTACTTTACTAGATCTAAGTCTTTATATCAATCTATTTTTTATATATATTACTAAATACTTTTATAATTGTAATGCTGACGTGTAGTTAAAAAATGCAGGTTAGATTATCCATGGTGAAATGGAAAAGTTGGAAATTTTTAATGTATCTAGAAAAAACAAAACAGAGTAGCATAGATATATACGGGTATTTTATTATTTTATTTTTCTAACACAAACAAAGTGACCCAGTAATATTTGAGATTGATTTAGCTTTGTTTGGCTTAATATTGATGCAGTTCGTGCAAAGACATTTGATATGTTTTATTTGCTGGAACTATAGGTCAATGTTTTCATTGACATCTGAGCCAGTGGGTATTATGTCCTGAGCTAAATGTCATATATCTAACTTAATGTTTTGTTTTTCCTTATTCTCTAAATTAAGTAAAGGTGGTTGGTCGTTGTGCTAGCCACACGAGACCCTTGTTAACTGTGGGCCGCAGAAAACAGATGAACTTTACGTCATCTGCCTTATAGATCGCAAGAAAGGACTTACTTAACTCCTACTATTCACTAAATGTGCTATTTTTGTTTGTTTGCATGATAAGTCGTTAAGATTTCTGTTATGGTGGTTTCCAGTTTTCTTTGACCGTGAAGATGTGATGTCGCAGGATAAGCATCCAGCGGTCTATTACAAGCAGAGGAGCTTTCGAAGTATGAAAATTTAGAAGCGTCTCTTTGTGTTTCATCAGAAATCTTTCAACTTTTCTTCAGTGCTGAATAGTTCTGATGTGATAAAACTTGCCTCATATCCTGGTTCTGAATAGTATCGATGTACCCAAAGAATTATGAACTAGCCTCTAGCCCTGGATATATACTATCAGTCGCTGTGTTAATCAGGGCTGTGCAATTATCTTTTCTCTAGTTTATGTCTTGACCCTCTGACAAAAGTGCATGCGGTACAGTCAATACCAGTGACCGGTATTGGCTTGGGTTATAAAAAGCCCACCAGTAATCTATTCACTTGTACAACCAAACAAAAGATTGTATTTGACGTCTGCCTTAAAGTGAAAACTTTCTGTTCTACTCTCAGATGTTTGATACATTCAGTTCTGAAAGTTTTTCTAGTATGTTTCCATATATATTTCAGTGGTTCTCAGTTCATGCAATAGCGACATTGTTTGTATCTAAGCGCGAGTCAAAAGAAGCTCGAATGTGGGAAGTTGGAAGGATATGGCAAGCTCCATTCAGATGTGTCTATGTAAAAATGTTGCACTGTTTCTGGTTTGAGAGAAAAAAAAAGGGAGTACCAATGTTTTATCTTTTTTTTTTCCCTTACCACTTTTTTTTTTTAAATACCCCAGTGACATCATAGGCTGGGAGGTTGTATCAGTCTAATTTAGCTCATCATTGCAGAGCTACTTCTGCCAGAAAAACGCTATCATTTTAACGTCTTTGAGAGAGTCACAGTGCCATATTCTCGTTTAGATGTAGCTTGTTAAATATCTCCACAATACTTGTTATAAAACACTCGTCAGGTACTATTAGCTTATTTGCACGTTTGTTTATCGAGCTTCCCTTTCTCTCCCCCCCCCCCTATTTCTGTGACAGACCAAATTCACTGACATTCAAAGTCATTACCTTTTTATTTTCACTCCATTTTTTTTTTATTGTATAACTCCTTCGATTGTTCCAACCTGACATTTAGCAGTTAAAATAATTATAAAAAAACAAGAACAAAAAAAAAAAAAAAAAAAAACAAATGGTGAAAAACTCTTTGCAAATTTTTTTGTTATCTTCTTCATAACCTTTTTGCTGAGAATTTTTATTTTTTGTTTTCTTTCGGTTGCTATGGAGACAAAATAACTTGAGATCGAACTATGTTTTGTGTGCTTTTGTTTCCAATGAGAAACACGCAAGAGAAAGAAAGCAACATTCCACTCTTGTTTCCAATGGCCATTGAAACTCTCCCCCGCCCCCAAACATCGGCTTGATAGTGTAACAAAAAAATGTCTAGAATGTCGATCGATTATTAATTGCTTGGCCTAGAGACTTGTCCATCGGTATTTGTCTTTTAAATTACTCTTTCATTTTTTTTTTGGTGCTATAAATAATTTAACTTTTTGTTTGTTTGTTGGGAGAGAAATGCCCAGAGCATTGCACACTTTTTGCTTTAGTTTTAACTGCACTGAAAATTTTGCATTTGCGTGCATTCATTGCTGTGTAATCTGATAGTTATCATTATTTTAACTCTTTCTCTCCTAACTGACGATACCAGCGTTGATTCCGCCAGAATGTGGTAAATAATTACGGAGAGAAAGAGTTAAAATGTGCTAGACTAATGTTACCCACCCATGGGGTTAAAGTTGGCGTGTGTGCATGAAACTTCGAGTTTATATTCTAAAGTAATTTTTTAAACATAGATGTGGAAATCATTTCATTCATTACTTCACTAGAATTAACGAAATTCTGTGGATGCACATTACTGACACTATAAACTGAGCAATCGTTATTGTATCACTGCGCTAGATCTACGCTTTTTGATTTTAAACTTGACTCTTTGTGTCTCGCTCAGTGAGGTCAGACAATAAGAAACAAACAGAATGATAGTCTGAAAAATCGGAGCTTTCCACCCAGCCGGACACTGGCCAATGGGGGAATAACCTCATTTGAACATGAGAATTAAAAGAAACCGGACCTACACAGAGATATGCGTATTCGGAGGCTGCTTCCTTCTCGTCTTCCTCTCCGTGGCTCAGATCATCGTCTTCAGCCACCGGGCCAAGAATGCAGTGGGCCTGGTTCGCTCAAACGTGGAAAGGGAGGTACCGATGCCCGAGCCGATTGCGACGAGCAGGAGCGTTCCGCCCGCTCTCCAGAAACCTACACCCAAGGCTAGAGGTCGGGCCAGGGCACAGATGGAGGTCCGCGAGTTGGAGAAAGCGCTAGCGAAGCTGATGCGAGAGAGTTCGATGACGCCGGACGAGGCGTATACGAAATACCAGAACGACCTGTATGTCAGGCGCGTACAGAACATTATCATTGGCATGAAGGATCGAATGCCGAAAGAAAAATCCAACGTCTCTCAACCCCTTATAGCCCCCGGTCGCGAGAACTTCCGGGAAACAAACTCGACGGTGCCTTATGGAGTCCCCTTCTCCTTTAAGCGATCGACGCCTGACCCGGGCGACAACAGCGTCGACGGCGGCGTCAGAGCTCACCACTTTCACGACTTTGACCAGGCCGAAGTGAAAGAACTGAAGTCGCTCCTATCCCAGGATAACTTCACCGTATCCCACGAGTACGAGGATAACTACTACAAAGTGAAGTCTCAGTTCAAAGAAGGAACGGAGCTGTTTGTGGACGAGGATAAGCTGAAGGGTGAGAGCCAGGGGCGACTGAACGTCTGCCCGAAGGAGCCCGCGTCTTTAGGTGAGTAACGACAGTGACTCTGAATGTGTTTTACAATTTTTGAGACGCTAGAGGTCCATCGTAAAGATTGAATTGTGCTATTTCATTAAAAGCCTGCTAGTAGATATTGAGATTCTTCTTTGAGTAATGCGCTCTGTGGCATACGCTGTCGGACAGACTAGTTTAAAAAAATTAGATGATTTATCGCTTTGATCGATTATAGACAAAGAGCTATATGAAAGTTTGGTAATTAACAATAAGATCCTCAAAGAAGAAGATGTTAAAGAATGCTTGGGCCCAAAGTAGCGTCAGTAGATCTTAGATCATTGCTCGATCAAATAGAGTCTCGGTTAAGGTCTTCTTCCATGTACAGCTTCTCATAAAACTCTCCCCCTAACGTCTCAATATGTAGGGTTTAGTCCGAGCCATGGTCAGTGCATGAGACCGAAATAAACCAAATAGTCAGTGACACGTAAAACAAACACATAAACTTGTTGCTACAATAGCGTTTTTTTCCTGGTGCTATAGAGTACAGACTGTCTGAATCAGCCAGAAAGACAAACAAGCAAAAAAAACAAAACAATGGCTTAGTAGATTTTAAGTCTCTAATTAACATGTATGGCTAGATTACTACGTGGATACACATTCGAATTAGATGTAATTATCTTTTTTAAAGAAATTGTGCGATTTCTAATCGTCTCAGATCAGTGTTCAGGCCTTCTATAACTATTGGTCTCGCTTACACCAAATGCAGTACGAAGTGATATAAATCCGAGGTTCTCAAACTTGTTTGATTCCGGGACCCTCTTAAATAGTCAAAATTTGCCCACGGACACCTAAGCCAAAAAGCTACAAAAATACATAGTATATAAGTCACAAATGTAAAAAAAAAAAAAAGCAAAAAAAAAAAAAGCAACACATTCGGTTGAGGGAGTGTTTATTGAGATTATAACTTTTGTTTACAATTTTTTTTTAAATGCTAGATGAGGTTGAGATGTAATAAGTGTTTTGAAATCCGGCTCAATGTTTGCAAGTAGCAACTGCAACTTCCAACCAGCACAAATTTCTAGTCGGTTTCTTTGATTTGTGATGAGGCTCATGACGGCAATGAATCCACGTTTTTGGTATTTTTTTTTTTTTCTGGGTTTAAGTTTGTAGAGAAACTTGTTCCTTTTCTAGCCCAAGAAAGTGGTGATAAAACTTGAGTGTAAATTCCTTATCGTCTTTAGGGATGTCCCTTCACTCCAGAGGTCTGAGAGCTAGCATCAATAGTTATGAATGAATGTTTTTTAGCCCTCTAATAGTGCTCACGGAGTATTGATTTCACAACTCTGTTCCTGGTTCTCGTTTCCGCCCCCCTCTCTCCCCTTTCTTTAATGTTCGCTCTCTACACGACCAAGCCTGCATGTCATTCTGCCCGGTCAGGCCAGGCCCCCCACCCACTCCCCACAGCACTCTCGGTTCCTTTCAGCACAGCAACTTACTGTCCAGTGTTTGCGGACACGTTGGAATCTTCTAACAGTACTCAAGGTCAGACCGGGTGAGAGAAATGAGAGAGAGAGAGAGAACTGTATTCGCAAGAAAGAGATAGTTGTTTTGATACGATCGATGCTGCATTGATTTCTCAATGGCCGCCAAGTATTATCGATCGGGTAAGGTCGCATGCTCCAAGACGTGTGGGTTGGCGTAGATTTTATTTTAATTTAAATTTTTAGGGAATTAAATTTTCTTGGATAAACTATCGACCACCGTTTACAGGGCGTAATATTTACTAAAGATAAAGCGGTCGCCTCGTCATCATCAGTGCTAGCTATGGGATTCGACGTTCAATCTGGTGTGCCGAGGTTCTGGCACATCGACTCCTTCCAGCCTTACGCAAGTTCCTGTTTGTATTTAACAACCAAACTTGTCAATGTTGATTTGCGGGATAAGTCTCTCGATAAGTCAAGATTGATTTAAATAATGTTCTTATTTTAAGATTTGAAGTTTCAAGTAAAGTCTACATAAATGTAAAATAATGTAATAAATAATAAATATTGATGAATTTCATAAAAAATTTATGGATGTATTTTAAAGAGAAATTTTTATTAGTCTTATTAATTTTCATTTTCAACTTTATACTTATGTCAAGTTTATACGTTTTTAAGTTTATATTTGACTGAAAACATACCTATTTCAATGATAGAATTTCTTTTTATAGACAACTACCTATGTTATTACCCAGCTTTTCATGGGTTTCTTTTTGTTCTGTTTTTGTTTTGTTATATAATAATAGGCTGTTTTTATAGTTGAAGTGTAAGTCAAAATGCCTCATTGACCAAAACATAGTAAACTCTCTTGTTGCAGGTCAACCTAACATATTCTAAGATCACCGCTATTATCTAAGGAATGTTGATGCCAAATTTCACTAAGATTGGTCAAACGGTTCTGATTTCTATGCGGGACATGCATACATATATACTTATTCCTAACATTCTACTTTATATATTAGATATAGACTTATCCCGGTGGCAGAAACTACTACCCAATGTCAAGAATTTATTTAATAACTTAACTTAAAACTTAATTCTCCATACGTGTCGTTAGTCAACATGGGCTGGGCTGGGAGAAAACGGCGTATTTTTTTTTTTTTACGCAACACGTCTGCAGATAATGACCAGCACACTGGTCATTTGCGTGTCTTTAATAAAGTAAACTAAATAAAAGTGATACCCTCGTCTCGTTGGCTTGTTTCGAATGCGCTCAGTATTGGACTGACACCGCTGTGTTGAGCTAGATCGAGTACAACACTTATATCAAGTGAGTCTCTGGTGATGGCTTAACCGACAGTGTGTGTTTCTGTGTGTGTGGGGTGCGCTAACACTACCGTAAACATTATTCGCAAGACAAATTGGTTTCTGAGAAACACAGATTCATATTTTTTTAAAATCTAAATGTTTTAATACCGCCTGCTTTCCCATTTGAATTGTAGGAAGTTAGGTACTTTATTGTTTATTGTTTGCTGTTAAAAAAATGGTGAGAACTTGTGAGAATAAAATTATTATTTTGACATTTATAACAAAGTACCAGACACAACAATGCCACACAATTTTCTCCCCTTCTTGTTCTTTGTAAAACAGAATTATAAATTTTAATGTAATGTTTTTTCGGTTACAGCTGAAAAGAACAATTTTTTTTTTTTGGCTTGCATATTGTACTGGAGCAATGGTTTTTACTTTTTGTTTTTCATTGTTAGACAGAACATATATGAGTACGTACTTCTATAGGTGTGTGTAGTTGTTCCTACGTATGTCCAGTAGTGTATTGTTAGGTCTGTAGATATGTATGTGTATTTGTATGTTTGTACATATAAATTAAACGAGGCTTTTTGGACTTTTTTTTTGTTCTTTCTCTTCCAGTTGGTAACACCACTGACGTCAACCTGAACATCTCCGTCAACATTGACGTCATAAACGAGCTGCACAGTGACGTCAGGATGGGCGGGGAGTGGAGGCCGCCCTCGTGCATATCGCGCCACCGGGTGGCCATCATCATACCGTACAGGGACCGCTGGAACCACCTCAAAGTCCTGCTGCACTACCTCATCCCCACCCTCAAGCGTCAGCAGATCCACTTCCGGATATTTGTAGTCGAGCAGGTGAGTAACCGCTTGAGTTGTGTCCCTTGAAGGGGAGTGGTTCTAAAACTACTAGGAATAAAAGAAACATTAAAGAGAGAGAGAGAGAGAGAGAGAGTGAAAGAGATAAAGGCTAACAACAAGATAAGGAAAGAGTTTAATAGAGAGAAGTGGGTGCTTAATAGTGAAGGAGAGAGAGAGATAGAAAAGAGTGGGTGAGGAGTTGTTTGAATTCTTATTGTAAGTAACAAGTGCTGACCTGCTAACTGACGTCTCAGTTCTAAAATAACTCGACATAATATAGAAATGTTCTAGATTTCGTACCTATCGAATGTAAGCTTGGAATTCAAGCTTAAGGGCAGCACAGAAACCTTCTCCCAAACACCCCTCCTGTTATGCACTTAGTTTAGTCTATAGACGCACTGTAGTAGACAGACTTTGAACGCGACATTTTAGCACGACATAGGTATTGGGTTACAGATTATTGATGTAGATTTTTTCGGACAGTTACCGCTAGGCTGTGGAAGGGATTACACCATACATAGTTACTGACTCGACTGTGGCCCATTCTGTATTAAAGTTCGTTCTTCTATTTCTTCTCAAGTGAACTTAGTTACTGGGCAATGATCCTGTTGTGACGATGTTTGTCCCTTGTTCATGCTCGCACATGTAATACACCCTACAACAGGGGTGGGCAAATTACGGCCCGCGGGCCACATGCGGCCCGCTGAAGTGTTTTATGCGGCCCGCGAATACCTACAGAAATCATGTGTACCCACTGTATATACATATAAAAATGCTAATCTATTAAAAATAATTCTAAATTTCCCTACAAATTATCGAAACTCTCTCATTATATAAAGTCAAAGACACAATTTCAGGCCAGTATTTCTTCAATGCTTTGAAGAACTGTGTTGAATGTTGGGTATGATTGGAACAAGATGACAAGTGTAACAACTGATGGAGCTCGAACTTTGACTGAGAAAAACTTTTTTTTTTAAAGAATATTCCAACCATAAACTCTAAACAGAAAAGTTTGCACAAAGCTGCATGAATTCTCATCATATTATGCGAAAGAAAAAACGTCAATAAAAACATCAGACTTACGGTCATAACCACAGGCAGTATAGAAAAGTACTTGTAGATATATAAACTAAATATTCCGATGCATCTGCTGGCTTAGCATGGGCAAGGTAATGAGAAGAATATAAATTCTCAAAGAAGAACTGTCCATATTCTTAGAAGGATATTGACTGTGACTTTGAAACTAATATTTCTAAAGAAGAGTGGAAGACATTTTATGTTTTTCATGGTAGCTATTGCTATTGGCTGCTTGCTTATGAAATGCATGTTAAATTTTTCAAACAAGGCTTTCCAATTTCTCCAGGCCAGCAGGGGAAAATAGGTTTTGTCATTTTCCTTTGTTGAAAGGTGAAAATATTTCTAGTGAAATGGCTAATATTACCAGACTTATTTGAATTCCTTAATTATGAAATTTATGAAGGCAAATTTTAACACGTCAAGAATCAGTTTTCAATACCATCAGCTCACCATTTAGTGCAGAAGCTGATTCAGCTCCAGAGAACATAACGCCATGCAAATTATAACCTGTAAGAGAAGTTCAAGTCAGTATTTCCACACTTTAAAAAAACTTTGTAGCTAAGTTTTAACATTATTTTGGTACACATACATATGTGAACAAGTATTTTTCTTGTGGAAAATAAACAAGTGTAATCACAGGTCGATGGTGAATGACTATAATTTGACAGCAGTCACAAGTATAACAACTAGAAAGCTAGTTCCACAATTCAGGAACATTACGCAGGAGTGTAAATAGTTAAATTCCTCACATTAAGTACAACTGTACATTTGTGGTGAAATGTAATATGAAAAGACAATAGCAAATTAAAAAAAAAAATTGTTAAATTGGTTTCAGAAATTGCTAACTCTAGTAATTCCCAATTTGGAATGTGAAAAAAAGGAAAAGTGAATGTATGATACAGTACAAATATAAATTAAAGACATTATCAGTTAACTAGCGTATTTTTCTAAGTTGTAAGTATATATACACACACACACATATATATATATACATTATACATATATTTTGTTAATGCGGCCCTCAATACAAAAAAGGTTGCCCACCCCTGCCCTACAGTATACCCAAGCATCTAGAATAATTATCAAGGTACATTAATCACAACTCTCGCATACACCCTTTACACTCCATATGGCCACAAAAGAACACTCTTAAATTCCCAGAAGAAATGAAAATAAACAAAGAATATATATATATATATATATATATATATATATATATATATATATATATATTATAAACTTAAAAAAAAAAGCTTATTTAAGGGGAAGAACCCCGCACTTACAACTCTATATCCTAATAGTGTAGACGTTATTACCCGTATTCTATGTCAAACAAAATAATTAATTACCAATAAGTAATTAATAAATTGGTTAATTTATTTAATTGAATCACCTTTTGTTGGTACATTGAAAAATTGTTTAAAGTTTCCTCTTGATCTAAGAGTGGCTGTGGGAGAAATAACAGGTACAAACTTTTTACCAGACAGACAGACAGACAGAGTGACTTGATATAGGTTTTGTACAAATACAGAGTAGAATAAATGAGAAGAGTACCAGCTGTCACCCAGGGCTAAAGAAAAACGATGTCAATTACAATTACATAGCCGGGTGCAACAGAATGAGACAAACACATGTTCCGGAAGTCCATAATGGGGGCTCGTGACATCTGCCCTTGTGGAGCGTCACCAGAGAATGCCGATCATGTCCTTCAAGGATAATGTTACAATAAGTAGATCTCTATGTCTTGGCGTTCTTTATAAGTAGCTCAACAGTGTGGAAAGGGGACTTATTTATGGTAATGATTATAGATAGAACATTGTATCTGCTGTCTTAAAATAAGGAAATGAAAAACAACAACAGGAAGTCTGTATCACCATGACTTATTAAGACTAGCAAATCTTATTTGGTCCACTATTATCTTTTAATAGAACTACGTCTATAATAACCGAGGCTTGAATCATTACTAGCAGTACTTGACACCACAAAGGGATTTTAGCGGTTCTCAGAAATGCACGTGTTTATGTGTTAGACTAGAGTGTATGAGTGCTCTAAACCCTGATGAGCCAGTGTATCTTCAACTAGAGTTTTACTATAGTGATCAGTTCAGCGGTAGTCTTAAAGCTTAAGCTATCAGTAATAGATTTTCCACGCGCGCCTCCGCTTGTGGATACAAAAAAAGGCGTGTTGGGGGGGAGGGTTTACATTTAATGATTTGAACATCTGAATAGTTGTGATGAAATATTTATACTGGAAGCTCTTCAACATAAGACAGCAATTGTAACACTCTGGCTTGATTAGTAAACGAAAAATATATAATACACATGTACAGTAGCCACGAAAACACATTTATTTATAGGGCAAAATAAGGTATTTTCTTTCTTTTAAGAAATTGTTAGATTTTATAAATTGATGCCAGTTGATGGGATATGTTTCCAAACAGTGGAAAGAAGCTTTTTGTAAAAAAAATGTTCGCAATTAGTAGTATGCCCCTCTTCATGGTCAATGTGATGTTTCTTCCGCATTTAGTTATACATGTCATTTTGTCATCTCTGTCTAGAGTTTCCACCCAAGTTGTAATCAATGTAAAAGATAGGATTTACCCTTAATATTTATTTAAGTCTGCGTCATCCAATAAGGAAGTTTTTTTTTTTTTATTATTATCAGGGAGTCCTAGAGCTCGTGATTTTTGTTTAGACCGAAACACGACCAAGTGCTGACATTTACTTTTGATATTGACGCCAGTGTATTTCTTTTTGAATGTGTCCCTGGCCGCATCAGTTTAATGTACTTTAAAATAGAAGATTGATAAGTTTTATTTTGTGTGTGTGGCCCTGAATTAATTTGTAGAGATCGAATCATTCAATATATTGATTAGGCTTCTCGTACAATGTGATTGAGTGGGTTTAATTATTTAGGTCGTAAGAGTTATCCATTAGAGCAGAGGCTCTCAAACTTTTTTGATCCCGGGAGAGCCCCTTGTACAGTCAAAACTCGCTCACCGACCCCTAAGCGGAAAAGCGACATAACTGCACGTTATATGTAAAAACAAAAAATAAACACAAACAACATTTTGTTAAAGGAGTGTGATGACTGAATTGATAACTTTTGTCTAAAATTTACAAGAATGAGGCGGATGAGATTTTATGAACGTATATATGCCCGTCTAAACGAGTCGGTTTCTTTGATTTGTGATGATGTTCATGACGGCAATCACGTGGTAGTCAATAAGAAGACGGGAAAGCAGCCAACAACTTCTTGACAATGACAATTTAAGGCAAGATCTCATGTATGTTGTTTTTGTAACCAGAAATTGTGATATCCCTTGTTTAACCATTGGGTTACATTTCTCGTGTGTGGATATTTCATTAAGCTGCCCCCTTACATTACTTTGGACTCATCTTTGATTGGGATCTGAGTTTGTCCCCACGTAAAAGGGTTCAATACTCAGTCGGCACTATCCAAGTGAAGAATATCTTCAAATCTTTGGTTTAGGTCGTCATAGAAATGTATCTATAAGACAAAGTAAACAGTAGTGAGGGGCGAGCTGATTATTGTTCCTATTATCTGATCGGATAAACTGGCTTTTAGCGAAAAAGTTATTTTAACTGTATACAATTTTCATCTTTCTGTGGATTCCCTTTGGTCTACAGTTTGAGAAACACTTCATTAAAAGTTCATTAAGTACACATAGTGGTCCACAGCGTTGTCTATGGAATTATTTATAGCCATACAGTTAGAATAATATTTAAATTCAGGTAATATTCTTAACAAATTTTAACTCGTGGTGATTTTCTCACCATATTTAAAACACAAACTTTTCCACTTACATTCGATTAGATTCAACCTTTCAATTAGTACAGGAAACAGTAAAGATCAATTGATTTACAGCAGTTTATCATTTATATGAAGAAGGGGTCTGTTTTAAAGTAAATGTCATTTCTTTACAGGGAAATTCCTATGTCTTTGACAATTTAAGATTTAATATGAGTTTAGAAAATGAATATATTATTCTTTTTATTTTATTTTCAATAATAATTCAGTAATTGATGTTTATCTGCGCATCCAAAACTGTCAGATTTTCACTAGGTTTCTATGTGACGTCACATAAATCTATCAATTCAATCTATTGACTTAATTGTATGATGGAAAACCACACAGTAATGTTTACAATCTCTTACCAAAAAAAAATGGAAACGAGTGGACGACTAGGCCTAATGGGTGGCGAAAAAGGCTCCCGCGGGAATGCCCAAGAAGGTGCGAGAGCACCCTCATTGCACTGTGCGGGGATGTAAAAAAGCTCCCAGCAGCGATCTGGCAACGTCCATGCGCCGTCTCTCAAGGGGCCATTACATAAATGGCGTGTCCCGCACGGTTAGCCTGGTAAATTATACGAATAAGACGGGGTCCTTCAGCCGCGTCTCTACTCGCGAGTCCGGAGTGTCCGTGTCCATTGGAAGTGAACGCAAAAATCAAACTCTATGCTTATCCCCGAGTCTCACCCCCCCCCTCCCCCCGTCGGACAGGCTGGCGGGAAGGAGGAACTCGCTGTCCAATACAGACTGGTGAAAGGGAGCTTTTGTTCACTTTTGCTGGCCTTAGTGTTCCAAGTGCGACGCACAACACTACTAGACAATTTCAGATGTGGTATGTGCTCTTTGACTGTCGTTCGATGGTCAAGATGGTCCCGGGCTCGAACTCTGACATTGTCGCCGTCGTGCGGGGGGTTTGGGTTAGGATGTTATTATCTTCAAATCTGAAGGAGCATTCGAAAAGTGTCAAACAAATCAAGCCCGCAAACTTAAAGTGACCCTCGCCAACGTCGTCTGGTTTCGTTAAACTCGCTGTTCACAATAAACATTTTGTTTTGCGCCAAGTGCTACCGGAAGTGATAAGTTTCACTTTCCCAGAATTCCAAGCCATCACATTGCATTCGTGTGTACAGTAGTACACAAGTGTGCGAAATCAATTCTATTTTTAGAGATGCAGAAGAAATGAACACACACACACAAAATGGCCCCCCCTTTTCTTAGACAGCTCTTGAACATTGGACCATAATTCTTCGTGACATTTTCATTGCTGGGTTTAATTGATGGCTGGGTGTAAATACGTTTACAGCTACTTCAGTTAGGATATACTAAACACACTAACAAATAAAAACATACCATCTTTTCATTATGACCTCATTATGTTTAGTCACGTGATGTGTTAAGTATTTAAGTATACAGTTTTTTTTTAATAATTGTTTCATATAGACTATAGACCCATCTCTCTTTCACTCTCTCGTACTCACTCATTCATTCTCACCCCATTCTCTCTCTCTCTCTCCACCCTCTGTCTCTTTCTCGATCTCTCTCTCTCCCTCACCTTTTACCGTTTCTCTCTTTCTCTCTCTCTTTAAAGCTCTATCATACTATCTCACTTTCTCTCTCTCTCTCTCTCTCTCTTTCTCTCTCTCTCTCTCTCTCTCTCTCATGTCTCTGACTTTGTTTCTCTTTTTTTTCTCTCATCTCTCTCCCTTATCTCTCTCTCTCTCTCTCTCATCACTTTCGCATTCTCACTTTCTCTCACACACTTTCTCTCTCTCTCTCTCTCTCTCTCTCTCTCTCTCTCTCTCTCTCTCTCTCTCAATACACTATAAATCGTCAACCCTATGTCTGGTCTCATCATCTATTCATCTTCTAATTATATTTACTTGTATTTCAACAGAAGAGATTTCTTTGTTTGGGTTGTCATTGTTTTTTTATAATCTCTCCTAGGTTGCTTAGCAACCTGTTCCCAGGTGGAACGTTGGGAAATAATCCACCAACTGTGCACGTGCATTTGGGTCAGTGTGCTTATTAAAAAAATGGCATGGAAATACAATTCGAAACAAACCGAATAGTTGTTTTCCTGATGAACTTATTTGTAGGATCTAAAATTCGTCCTGAATTTACTAGTACAACTTTTAAACTTAAAAGCCTAAGAACTTTGGGTAAAGAGATGAATTTAACATTTGATCTTAATTTTGTTCAAGAAAAAAGTGAAACAAAAATGGAATAAAAATTCACATTTCTGTATGATCCTTGCTTTGTTGTCATTATTTCCTGCTAATTAAAAAAAAAAGTGATTGACAAGTCTGATTGCTCTAGCTACTACATCACTCCCAGGTTATCAGTAGCAGGAAGTTTGATCATTCCAGAAATCATCTTGACCTTTACTAGCCGATGAAGTGTTATCAGAACGCCAGGTTTGTTGAAAACGTTTGTCCACTCTTGGATTCCCTCAAGGGTTCTACGTCATTCTCCAGCAGCTGCCTTTAAAGAACAATGGAGTCAATTAAGACAACAATGTTGAGCTGATTTCACTTTGGAGAGTTCTCTTAGAATAAGCGTTACTTGGTCAAGTCCTTCTTCTAGTAAACACTGAGATCTTTTGTGCAGGATTTGGACATTTGTTGCTGATAAGTAATAGCATTTAGTAACAAGCAAATAAAAAATTTTTTTTTTATTAAAGCAAAGCTTTTATAAGGGAAAACACCGCACAATTACTGCCGTATCTCAATAAATAAGGTTTTTCTTCGAGAACAAACATAACCGTCGATGGTCGATTTAGATTCTATAAATACTTCAAGGTTTATCTCCTCTTTTTTCTATTAAATCTAAAATTAGTAATTACCACTAATTTATTAGCTAATTTGTTAATTCTTTGATTGATTCATGTGTTATCTTTGATTATGAATAATTGTGCAAAATTTCAACTTGATCCGAAGATGGGAACTGGTAGAAAAAAAAGGTGTCAAAGAATCCACTCAGACAGAGTGTGTTATTTTAAAATGACTGTTGACAAGACATCTCATCACATTTAGTTACCGTGGTAGACACTCCTCGTACTTTAAAAAGGTTGTGTTGTTGGCCCATTCTTTTTCTATATTTTTTTTAAGATGATGTCTAACCAACGAAACAATAAGGCATCCACGTCTCCGATCGCGATGTTTTTAGCTTACGACTGAAAACCGATGATCATTATAGAACCTTGAGTATCTAACCTACTGGCCACGTCCAGTCCTGGACGCGATGAAACAATCAACACTATCCGTGTCATAGATATGTTAACAACAATCGACCGAATTGTCCATCGTTGGTGGCTTTTTTTTCACAGAATGAATATCACAAACTTATCGAGTACATTCTTACTTCTGCCAACACAAGTTAACAGAAAGAACGATAACTGGTGTAAATATAACAAATAACGACAACTGACGTGACGTCATTTTAAATTTTTCTCAGTTCGAACATTTTTTAAAGAAAGTTAATTTGTAATTATCATTAAATTTTATTTTATATAGTAAAGGGAAGATGCATCTTGCAGTATTGAAATATGGAAGTAATTGTGCGGTTCTTTCCTTAATATAAGCTTTGATTTAAAAAAAAAATTATCTCTGTGCTTGGCGTCTTCAAACTTGACATAGGGATAAATCTTTTTTTTTTTTTTGTTTGGAAGGTGAAAGGTCAAGTTCGAGATAGCACTACTGAGCGATATAACAGAGCATCCTAGTGTGTAATTTTCCTATATCACTATCTCGCTGTGATTGTGGTGCAGGCCTCGTGCAATGGGCTCTGAGCCCTACAATTTCCCAGGCGAAACCTACACTTTGATACTCTGCCACATTTTTTTTTTATCTTGCCGTCAATATGCATGATAGAATCTCATTATTATCTCCACGTTCGCATTGGGTGAGAAGCTGAGGAGGAAGACGGGCATGTAATTTAGTTGAAACCCATTGCATTACATCGTGCTTTAAGACTCACCCCAGCTCATGGCCTAAAACAACGTTTGAACTTAACCCTCTATTACATGGACTAAAGCTCTGTGTTTACTGTGAGGGGACTCTAAAGTCTGTGTTTACTGTGAGGGGACTCTGTGGTTAATCGGAATGGAGAAGATAGGAGAAAGAAATAAAAATCACTGACTAAGACTCAATATAATTTGAAAATAAAATGGAGGATGCAGTTTTGTAAAAAAAATGTTTACCACAAGAGCCACATTCTAATGTTTGTTTGTTTTTTATCATGTAGAATTTTCTTAAAATAATTTAGTTTAGTGTACAAACAGGAAAAACATTTTGTTTTCATGGGTGTAATGTGTGCTGCAGTTTGATTTGGTTGCCCCCAGTAAGGTTTTCTTGACCTGTAAGTTTTGTTAAACAGTAGATTTTGTTGACCTGTAAGTTTTGTTAAACAGTAGGTTTTCTTAACCTGTAAGTTTTGTTAAACAATAGGTTTTCTTAACCTGTAAGTTTTGTTAAACAATAGGTTTTCTTAACCTGTAAGTTTTGTTAAACAATAGGTTTTCTTAACCTGTAAGTTTTGTTAAACAGTAAGTTTTGTTGACCTGTAAGTTTTGTTGACCTGTAAGTTTTGTTAAACAGTAGGTTTTGTTGACCTGTAAGTTTTGTTAAACAGTAGGTTTTCTTAACCTGTAAGTTTTGTTAAACAGTAGGTTTTGTTAACCTGTAAGTTTTGTTAAACAGTAGGTTTTGTTGACCTGTAAGTTTTGTTAAACAGTAGGTTTTGTTGACCTGTAAGTTTTGTTAAACAGTAGGTTTTGTTGACCTGTAAGTTTTGTTAAACAGTAGGTTTTGTTGACCTGTAAGTTTTGTTAAACAGTAGGTTTTGTTGACCTGTAAGTTTTGTTAAACAGTAGGTTTTGTTGACCTGTAAGTTTTGTTGACCAGTACGTTTTGTTGATTTTCCCTGAAAATCAGCTGTAGTTGACTACATTCCTGTTGAACGAAAAAACCACGATAAACGCACTGGGCAC
This sequence comes from Biomphalaria glabrata, assembly GCF_947242115.1. NCBI lineage: Eukaryota > Metazoa > Mollusca > Gastropoda > Planorbidae > Biomphalaria > Biomphalaria glabrata. Next base: position 43,336,314 of record NC_074716.1, on the reverse strand, counting down.
GACACGGCCTAAATAGTGCCGATGTGCCAAGAACCCAAAATATCAGATAAACGCACTTTTTAAGATTTGAAACAAGATTCGGCAGTCAGCAGATCTTCAGGTCTTTTTCCAAGAATGTCCTAGGTCAGTCTTTTCTAGTGTGAATTCGGCTACGTGTTTGTGTATACAGTCTCTATGTATTCGAGGATTTGAACCCTGGACTTTCGGCTTAAAAGTCGGTCACCTCCAAAAACAAAATGAATGTCCTAGTGTTACAGTTGATGTTTGTGAGTGTAAATAGTTTTGCTCACGTGCTTCATTTGGGTGAGTACAACCAGCAAACCAGCAGCAGATATCAAGATTGTTTTTTTTCTTTCCCGAGCTCTTGATATCTCTTTCGTCTGCCTGACCTTCCAATGTGACACTCTCTAGACATCGTCTACATCCCCCCCCTCCCTCGCTTTTTTTTTCCTTGGCTGAGACGATCGTCATGGCAACGATAGCCTCAACTGTTGTTGTGGGCGATGTGGTCAGTAAGAATATCTCCTGTCTGGCATCGCGCAGCATCGCAAGTCGTGAGGAGGGGGGGAGAGGAGGGCATTCTGCATGACAGAGACCTTCAACTGACTTCAACAGGTTATGTTACTTCGTCTTGATTGTCAGAGATTCTCACTCGGAGAGCTGCTCGGAATTGTAAGATGTGATTTTTGTACAAAGCTTATATCAAGTGAATTTTTTGACACGTTATTTCTCCCACGCTCATTCTCTGATCAAACTGCAACTCTACACAGTTATCTAGTGTCTGTGTCCGCTGACTGACATCTTGAAAAGGCTTATTAGTATGATGTTGGTATATGCATGTTTCAAGACCATAGATTCTCCACACATTTTGAGAACCTTTGCTCTCCTTCACATAGATAGAGATTATGCTTCCAAAAGACAGTTTAATTGATTTAATGGTATTTTTAAGACGGATTCGTGTGTTGTCATCGACAGTTGATTATTGTGCAATTCAAGTTGATCTGAGAGTGGGAAGTGGGAGAAATGACGTGTACAAGATTTGGACCAGACAGACGGAGTGAGTTGATATTAAGCTTTGTAAAAATAGACCCACATCAGCTTGAAAAATTTGTAAAAAAAATAAAAAAAATGTTTTGAACATTTCCAGGTTTCTATCTTACATAAAGGGCGTGTCATCTATATAGCCATTTGGGACCCTATTAGACCTTCTTAACATCTGAAACTAATGCTAAGGTCTCGATTAGTGAACCATAACAACGCTTCTGGTCCTTTGACGGGGTGCTATCGTGACATCTGTGACCCATATCGAAGGTACCGTTGCTTTCCGGTCCCTAGAACCCCATGCCGCTCTTACTCAGCTCCATTGGACACCTGAGTCCTGACCCAATACCTGAGTCCTGACCCAAAACCTGAGTCCTGAACAACACCCCATGCCGCTCTTACTCAGCTCCATTGGACACCTGAGTCCTGACCAAATAGCTGAGTCCTGACCCAACACCTGCGTCCTGACCCAACACCTGAGTCCTGACCCGCAGATCAAAAATGTTTAGACATCACTGGCCTAGATCATTTTTTGTTTGTTTCTTGATTTGTTGCTCCACTTGAGAGTTATGCACCTTGACTATAGCCCGCGGGCGTAAGTTGAGCTTTTAATTGGTCACAAACTTGACCCTTTATAAATCTTTATCTCTCTTTCTTTTTCTTTAATCGTTAAAATATATGTGTGTGTGTGTAATTAGCTGCAGTTCAATCGAAGGTTCAGTTGGGTTCAAAGCGATTGGTTTACGTGATCACGTGTTAGTTCATCGCTAATGGACATGCCCTTTGTTTGTTGATGTGTTGGAAGTTGATGTGTTGCTTGATGTTTCCTTATTCGATTACGTTATAACGAATGCAATCAATGCTGTTGTTGAAACAGATGTTAGTTTAAGAAATGTCTTACCTTTTACCATACTAGCATCCGTCGAATGACTCTCCAACAAAATTTCGATTTAGCACTTACTTTTCATTGAACATTTAATGGTTCCTTAACAACTGACATTTTGTTATATTGCCCCCCCCCCCCTTTTTTTTTCAATTTCCCCACATTGTTGCTTTTCTCTCTTTTGTTTCTCTTGCTGCATTTTATTATCAGTGGCGTAGTGAAGTAGCATCCTTGGCGCGAAGGAATTCACCATTTTGCTTCTAAATTATGGTATATTTGTTATTCTTAAATTATATTTCTGGTGCCCGAGCAAAGCAACAAATCGATGTCAATCTTATTACTTTAAGTTTGAAATATGTTTAAGGAAGGTAACTTGCTTTCTTTGTCTACCTCTTTTTTTGTTTTCTCAGAAGGAAGGACTTAGCGAGCCCTGAAGACCTTGTAATATGGTCGTAGAGTTTTAATTTGCATTTTCTGACAGCAGGTCATCCTGGGGTCCAATGGCTATCTCCTCGTTTGGGATGAGGTCTTTGAATGTGATGCCCAAGGATGTTTCTGTGGCATAAAAATTCCATTGCCGAGATCCCCTTCTATAGTTAAAGGAAAGTAGCTCTTAAACTGTACTTACAGAGTTGCATTCAATTATGTGTTGAGATTTTAAATAATAATAATAGTGTCTAGACAATGTGAAAGTACTCTATTAGATAAAATTGTGTTTGTTTTAGTTTAAGCTTTCTTTCCAAAATATTACGGTATCTATCAACCACTTGAGTTACATGAATCAATAGTATGAGATGACAGTAAAGTCAAGTTCGTTATAATTCATATCTGCAGTTCTGAAGTGAATATTTGGTATTCCTACTATTAATCAGTCTATAAAATTATGTAACACACACTTTGTACCTAATGAGATAATGATTTTTCCAATTATTTAAATGTGTCCATAAAAGCGGAGCTCGAGACCACGATAGATTTCTACTGAGGTTCCTAAACTTGTGACAAACAATGCACATTTAGAGTATGTACTGTCGCATCAGATACAGTGTTGCTCGATATGGGTTCAGTCACACTTAACTTACCGGCAGGGGTCAGTATTCGTATTCTTGAACCAACGGGTCACCTGCTATTGTGTTTTGAACGTAGACTGGATCAAAAAAAATAAAAAGTTTTAATTTTTGTATGATAGAGTTTGCCTGGAATTAGTAAGAAGATAAAACTGTATCGATACACATTACTATTCAATTACTTTTGAATACCGAAGCAATTCAGTCTTAAGTTTCAGGGTGCTCCATTTAACAGGAGTAGGTTAGTTTCAGGTATTACTAAAGGACTAGGCTAGTTTCATGTATTACTAAAGGACTAGGTTAGTTTCAGGTATTAATACAGGACTAGGTTAGTTACAGGTATTAATACAGGACTAGGTTAGTTTCAGGTATTAATACAGGGCTTGGTTAGTTTCAGGTATTAATACAGGACTTGCTTAGTTTCAGGTATTAATACAGGACTAGGTTAGTTTCAGGTATTAATACAGGACTTGGTTAGTTTCAGGTATTAATACAGGACTAGGTTAGTCCTGGTCTCGGACCCTTCACTATAACAATTGTTCAATAGAGATTTACGTTTGGCTAAGATACAGGACTAGAGTCTCATTAATGTTGTTTTGGAAGAACTCAACTGCTTGAACCAGGCAGTAGTTGTTGTGTTTAGCTCCAAACTTGTGATGTTGAGACCGTCAGCTTTTTCATCCAACGATTCTGTCAATTAGGTCAGCAGATATTGTATAAGATATCTATTATTTATTGGCACATATATTACACGTAGAACTCTAAAGATTTAGTCTAGATATAGATCTACTTTCAATAAACTTAAAGCAACTTTCAATTCAATAATGCCTTACATTGGGAAAATACCCGAACAAGATAGTCTTTTCAAGAACGCAATAATCCTTTCAACGTCGATGGATCTAGACCTAGATTTAGTCAGCCAAATTTACATTTATTTTTGTTTTACTTTGAAAAATTATAACATGCTAGTGTTTCTTTTCTCAGCGATATACATCAAATGTTAAATTTATAGGAAATCGTTAGAGCAGTATTCGAGATAGCGTTCACCCAGGTTTCCCCATGAGTGAGTGAGTTAAATAGAAATATTGTAAAAAGAAAACAGTTTTTCATTATTGACTGAATCATTAGGTCTTCGCCCCTGTAATCTGTCAACATTAATTTAACGTTTGTTGCTGACCCAGCCATCAATTTCTCCCCCCCCCCCACTTTGCAGTGTTTCTTTGTCACTAACAATTCAATGGAAAACCACTTCTAGTTTCATCCTGGGGCTGGCGCTGGCTATGGGTGCGATGTCGTTGTACAGTGTTGTTGTATGTCTAGATCTATGCGCTGGACAGTGTGCACTAATGGTTGACCACCTGTTTCTTGAAGAGTACCCATCTAGATCTATGTAGAGTCTCAATTTATGTAGATGTTGACACATTGCAAGGGGGGGGGGGGGGCTACATTTGAGGGTTGTGTCCTTTTCTTGATCTTCTTTTCCTGTCTCTGTATTGTATTTATGCCACCTTTTTCAACTTCTATTTTGCTCTCCTCTCTCCCATGCCCTCTCCCCCCCCACACACACCCACCCATACTCACCTCTTCTTTCTTTCTTCCTCTCTTTGCTCATGTATCTCATCCTTTCCCTTTTTCTTTACTTCTATTTCTTACCCCCCCCCCCACACACACACACAACCTGTCTCTCTCTTGCTCTCTCTCTCTGTGTCAATGTCTGATGAGCTTGTCAAACTATAAATCTAAATTTCTCGCACTAGTTTATGAACTGTAGAGGAGTAAAGTAGAAGTTTGAAGTAGGCTTAGACTTAGTTTATTTGTCGATTTGAGGTTCATTTAGTAGAGAAGCTTAGACTTCTATGTTTAAACTTAGGTTGTTGTCAATTTGAGGTTCATTTAGTAGAGAAGCTTAGTCTTCTATGTTTAAACTTACTTTATTGTCAATTTGAGGCTCATTTAGTAGAGAAGCCATGTTTATAAAATAAGTTGTAGATGTAAAAAAAAACCAAACAACTTCATCCTTTAGAAATGACAATTATTGCGTCCTAGTTCAAACCTCCAGCAGGACTTCAGTGGGTTGAAACTTGGGACCATCTCAGTGCCAGTCCATAACACATTCCACACAACCAGGCAGTAGTGAACTGCTCACTATGGGGCAGGAAGATATCTAACACAGTCTAGTAGGGCACAACTGCTCAATGCGGAGAGGTGGGTTAGGTGAATAGATGCTGCAGGGGTCAGTCTCACTACTTGCACTTATTTCATAGAGATTAAATGTTTATTTTAATTGGAAGTATTCTGATGTTGAAAGTAGAATGATTTCCTTTGTGACTGTCTATTTTAACCCATTCAATTTCTTTATATTTCTTTCTTTCTTTTTCAGTATGGAAATGAAACATTCAACAAAGGGCGCATCATGAATGCAGCCTTTCGAGAGGCTCTGCAGCTGTTTGACTTCCAGTGTGTAACCTTCCATGATGTTGACCTAGTGCCTGAGGATGATAGAAACATGTATTCTTGTACAGAACAACCCAAACACATGTCCATTAGCATAGATAAATTTCAGTATACGTAAGTAGTTAAGACCCAGTTTGTTTGTTTTTAAACTTCTATAGGAGAATTTTGTTTTATCTAGATAATATTCTAAGCTAAGGGGAGATTACAAAAAAACAACTTTAAGTTGAGAATTAGATCATTTACTTCAAATGTTATAAGTACTTGAGTAGCTTAGTGGCTAACGTTTGGACCTTCCAGCATGGAGGTTTGAGATCCCGAGTTTGAATTCAGACTCAAGCAAAATTTTTTTAAATAGCTTTTGAAAAGGCAGCTTAGAAACCTTCTCCCAGATGACACCTTCCAACTGCCCAAGTGGTCCACAAAAGTGATTGGACCATAGCGCACTGTATCATGCTATAAGCATGAATTTTGTGCTTAACAAAAACAGTTTATAAAAATATTTCCAATTGCACAAAGTCTAGATATATTAAAATTAATTACATGATTGGTTAAAAATAATTGATGAAATTTGACTCAATATAATGTTTAAATTTCCATCCAAACAATAACTTTTGTATATTTCTGCCCTAAAATATTTGTTTTTAAGTAACTAACTTGAAGTTAATCAATCTTATTAGAAAAATTTACTATTTAAAATGCTATGTTTGATAAAATGCTATTACACAACCAGTAAGCTAAACTTATAGTTTGCATCTTGTCTCCAGACTTCCATATCAAGGGCTTGTTGGAGGTGTTCTGATGTTTAGAACTGACCACTTTCAGCTTGTCAATGGCTACTCCAACATGTACTGGGGCTGGGGAGCTGAGGATGATGACATGACTACCAGAATTCTCCACAGAGGTTTACGAATCTACCGTCCACCTAGCAATATAGCCAGGTACAAGATGGTCAAGCATGAGGGCCGCAAAGGTTCAGAAGTAGCTGTCAGGTAGGTTTACCACATTGATAAACCATTTTAGAAAACCTTTTATTGACAATGCCCTCTAGCTGAGTGTAAAACTAATTGCCTGTGAAATTAAGTAGCAATGGGGACAGGATAACTTAAGTACAGAGCTTTTAAGTGACATTTCAAATTCTAGTGTTTAAAATACCAAGCTGAAGTGCTGCTTGATATATGAACATATATGTAACTAGAGGGCTCTGGCTCAATATTTTTTTTTTAACTTTTTGCACTGCTACACAAAATGAAAAATCTTCACAATAGAATAGAATAGAATAGAATACTGATTCAGTCACCACACATACAGTTCTTTATAGCGCATTCATTTCATTGATATATAATTTTATTCAAATAAAATAAAATAATACTTAGCACAGCAAAATCTAGAATATTCTAATAAAGCAATTTTGATACACATTAGAAACATTCTTTCTCCAAAGACTAATATTGCGGGCACAACATGGCCTGAATTGTGCTAATGTGCCAAAAATCCAAATATTATATTGCAACTTTATTCTCTTAATTCTAAATTTTTTTCTCTCTCTCTCTTTCTCTCTTTATTATTAAAACTAGACTTACATGATTATACTTTAATCTTCTCATTGTCTGATTTCATTTGCATGCTATTCAAACTTACACTGAATAATCACAATGAAGAATCTAGTATCATACTACTTGTCACACCACTATATACCGTGTGACTATGTGCATCTATCTGGAGACAGTAAAGAGATGTCTTGGATTCATCATGCTATCTATTATCTACATTACAAACTAATCTAAAGTAGTTAAATTCTAACTCACCTACCAACAGTATCACCTACGTTAGGTCTTCAATTCAAAGTTTACTTTTGTGTCTTATTCTATAACAAATTTTCTAATTGGCAAGCATTTTAAATTTGTACAAATTTTTTCGAATAGAATCACATCTTTAAAAGTCTTGTACAGTTTCTATGTTAAGAGATCGTATCTTGAATTTTCAAAAAATAAAATGTATTCTCTCTTATACTCCCTGTTTGCTTAATATCTAGTCAATATCTAGTCAACTCTGATTTGAAATTGTCACTCTGATTTGGATCATGCTATTTGGATATTCTAGTGTTGGGTGATGATTCCACAATAGCCAGTTGAAAATTTCTTTTGTTACTTTGGAGCTTGTTTATCACAGTTCTTTCCTATTCTTTTTTATAAACTAAATTCCATCGTGATTTTTTAGACTTCAGAGAAGAATTTTCAATGTCAAATTTAGACATTTTTTATTGATTATATACTAAAAGCCAATGAAATATCCTAAGCACTTTATTTTTTTTCTGATTGGTTTAGTTCGAATCATATTAAAAAATGAAACAAATATGAAAGTGGAAACTTGTTTGTGTTTTTTGATCAAGTTTTTTCTTGGGGCTGAAAAAGGAATACAAGTGTCAAGGAAATTGCAAAATTTAAAATGAATGAAAAATATTTTGTTTTACCATTTTCTTAAAACTTTTTTTTTTTAAATGTATCTTTTCAGAATGAAATTACTTAGATCAGCCGCTAGAAGGAGCAAGCTGGAAGGTCTGAACAACGTCCAGTATAAACTAGTGTCCACTCAGATTAGAGAACTTTTTACACATTTCATAGTGGATATAGGAACACCTTGACGAGTAGCCAACATTTAGATCAAAACTACTACTCAGTTCTACGAGAACAGTCCTGTCTGGGCTCTACATTGGCTTAGGCTTATCAAAACCAAGGTCATGACCAACTCCTGCTTGTCACCATGTCTTTCTGCCTGGTTCAGGTGTACAGCTTCTTCAGTCTCATAGCATCATCATTTGGATCACATCAACTTTAGAACTGATTGTTTTTTTTGTTGTTTTATAGTCATATACATTTCAATTCTTTTTTTCCCTTTTATTTATTTTTGAAATACAATTGACTTTTTGGGGGATAGTTTACATCTTCACTATTGTAATGATGTCATTTTACATAGACATACATGGCTCCAGTCAAACTTATTCATCATAGTAATTACTAATAACAGTATCTGTTTTACAAGAAATGTGCTATAAATGTTTGAAATAAATTTACTCAATTTTTGTTATAAATATAAATTATGGAAACATGTTTTTGTTTGTTTTACAACTGTTGATGCATACTAGTAGAATATACATTATACAATCCAAGTTTAAGATAATATTTCAACATTACTATTACATATCTCTTTGCACAGGCTCAGCATTGAATACAATTAGCATAATGTCTAATCTTTATTGGAATAATCTGGCTATTTAATTATCCTTTATTATGTTAACATTTGGGGCACCACACATGATATGTTGACCATCTTTCTCCATGCCTCTTTATTAAGTTAAATAATCTAAAAAAGGTATTCTAGAAATATAATCAACTTACTGACTGAGAAGAAACAAAAATAGTGAGAAGCTATTTCTGAATGGGTTTGAGATATTTTGTTTTTCTTCTTTGAAGTAACATTTGTCACTCTAGCTACTTATCCTAGTCTTGTCAGCCTCCTAGCTCTTGGTAGATATATTTTATGAACTATACATAGTTCTGTTTTAATAAAATCTGTATATGTTTATACTTTTAAAAAAATTATATACCGGTATTAGGGGAATCCCACAGAAATAATTTTGAGATTCTGTATAGGACTCTTATTTCAAAAAAAGATCAACTTAGGCCTGTTCAGCTCAAAGAGAAAGCATCAATAAGCCTGGCAGCTACAAAGTCTACAATAAAATGCATATACCTTTGAGTATAGCAAGAAGACTTTGACTAAAATCCAAATCAGTATTACATTTTAAATGGTCTGTATTCCTTTTCCTAGAGCTATCTAAAGCTTGATTCCAATAACATAATATAACAAAATATAAAATCTAATATCCATTTTTTGTTCTTAAAAAATGATAATTTTATTATTAACATAATATTTATGTCAAGGTTTTTATAGCCAGCTTACAAAATAGTTGGGAAAATGTTTAGCAATAGAAGAAAAACAAAAGCTTACTATATACATTTTATTTTAGCATTGGCATAAAAGGGATTTGCTGTTAGTGTATAATTAAAAAAACTAAAGGAAACAAAATAATTTTAATATATTGCATTTAATCTTGAAAGTAGCTGACATTGCCATCATAGCTATAAATAGATAACAGTCTCAGTTAGATTGTAACACCCTTAAGGGGCATGTTCAAAATTGAAGTTATACTCACATATTGATCTGAATTGACTTTATTTAGTGGCATACATTTGCAATGTATGAAAGGTAATGGTATTCTGTTTAAGCCTACAACACTGTCTCACTAATACAATAATAGGAGGATGTCAGTTTTAACTTTTTTTTTTTAATTTGGTGTTGGGTTTTAAAAACTTTATAAAAATAAGATTTTTTTTTTCATTGAACTGGAATATGTTTTATGGCTCGATTTGTTGAAAAAGGTGATCTAATAAGAATGAATGAATTTATTATTAAAATATTTCTTCAAAAATAAGACTTAATTAGTCTGAAAAAGGTTTGATAATTAACAGAATGTGTTAATTATCTAGGTTTTCTGAATTTGTTGACATTTTGCATGGAAGTCCTTGATGTTGATGAAGTTTTATTCAAGAGTTTCAATGGAAAATTTCAATATTTCACACATGTCTTTGATAAACCATTACTTTGTACTGTCTAATGACTATGTGATCCTTCACTTTGTTCTGTCTGATAACCATGTGGTGCTTCACTGTGTACTGTCTAAACCATGTGATACTTACAATGTATCCAATTACTGGAATATTAATGTTTTTTTTTTGTATGTGTAAGTCGATTCCATGAGTGATTTCTTTGTTTTCGGAATGTCTGTTCAAGTGAACTTTTATCTTTGACATGTATAGAAGATTAGCTCTCATTACCCATCAGAAGTTGATCTGCCCTTTGCTCACCCAAACACTGTATAAACTAATCTAAAAGATCTTTCTATGTGATATGTTTACACAGTGACATATCTGAAGTTTCAAGTCAACTTCTACTTGGAACAATCAGATTGGATCCACTAGGCACTAAATATACATATAAAAAAAAAAGGTCCTTCTCACCAGTGGCATAGCTAGGAACTTGACCTCTTTGGGGGCCCCTGCATTTTGCTAAATATTTAATGTAAAAAAAACCCACTCATTTGGTGGCCCCCCCTCAAGTGGAGGCCTGGGGAGATATTCAAATTCCTCACCCCACCCTAGCTACGCCTCTCCTCACCCTAGCTACGCCTCGCCCCACCCTAGCTACGCCTCTCCTCACCCTAGCTACGCCTCTCCTCACCCTAGCTACGCCTCTCCTCACCCTAGCTACGCCTCTCCTCACCCTAGCTACGCCTCTCCTCACCCTAGCTACGCCTCTCCTCACCCTAGCTACGCCTCTCCTCACCCTAGCTACGCCTCGCCCCACCCTAGCTACGCCTCTCCTCACCCTAGCTACGCCTCGCCCCACCCTAGCTACGCCTCGCCCCACCCTAGCTACGCCTCTCCTCACCCTAGCTACGCCTCTCCTCACCCTAGCTACGCCTCTCCTCACCCTAGCTACGCCTCTCCTCACCCTAGCTACGCCTCTCCTCACCCTAGCTACGCCTCTCCTCACCCTAGCTACGCCTCGCCCCACCCTAGCTACGCCTCTCCTCACCCTAGCTACGCCTCGCCCCACCCTAGCTACGCCTCTCCTCACCCTAGCTACGCCTCTCCTCACCCTAGCTACGCCTCTCCTCACCCTAGCTACGCCTCGCCCCACCCTAGCTACGCCTCTCCTCACCCTAGCTACGCCTCGCCCCACCCTAGCTACGCCTCTCCTCACCCTAGCTACGCCTCTCCTCACCCTAGCTACGCCTCGCCCCACCCTAGCTACGCCTCGCCCCACCCTAGCTACGCCTCGCCCCACCCTAGCTACGCCTCTCCTCACCCTAGCTACGCCTCGCCCCACCCTAGCTACGCCTCTCCTCACCCTAGCTACGCCTCTCCTCACCCTAGCTACGCCTCTCCTCACCCTAGCTACGCCTCTCCTCACCCTAGCTACGCCTCGCCCCACCCTAGCTACGCCTCTCCTCACCCTAGCTACGCCTCGCCCCACCCTAGCTACGCCTCTCCTCACCCTAGCTACGCCTCGCCCCACCCTAGCTACGCCTCTCCTCACCCTAGCTACGCCTCTCCTCACCCTAGCTACGCCTCTCCTCACCCTAGCTACGCCTCTCCTCACCCTAGCTACGCCTCTCCTCACCCTAGCTACGCCTCTCCTCACCCTAGCTACGCCTCTCCTCACCCTAGCTACGCCTCTCCTCACCCTAGCTACGCCTCTCCTCACCCTAGCTACGCCTCTCCTCACCCTAGCTACGCCTCTCCTCACCCTAGCTACGCCTCTCCTCACCCTAGCTACGCCTCGCCCCACCCTAGCTACGCCTCGCCCCACCCTAGCTACGCCTCGCCCCACCCTAGCTACGCCTCTCCTCACCCTAGCTACGCCTCGCCCCACCCTAGCTACGCCTCTCCTCACCCTAGCTACGCCTCTCCTCACCCTAGCTACGCCTCTCCTCACCCTAGCTACGCCTCTTCTCACCAAGATTTTATGTATTTTTGTATGATCACCACAGTGTTTACTAATTAGAATGAGGTTAAATTCTGCAATAGAAGAAAATACCAAAGAAAGCTAGTACACAATGAATACTCTTTAGTGATTATTATTTGTAAATCTGTTCATTACGTGTACAATGTTTGTGTGAATTACACTGTTCATATATAAGATTTTTCTTATATCAAGCCTCACCTTGATCTCAGTCAATTCTGTCAGTAGTATTGAATGTCACGTACTAGCTTCACCTTCGACTTTTTGCTACAATTACTAGCATGTAAGATTATCTAGTGTTTGGTTACGCTTGATCATGTATATTTTCAGTCGCTATGATAGATTTAGTGGAGTCTCTGTCCTTAAACAAGACACACATCTACAATGAATTAGGCACAGAAAACAATCCTGGTGTTGACATTAAAAATACTTGAATGCAATAAGTTCATTAATAAGAGTTATTTCTTTAATCACAATATTGAATTCATAGATAAGATTTGTCCTACCTAACTGTACAATATTGAATTCATAGATAAGATTTGTCCTACCTAACTATACAATATTGAATTCATAGATAAGATTTGTCCTACCCAACTATACAATATTGAATTCATAGATAAGATTTGTCCTACCCAACTATACAATATTGAATTCATAGATAAGATTTGTCCTACCTAACTATACAATATTGAATTCATAGATAAGATTTGTCCTACCTAACTATACAATATTGAATTCATAGATAAGATTTGTCCTACCTAACTATACAATATTGAATTCATAGATAGGATTTGTCCTACCTAACTAGTAGTATCAATTCAATAAACAGACTAAATCAATGAACCATGATGATGGGCCTGCATACTTTTTTTTTATACTATTTTACAAATCTTTCGTCTCCTAGAAACTTCCAGAGGGTGCACTGTGACTTGACAGGTACATTTTGACCTATTCTCTTGTCACTTCTGAGCACATCAAGAAATGAAGCAGATTTTTTTGGTTCCTTGCTTAGCAAGAATCCACGAGTGAATGATGTCAACATTAGTTGTAATTTGATTTGTAAACAGGGTTTAAGGTTAGGTCACTCACCTCGTGACATCTAGTCTAAGGCCTAACTTGCCAATAGTTGTTTTAAACATAAGATCATGTCATCACTATCATGTTAGGAAACATTTTACCATATGATAGGTGGAAAGGGAGGGATACTGTGTCAGTTGAAAAGCTGAAGTATTTACATATTGTGGTGACAAATCTCTCTATTCTAGGCTACTTCCATTTCCTTCAATTATTGTAAACAAACTGAAAACAGTAAAAAAAAAAAAAAAATTTCTATTTATCCCAGTCTCTCTCTAAACATCATAACTTCTATGAGAAAAAAGAGTTCAACGTTTGTGTGTTATGTTGTTGTTGTTTCATTTAATCCAGAGAAAAGTTTCAATCTGTACAATTTTCTCATTTGTTATTTATTTGAATGATATCATGATGAACATCATAAATCCATTTATTTCACGTGTGTATTCTTTACAAGCTGGTTATATAGTGAGTATTATATATTATATATATAATGTGTGTTTGGACCAGCCTTTTAGCACTTTTCTTTCATCTAGATAAATTGTGAGGAAATCCAAGTGAATTATTGTTGTCCTCCTTTGTGTCAATGTCTTGGAAACCATTGAATGTATTTATAACATTAGAATCAAATTACAAGTTGCCAGTAAGAAACATCATATTATAATGAACACATTTTCAGTGGAATTCAGTTAAAATTTAGTGCACACTTTTTTTTTGTTTGTCTTTTGGTCTGCAGCTGTCTTGTCCATGTTTTTTTTTGTTTGTCGTTTGGTCTGCAGCTGTCTTCTCCATGTTTTTTTTTGTTTGTCTTTTGGTCTGCAGCTGTCTTGTCCATGTTTTTTTTGTTTGTCATTTGGTCTGCAGCTGTCTTCTCCATGTTTTTTTTTGTTTGTATTTGGTCTGCAGCTGTCTTCTCCATGTTTTTTTTTTGTTTGTATTTGGTCTGCAGCTGTCTTCTCCATGTTTTTTTTGTTTGTCATTTGGTCTGCAGCTGTCTTCTCCATGTTTTTTTTGTTTGTCATTTGGTCTGCAGCTGTCTTCTCCATGTTTTTTTTTTTTGTCATTTGGTCTGCAGCTGTCTTCTCCATGTTTTTTTTGTTTGTCATTTGGTCTGCAGCTGTCTTCTCCATGTTCTTTTTTTTTGTTTGTATTTGGTCTGCAGCTGTCTTCTCCATGTTTTTTTTGTTTGTCATTTGGTCTGCAGCTGTCTTCTCCATGTTCTTTTTTTTTTGTTTGTATTTGGTCTGCAGCTGTCTTCTCCATGTTTTTTTTGTTTGTATTTGGTCTGCAGCTGTCTTCTCCATGTTCTTTTTTTTTGTTTGTATTTGGTCTGCAGCTGTCTTCTCCATGTTTTTTTTTGTTTGTCATTTGGTCTGCAGCTGTCTTCTCCATGTTTTTTTGTTTGTCATTTGGTCTGCAGCTGTCTTCTCCATGTTCTTTTTTTTTTGTTTGTATTTGGTCTTCAGCTGTCTTCTCCATGTTTTTTTGTTTGTATTTGGTCTGCAGCTGTCTTCTTCATGTTTTCTTGTTGTTTGTATTTGGTCTGCAGCTGTCTTCTCCATGTTTTTTTTGTTTGTATTTGGTCTGCAGCTGTCTTCTCCATGTTTTTTTTGTTTGTCATTTGGTCTGCAGCTGTCTTCTCCATGTTTTTTTTTTGTTTGTATTTGGTCTGCAGCTGTCTTCTCCATGTTTTTTTTGTTTGTATTTGGTCTGCAGCTGTCTTCTCCATGTTTTTTTTTGTTTGTATTTGGTCTGCAGCTGTCTTCTCCATGTTTTTATTGTTTGTCATTTGGTCTGCAGCTGTCTTCTCCATGTTTTTTTTGTTTGTCATTTGGTCTGCAGCTGTCTTCTCCATGTTTTTTTTGTTTGTATTTGGTCTGCAGCTGTCTTCTTCATGTTTTCTTGTTGTTTGTATTTGGTCTGCAGCTGTCTTCTCCATGTTTTCTTGTTGTTTCCTATCAGATACTTGTATATTACTAGTGCACCACTGGCACAATATGAAATGGTTTGACTATGAATGGAACAAACATAAATGTGGAAGTTTGTAATCAACTTTCTTAATGTTCAGACCCTGTTGTGCATATTACTTACCCACTCTATTGACCTTTGATCTGGCAATATTCATAGATTGTAAAGTCTTTAGAGTAATTTGTTTACATTTGACCAAAGGATAAGATATTATTTTGTTTCTAGATGTGTATGTTATTAATAGATGATATAGACTGAACAGCAATCAGACTTTCAAATTCCATTGGTGTTATATACTATTATTTTTTTTAGCACCTTACAAAATATATAAAACCTATAAAATTGTTCTTTTAAATTGAAAGTCATGAAGATATGCTGGCACTGAAACTACCCAACAGTTTGGGGGAAACTTAGATTATTATACAGAAAAGAAGTTACAGTCATTTTTGTTGTGTGTGATTAGATTTTTTTTTTCAGTGCCTTTGTGTGGTGGGAATATAAAAAGTATCATTGTCATTAGTTGTATGTACATACTAGAATATTGCCAACTCCATTGTTTATGTGTGTGTGTTATTTAAGTGATGGAGATGGCAAGAAGAGCAATGGATGTCTGGCTTTCTGTCAACTGCTCATATTTGTATTTCACCCAAATTCCTGTTACTTTGAACAGATGTAGTTATGACATCATTTAAGGACACTTCTTTAAAGATTAACATTATCTAATAGTTGCAACTAATAGTACAATTATAATGTCCTTGGTTAGACAGCTTTGGAATAGAGCAACAAAAACTTTAGACATTGTAGTGGTCATATTTATAGAAACAAATATTTTAACTCAGTCTGTAGCATAATGTGTTTATGATGTATTTAGTATGTGTGGGGGTCAGCATAATGTATTTAGAATGTGTGTGGGTCAGCATAATGTATTTAGTATGATGTATTTAGTATGTGTGTGGGTCAGCATAATGTATTTAGTATGAGGGTGGGCAGCTAAATGAGCTGGCTTGAAGATGTGATGAGACGTTGCTGTACAAGGAATGTATACTGTGGTGACTTATTTTGATGTGTATGCTAAAGTTGTTAGTTGCTGGTTGATACATTTCTTCAACACAACACAGCTCTGCATTTGATTTTTTTTTTTAACAATCTCCTAACTAATAATTTGTTGACCATTTTGTTGCATAATGAAAATACATGATGAATACATTTGTAATATAACCATTGCATCTCATGTGTTTGTTTTCTATTAGTGTTATTTTTTATTTAGTTGTACTGAACATTCTTCTGGGCATATCTCTGTCATCTTTAGTCAGGTACAGAAGGAATGAATTACTGAAGTATAATTGGTTATTCCTAGAGCTAGATTGAATGTTTGTCTAAAACATTTCACAAGCTTTTCATTTATTTTTCTTTTTGCAATAATCTAATTACAAATTTAAAAGCTTTTCAAAAACAGTCCTTTAAGGCTCAAGGCATGAACATTAAAGATTTGATTGCCCCTACCTCTGAGACTTGTTAAATACAGCAGACACCAGATTTTTTATTTTGATTTTTGGTACATTTTAGCCATGTCATGCCCCCAAAAGATGCCAGCAGATGACACTCGTTGCAAAAGAGAAGATATAAATGTATTAGATATTACACAGATATTATTTTTAAAAAAAAATGCTGAAAGAAAATAATTTTACAGGCACCATCTAAGTCTATTTTTAATGGTAAGCAAAGCTCAAGTGAACTGATTGACAACAATATATATTTATGTACATATCTATACTTGACAATATACATTTTTTTTTATAACCTTTCAAATATCTGGGTCAAATCTGGCTTCTCTAGCTCTATAATGACTTGGAACTCTCAAGACTGGTAGTAGGAATGAAATGGTCCATGAACACTTGTAACTAAAGAACAACTGATAAGTGGTCTTATAATGAATAGCTCAAGCATCTAGAACATCCAGCTAAGAAAAGAGTTGACCCTTGTTGACAGTCTGACACGTTTTAATTCAACACAACAATCTCATGTGGCCTTGACAATGTATGCCTCAGCTACACTTGCATAAATTGACACTCATGTCTTGTTGCAATGTCAACGTTCCTAGTTGTCTTTCTGTTATTACAATTAGACTGTTTCCCTGACCTATATATTAGTGTTGAAATTTTTGTTATATCCTGCCTGATGATGAACAAAGTTGTCAAACCCAATCATTAAAACTCTCTCTACCTGAAACATGAGAAATTATTAAGCAGTATGACCACGGCATAGCAGAAAGTTGGCAGCAAATGGCCTCTGAAAGAGATGGATAGCTCTCACAAGGGCTGCGGGATACACAATTGAGACCCAATGGAAAGCCATTATATAAGACAAAATAAACAACTTAAAGAGACCCCAGGCGGACAACGGCTTTGTCTGCAGATGCAGGAAAATATCCTTAATCTTTGGAATCGAAGACATTGCCATTATTATTATGCCCATGGTGAAACTCCCACTACCATTTCTTTAATTAATGGCATCTGGTGACTTACTGTTTATGACATTATAAACAAGAGAAACATAAAATTAAACAAAAACTTATGCAAAGTGTAATTGTATCAATTAGTTTGGATCTGTCATGTAATTAAATTTGTAATAGATCTAGACCAACACCAATAAATCTGTGCGATTAGAAATATTTTGTATCAATTGTTCTTGTTTTGCTCTACTTTATGCTTTCTCAATATGCTATGATCCTATCACTTCTCTGGACTAGTTAGGGGAAAGGGGGGAGAGAGAAAGGGAGATCTGGGGGGATTTTACCTGAATTGTTTTTTAAAAGCATTTAGTACAATAACAAAAAAAAAATGGAATGACCTGAATTCAAACTCATGACTCAAGCCTCCTTAAACTAAAAGTAGCACTCTGCTAGTAAGGTGTCTATAAAAATGGAAGACTGAAGTTTTGTTTCAAACTTACTTTAAAGCAGCAAATGGGACTAATTCGGCTTATACCACCATGTCAGTCAAGTACAATTTTTTTCCCTTTTTCAAGATACCAAACAAAATAATTAATTACCAATAGTTAATTAACTAATTGGTTATTTTTTTAAATTCATTCTTGTGTTGTCAGATAAAAGAAATAATTGTTCAAAATTTCAGCTTGATCTGAGAACGGATGTTGGAGAAATAATGTGTATAAACTTTTTATCAGACTAGAGTTGATATCAGCTTTGTAAAAATAGGGAGAAAATTGAACATTTTGTGAAATCCATTGAAGACCACCCCAAGACAAAAATATTTCAATCTGATTTGACCCAGATATTGGATATCTCTAAGTGAGGAGGGGTTTTCTTTAGATCAAAAAACTTGTTTGTCATCTATTGTTTATTTTATACCACTGAGAATATCTTATTAAACTATAGTGTACAGATACATTTCTTGACATGTACAGCTAAATTCTTTAAGTACAGTTAACCCTTTAATAATCTGGTGTTTTTGATAATCCACCAAAACCCTGGTCCCTTAACTGTCTATCAAGGGTCAACTGTACTAAAGTCTTATTCCATTTTGAATGTCATACCAGTTAAAGTTTTAAATATAATGAGCTTTGGATCATTCATTTGATCACTTAGATATTATATTATAAATTTTGTCTCAGAGAAAAAATAAAATAAATATGTATACCAGTATATGTTTATTGCAAAGAAGAATACAAAATATGGATTTAAAAAGGAGCATTTGTTACGATATTATTTTTTTGTCATTTATAACAATAATATAATATGAAGGCTATTAACAATATCACATAATAATCAAATGTAGTGTCTTCAATATTGTGAGTCCTGACAAGAGCATCGTAATATTACAGTAAAATTCTAAACAAATCTCAACAATCTTATCTCTTCTATAACTGCCTACTCTACCATGTTTAAAAAAAAAAAGTCACTTCATAGACTTGAGCTTATATTTATGTGAACAGATGGCTTTAAAAAAAAAAAAGAACAAATTTTGGCAGCTTGGAAACATTAACATGCTCACAAAAATAATTTGAAATGTAACACTTTACTAATGAATGTATATATAATGAAATAGAACTTGTTTCAGGAATTATTAAAAATTTAGAAAAGCTCCAGGGGAAGTAACCAAACATTGTGTAGTCCAAAATAAAAAGTTATCAGTTGTGTCCCTGTCATTTGCACATGCAATAAATAAATAATAGAAGTTCCCCATACTTTATGAAGTAGAAGGCTAACACTACTTCTGTACTATCATAGTTAATCTAAATAACTGAACAGTAATCATCTTCTTATTTGAAGTAATGTCAGTATTTTATTAGATAAGATAACAGGGTTTAAATGACAGAAAAATAAACTGTTGAGGTTCATATACCAATGTTAACTTATAAAGAAATGTATTACTAATATCACAGGTAGATCAGGTAGAGGTGCACACTTTAAAATTTCATAGGACATATGATTAAGAGTGTCAATAATAATAATTATTATTATTATTTAAGTCATCATGGTCAATTTAAAAAAGGTACACACAAAGATGAATATATCAAATGTAGATCTCACAGGAAACATGAACGCAGTAACAGAATAAATAAAGATCTAGCCTTCAAACTGCTTACTTCATTGAGATTCTGAAGGACTCTGTCTTCATGTGTTGGTCATCAGAGGACCATGTAGCATGGCTGTTGTCACTGGCCACTCATCTGGTCGAAACTGTTTGGCCTCCATTTCCTCCTCAGTGAGTGTCTTGGTTCTATGAATGGGTTTGGGCTGGCCAGTGATGCTCAACAACTTCAGTTCCAAAGGACCAAGTTTCAAATAATCCTGTGTTTTAAACAAAATGTATAAAGACCATAAATAGATGTACAGAATAATTAGTTACAATCATATAAGACTATATCAATAGACCTAAATCCATGAGGAGGTGATGTTTCATTCCCCTATTTGTGTGACTAATGGTAAACACTGATTATGGTTTATGGTTAATAAAAATGATTATTACTATTATAATTTTCTTGTTTACATAAATATATTAAAGATGTTATATGTGTATATATATATACATAATCCAAAGCTCTTACTGACTGAATCACTCATTCTTCCACTTAGGGATGATTAAAAAATAATTACTTCCTCCCCTCCCCAGTTCATCCTTAAAGGCTATTGGAGATTTCCAAGCATGGTGAAAAGACTATAAATAGCCAGCTTTTTGGTGTATCTGGTGTACAAAGGAAGTGTTGAGAAGATGTTTTAACTCTCTCTCTCTCCTAACTGACGATACCAGCGTTGATTCCACTAGAATGTGGTAAATAATTACGGAGAGAAAGAGTTTTAAAAATTTTGCAACTTTTTTACCACTGCAGCAAATAAAAAAGTTCCATTCTGTCTCCTTGACATTGTATCTTTAATATGAAACTCTCCAGTTAGACTCACAAGCCAACAAGTTTGCATTGAACGATGGGGAAAAAAACATGAATCCTATAAAATGAACATATTAGTTTAAACTATCAGTTTTTAGCTATCATTAGTTATAAATTGAGATCCAAATGCCACATTCTGATTCAGATGAAATTGATGTATAGTTACGTCCTTTCTACAGTCTAAAGTCATTTGTATGAGGATCTTAGAGGTATGTAGACAAACCCAAGAGATAGTGACTATTAAACCAGAACTTGCTTCACACACAGATTTTAACTCCAGCAGGAGACCAAGCTTGAGGTTTTTGAAAAAAAAACAACATTGTTAAGTTGAGAAGCATGAATCTTAAAACCTATTCAAAGTAAGCTCCAGGTCCAGCTGTATGTCACAGTGTGAACAAATGTGTAACATGCAAGCTTTTTTTTTTAATTTCTATTAGGCCTGGTTCAATCTCTGTTGTAAACATGTTGTGGGAGGGGTTTATTTGTTTAATTTTTGTTATCTACAATGTTCCAATGGTCTTTACATCCATTATATCCCCAAACACTATATTGTAAAACATACATCAAAATCTTCTTCTTCAAAGTAATAGTTGGCATACACTCCACTCTCTGAATCCGAACCCATGTCCTCTGGAATAAAATATAATAAAAAAATGTAAGTATATCATTTCACTAATCATATAAAGAAGTAAAGTAGAAACTGGTTTCATGTTCTTTTATTATTTTTTTTTATTTTTATGCTACAATGATTTTTTTTTTCTCCTTGCCATTAAAATTGTAAAAATAAAGTCTGTCATTCCTAATTCCTTTCATAAAATGTTTTCCTCAAGGATAAATGACATATTTACCTTCTCTGTCAAGAGCCATTCAAATATATTTAAAGTTTTTTTCCTTAAAAAAAAATAATGTTTAACTCCTGCTCATTTTACATTGACATCACAATCACCAAGCATTTTCATGTGTTAAGAAATTATATAAATATTATTTACTTATTTATTTATGTAAAAATTATTGTTTTACAAAGCACCAGTAACACTAACCCTCTTCTTTATTTTCCTCCTCTTCTGAAGAGCTCTGTCTTGCCAGGATGGATAATACTTTGTCCTCTACAGCTTTCTGTATTGCACTTTTAGGACGAGCTGTTGTTGCAATAGATGAGTTATAGAGCTACATTGACATAATTTTCACCACTGGAATACATTCCCTTACCCGACCAAGCCATGGCTGCAGTAGACTAGTAATTACTAGAGATACTTATACACAAATACAAAGAGAGGTAAGGATGAGGACCAAAATGAGTGTCTAAAATTTATAAAATGTTTGTTAAGTTCCCCTTTTTCAGGCCATGCGGTCTATTGGGCAGATGATGTTAAGCTCATCTGTTTCTTTGGCCAACGGTTAATGAGCAGGGTGTCATGTGGCCAGCATAATGACCTACTGCCTTTACTTTCCCCAACTAGAATTGGATGGACTCAGGGGCACCCTAAATGTGTCGAGTTTGCCGTTTCTGTAGCAATAGTGGTTTTACAGGGTGGGGTCGCTAGCCCCACGCCAAACCCTCCTCCTTTCTCACCCGGGCTTGGGACCGGCATATGGCGGAGTTCTTTGCATGTATGTGAGACATGGAAGTCATCTGTCAAAATTGAGAAAAGACTAAATGTGGCTCAACAGAGATGGCTGAGACGGATTTTGGGAGTCAGTTACACAGACCGGATCTCAAACAAGGAAATCCTTTGCCGAACTGGGAGTCGAACACTTAGTGAGGTTGTGACTGAGCGTCGCATGAGGTTTGCGGGACATGTTCTACGTCAAAATGAATTACGCACACCAAGAGTTGCGATAACATGGAAGCCAAAACGAGGAAAGCGCAAACAGGGACGTCCTCGTATTACCTGGCGACACACCTTCATGGAGGACCTCAGAACAGTGGACACCAGATGGGAAGAGGCTTCAGACATTGCCAGTGACAGATCATTATGGAGACAGCTTGCCGCCCAATGCGCCGAACGGCGCGGGAGGACCTAAGTAAGTAAGTAAGTAAGTAAGCACCCTAAATATCCCGAAATTCAAAATCAAAGTTTTCACAGAGATTTGACACAGGTTCGGAAGCCAAGCGCTTAATCACTCAGCCCCCTTATAAAGTATTAGGAAAAACTTAATGCTATTTGGCATTGATGATAACGATTTGAAGGTAAGAACAGGTTGAATGTAATGAAGGTAATGTTGAGATAAGAGCTAATGAGGTAGAGTCCAAAAGAGAGAGCTTGAGTGAGTGAGAAAAAGTGACAGACTGTTTGCAAGCAATACTTCAGATCAATCATATTCACATCATAGAGGATAAAACTTCTTAGAATGGCTCTTTCTCTATGGGAAATCAGTAGAAATGTTTATGTTTCACAAACAGTGTATACACTATTGACACCATATCTACTGAAGTAGGAATATGGAACAGAAGGTAGACATAGATAAAGCAAAGGTTTTACTTTAAATTAGAGTTAATTTTATCTTTTGAACATTAAATATCAGAAAATTAAATCTTTTTGTTGTGGTTTTGACTTTTGAATAAAATTGAATAAAAGATCTTTAAAATGACTGATCATATAGAAAACTAAATGCTACAATGTCCTTGAGAAACATTAAAATAAAATGATGTAAAAATGTACATGCCAGTGTCTCTAATTTTTAATAAGATATAATACTTATGAAAATGTGATAATTTAAAAAATTTAGTGCTTAAAGGGAAACTCCGATGGTTTTGACAATTTTTGGTATAATATGTGTTTTGATTTACAGATAATGAATATATTCTTCTTTTTTTTTATTTGCAATAATAACTTAGTAATTGATGTTTTTCCGACGTAATTTTAAAAAACAGTCAGACTTTCACCGGGTTTCTATGTGACGTCACAAAGGTGTTTTAATCTATTGACTTATTGTATAACAGGAGACCATACAGCAAAGTTTACATTCTCGTAAAAGAAATATATCTTTGTCTATGCAGTTAGATCTAGGATCTTGTAAGCAAAGAAAAAATGCGTATTAAAAGTAGATTTACATGCTTGACTAATCACGGCAGTGTGTATTTTCTCGCCAGACCACTCAACACACAACAAACACTATCGCTTGGTTGTCTTGTCATGACTGACTACACGTAGTCTCGACTAGCCTTACACTGACCAGCTTGTTCGAATCATTCAGACACACGATCTATTTACTTCTTGGGATAGGGAGAGGCTTAGATGAAAATGTTACTTTTTTTTTCTCGAGTTGGTTATATTAATGCTTTTGGATCTATCTATTCATGTTTATATATATAACTGTATCATAGCTCTGGACTAGGCTGTCACTAAGCCTAACAGCCTAACAGCTACTGTAAGAATGAAGTGATACGATTGGTTAAATCAAGTTTCTCTTTCAGTATTGTTTAGGGAAGTGACGCATGAAATAACTTAAAACAATATCTCGCAGAACCCCGTTCTTTTGGGGGCGTGAAGAATTTTCTGTCTAATTTATTAAATATAAAATTTCTGAGCATTTAAATAAAAAATGATATAATGTTTACTATTACAACTTTTTACGCAGAATTTAAATAAGTCAATAACTAAAATTTGAAAAACTATCGGAGTTTCCCTATAATCAGAAAATTTACAACTGACTCTGGATAGTGCAACATTTCATAATCCCACACACTTATTAATTCCACACACTTATTAATCCCACACACTTAGTAATCCCACACACTTATTAATCCAACACAGTGCTGACATGACGCTGATGTAAATTCTGTTTTGTATTTTTTACATCAATACATTGTTTTTTCATTTATTGTTTATTAATACCACTGAACTCTAAAAGAATATCTAATAAAATCATTTAGAATTTTCCCCACATGTGCAGTTAAATTCTTTAAAGCGCATTTTCAGCAATCCCACATCCCTGTGGTCCTGTATCCACAGGACTCTTTAGAATCCACTGCATTTTTACAGTTTCTAAAATTTATTTTTTCCTTCCTTCTTGTAACTTGTAACTAGGATCTTTGGTTGCAAACTAAAAATGTTTTGATTATAAGTAAAAGTTTATTCCCACCAGGACATGGAAGTGTGTGTGTGTTTGTGTTGAACAATAATAATTAACTTGAAGTTATTAAACTAACAGCTGCTGGAATGGGTTTTAAAATGTTTTGAGGCAATAGACACACTAGGAACTGTGACCAATTTTTTTTGCAAATCATACATCCCTAATTAAAAACTCTCTGCTCAATACAATATGTTTCTAATTAAAAGCACTTAAATGGTAGTGATAAAAAAAAAGAATACTTTTAAAAAGAAAAACAACTTAATATTACCAATGCCAAATAAGAAATATGTTTCTAATTGAGAAATTAAGCATCCCCTTACATTGTATTCATGAATTTGAACTTTTATTGTAATTATAGAAGAAATATGTTTAGGCGTACTTTCTGATTTAAAATAGTTAAAAAAAGAAAAAAAAAAAAAACTTATTATCAATGCCAACTAAAGAATTGATGAAATAAATCAAGTAGTGAAAGACTTACTGGAAACGGATTTGTTGACTTGCTCTTCAATAAACTCTTCAGACAAAGGACTCACTTCACTCAAGTCCATCTCCAGAATACCAGACTGCTCCAAGTTTTCAGAATCTGCTATTTGTGTCAGATAAAATGATCTGGAAGAAGAAAAGGTAAAATAGTTAAAAGTTAAAATAATAATTACAAAGATTGAGTCTAAAAAATAAAACACAATGGAAGCTAGGCTAAATGGAAGGGAAAAAAGCATTTTGATACCAATGAAAAGAAAGATAACTCATGCTAAAAAAAACAACATAAACTCTTTTACTAGATAAATAGAATGTGTGAATTAAATGAAACAATATTTTTACCCCAACTTTTAAAGAGTTTTTTTGTAACATTTCTAAATATGTTATCTTTTGATGTATTTACATTATAACTACATTAGCAATTAGAAGACAAGAAAAAAGAGTTAAAGTTGAGAAAAGTTCCAGGGGAAGTAACCAAACATTTTAACTCCTACAAAACATTATCACTTAATGTCCTTTCATTTGCACATTAACTAATTAAAAGAAACTCCCATACTCTATGAAGTAGAAGGCGAACACTACTTCCTGTACTATTATATCTGGTCAAATAACTTGAACGGGTTTCGACAATGCAGTCACTTCTAGGTAAGATAGTAGGTAGACTTCAGGAGATAGACCTAGATAACGGAAGACTGATTCCATGACAGTTTTAGAGTCCAGAGATGACAGAAGAAAGCAGAATATAGATCTCAAGTGAAGAAGACACTGATGCATATTACAAACAGTCCAATAAGTCCCAGAGATGGATAAAAAATGACCACTTCACCATTCAAATTTTTTACATTAATTTCCCCCTCTTTTTTCAGCATACCAAATACTGTAACAATAATGATGACAAACATGTAGGTGTGTGTATAATGATCTGACCTAAGTGACCTGTAGGGGAACCATTGATGACATGCTAGCTAACAGAGTTGTAGATAGCAAAATTTGTGAGAATATCATTTTTTTTTTTTACATATAAATGAGTTAAACTTATGGACCTAGAGTGTAAATAAAAGCTTATAGTTTATTCCTAAAGTTTGTTGCTTAAAATTTTAACCCCTAATGGGGCAGTACATAGCTGTTTTTTTCACTTGTTTCACACCTAAAAAATTTATCTTTTTAATCAATGAGTTAAAAGTTTCTTTCTTGTGTTGCCAAGTGATGAGCAGGTGAACAAAGAAACAAGATGCAAGCATTTCTATGATAACAACTGGTCATGGTGACATAAACTGTAACAGATATTTGTTTAAATTTTGTTGTCGTTGGTGCTTTCTTTACCTGGAGACTTTCAAGTCCTCCACAGAACATTCAAACAATTCACTCATCAACTCAAGATTTTCTCTCTCTAACAGCTCCACCACTTGTTGTATCCCAGAAACCTCTGCTCTGTGTAGACCCACCTGAAGAAGACACAGATAATAGAATAATAAATATCTATGACCAGGACAAGAAAAAAAAAGTTGGTTTGTGTCCTTCCTAAACCCATCAAACCTCTCATAACACCTGCACATCCTATTCCCTACTTTGACTTTAAAAGTATGCACCTCGGACTGTCACCATAATGGTCCCACAAGGGAACCCTGTCCATTAATATCTTCTGCTGTCCTGTATGAGGTGTGGGCTATAATTTAATTATCTTCCTTCCTGAACAAACATCCAAAACAATTAAATTAAATCCATTAAGAGTCTATGGTAAAGGAAAAGAAAATGAATTAGAAATTGGAAAACTAAAAGTAAAATAACTTCTGCCTGCATCCATATCATTAAAACTACATTCAGATCTTTCACAATCAGACACTGAAATAAATATTTATACCAAGCTTGACTACAGGAACTTTGCAGATAATGTGTACTTGAAAAAAAAACTGAGATCTTAGTTGTTGTATTTTCTGTGCAGAATGCAGCAAAAAAATTATAAACAATTTGAAACTTATTAATTGTTATCTATTTCCTTAATCAAGAAAAGGAAAGCATGGGATCAAACAGTAAGGCCATCTAGATGATTTATTGTATGCTTGCAATGCATTCATATTTAGTGGATCTTGTTCATTAGTGGTCAATAATTATAGAAAACAAGTGTTCCATTTCTTTTTGGTACCTCTCTTTTCAGCCAATCATTATCAAGAACTTCCTGTCTGTCATATTTGTCCATCTGAGCCATAGCTTTCTGAAAAAAAAAATTAAATAGTTTGAAAATATGCAGCTAATGCAGGAAACAGAACATTTAAATGTTTCATGTTGACAGAATAATCAAAATGAAGCAGACTAAAAAAAAAAGTTAAATAATTAAGAAATATCACAAATGTTTTGACACTGATAACATTTTCATGTCTCTAATTTTGTAACTTCCTCCAATGATGAAATTTTGAATGACTCAGAAGTATATAGAATTTTAAGTAAAAAGATTCTAATAGTGTCTACTAGTTTCAGGACTTATATCTATTACAAGTGTATCTCAGTACACTGGCCTCAAAGAGTCTATTACAAGTGTATCTCAGTACAACTGGCCTCAAAGAGTCTATTACCAGTGTATCTCAGTACACTGGCCTCAAAGAGTCTATTACAAGTGTATCTCAGTACACTGGCCTCAAAGAGTCTATTCCAAGTGTATCTCAGTACACTGGCCTCAAAGAGTCTATTACAAGTGTATCTCAGTACAACTGGCCTCAAAGAGTCTATTACAAGTGTATCTCAGTACAACTGGCCTCAAAGAGTCTATTACAAGTTTATCTCAGTACACCGGCCTCTAAGAGTCTATTACAAGTGTATCTCAGTACACTGGCCTCAAAGAGTCTATTACAAGTGTATCTCAGTACACTGGCCTCAAAGAGTCTATTACAAGTGTATCTCAGTACACAGGCATCAAAGAGTCTATTACAAGTGTATCTCAGTACACTGGCCTCAAAGAGTCTATTCCAAGTGTATCTCAGTACAACTGGCCTCAAAGAGTCTATTACAAGTGTATCTCAGTACAACTGGCCTCAAAGAGTCTATTACAAGTGTATCTCAGTACACTGGCATCAAAAAGTCTATTACAAGTGTATCTCAGTACACTGGCCTCAAAGAGTACAGTCATGAATATTGATTACACATGTACTTCAACTTTATATGACAGTTGCTTAAATAAAGCAATATTTCATAAGCAGGTGAACCATAATCCATTGCAATGGCTAGTTGTTGTTTTTTTCTAGGATACATTGTGGCTGACACACTAAACACTTTTACCTGACTCAAAAAAATTTTAGATTCCCATTTACTCTAAGAATACTTAGGTACCTCATTAAGACCCAGTGAAAAAAAAAACCACAGTGATCATCATTAAAATTAAGACCTAAAGATTTCAGCCCAACAGTTTTTGCACATCATATCCATGTCAGACTTAAAAAGATTCCAATGTAAAGGTTAGACTGACCTGTGAAGCTTTGTCCTGCTGTTGTAAAAGTGCTTCCTCTGTCATTTTTTCCAACTCTTCAATAGTCAGCTGTTTCTCTCGGCTTAAATGTGCTGAAGTTAGTAGTGACAATAATGTATGTGAATAAAAGTGTACCTAAAAGTATGCTAATATTATAATTATACGTCTAAGAAAAGCAAAGCTGGCTATTAGGGTCATTATTAATACATTGATAGTTATTGATCATCAGTATCTTCACTGTGCTTCATTTATTAGACATTATGTGAATATGAGTATGATGATATAAAACTCAAGAAAAAATAATTTATCACCCTGTTTCTTAGTGTGTTTGAATAGAAGCGCAGATGTCGCACTACACTCCAAAACAGCTATTGACTTTTAAACAGTCAAATCTCAGGGGACTGACTGAATTTGTTTGAAATAACTGAAATGTTGTAAATTTATGTAAAATCCTCCTTAAGGCAAATTCTGTTTCCAGCATTTGTTCATTTATTTATGATTGTTTAAGTTTTTAATTAAGGAAGTAATGGAATGACTACTTGTTGTTATGTTTTAATTGAATTTTAAAATTACAGAACATCTAGCTTCGAGCTGATGTTTGAACACTAATCAATCTTTAGTGCATCAATTGAGATTTGGGAAGATGTCACAGCACCATAAATTGATGACTTTGTCAATTTATTAACTATAAAATCAAATTATAAAAATCAAAATATTTGAAAGTCATATTTTTTTCAATTGCATGAAAAATTGATTGTAATTAAACAACAACAAAAATTCTGGTATCAATAAACATTTTCACCTTCCATATCAAGAAAACTGGAGTCGATATCTTGAAGTTCCTGCTCCAGCAATTTTATTTGCATCTGTAGTTTATGTTGACCTGAGTCTCGAAAAGTTTTCCAGTAATGAACTTCCTTTTGAACTTTTTCTACCTCACTGTTTTTCAGCAAAATTTCTTTTTTGATCACTGAAAGAGGACACAAACAATGTTATGAAAGTAATATAAGATATATATATATGAAAATGTTCTTATTTGAATATCTAATATTATTTTTAATCAATTACTTCCTAAAAATGAAATAGAATATTTAGGGAGGAGACTTTTAAATTAATATTTAAACTATCTTTTTTATTTTTCTCTAATTGAACATAGAATCTATCTCTTTCTCTCTTTGAACCTACAATCTATCTCAATCTCTCTTTGAACCTACAATCTATCTCTATCTCTCTTTGAACCTACAATCTATCTCTATCTCTCTTTGAACCTACAATCTATCTCTATCTCTCTTTGAACCTACAATCTATCTCTATCTCTCTTTGAACCTACAATCTATCTCTATCTCTCTTTGAACCTACAATCTATCTCTTTATCTCTTTGAACCTACAATCTAGCTCTATCTCTCTTTGAACATGCAATCTATCTCTATCTCTCTTTGAACATACAATCTATCTCTTTATCTCTTTGAACATACATTCTATCTCTTTATCTCTTTGAACCTACAATCTATCTCTATCTCTCTTTGAACATACAATCTAGCTCTATCTCTCTTTGAACATACAATCTATCTCTTTCTGTCTTTGAACATACAATCTATATCTTTCTCTCTTTGAACATACAATCTATCTCTATCTCTCTTTGAACCTACAATCTATCTCTTTCTCTCTTTGAACATACATTCTATCTCTATCTCTCTTTGAACATACAATCTAGCTCTATCTCTCTTTGAACATACAATCTATCTCTTTCTGTCTTTGAACATACAATCTATATCTTTCTCTCGTTCTCTTTGTCTCTGCCATTTCAACATCATCTCTTTGGTCACATCTTCTCTAGTTTTTATGCTCTCTGCATCTGTGATGTTGGATGCATCACGATTTGTCTTCAAAAGATGTTTCAGTAATAATTCTTGTTCGTGTTTGAGTTTTTCATTCTGAAAAAAAAAAGGTGAATCCAATGCCATAAAGATATGAAAAGTTGTCTTTGATTAGAATGCAGAGTGCAATACTTAACAATATGCAGTGTTTAACTCACTCTTTCTAGATTCCTCTTGATTCTTTCTTCCCAGCCTCGAATTTCATATGAGACATCCTCCAATTTTTTTTCAACTACATTTACTCTGATGTCACACAAAAAAAAAAAAAGGACAATTAACAAGATTAGAATAATTATTATATGCTGGTATCCAGGGTGAAAAAAACTTCATTAAAACACAGAAGAAATTTCAACAATAATTCACTTTTTTTTTAAGTAAAAACTGAGAATTAAAATTAATATACAACCAGTATTGTTAATGTATGTTAAAGCAAATTACATTAGGGTAAAATACTGTATTAAAATATTAGCATTATAAATATATATATATACATTATTATTAATAAAAGAATGACAAGGAAAGATCTTCTAGATATACTTTCTAATGAAAAAGGATTAGCTGGTATTTCGTTGATTAGTCTACACATTAAAATATTTATATTTACTTACTGATAGGCTAGAATAGCTTCTTGAGCTGTCATTTGAATCTCTTTGGACTTTCCTCCCTTCTTCCCTTTCTTTCCTCCCTTCTTCTTTCCTTTCTTTCCCTTTTTCCCTTTCTTTCCTGCCATTTCCTGCCAAATAGATCAAACCAAATAAATGAGTCCACTGCATGCATTTAATTGTTACTCAGTGACAGAAAATTTTGTTTCTTTTGTAATTGAATTGTTTGTGATTTGCAACTTAAAAATTTTGTAATAAAATTTTAACATTGCAGTTTTTTAAATATCATTGTTTTATTATCATTGCATTTGTGGATTTAAATCAAATCTTGTCAGCTTCAAATATTTAATTTTCACTGGCAAAAACCAAAAGGCAGACCACGAGAGCGGTGGCTTGATGACATTGAGGCAGATCTACAACAGCTACAAGTCCGAGTATAAAGCACAGGATAGATCAGAATGGAGAGATGTGCTAAAGCAGGCCAGGCTCTCCATGAGCTATAGCGCCACTGGTCACTAGGATGGATGATGTCTGTGGTGTAACAAGGTCTTCATGGGCCCAGTTCAAGAATATGACAATTAAGAAAAATGAAATTGAGTATTCCTGTGTGTATTGATAGGCTTTATTTACAAAAATACAATTATGAAGATACTAGCTTCTACAAAAAAAAAAAAACAGTAACAATACACTCAATTTGAAACAACTTCTAATTAAAAACAAGATAGAAATTGTATGTCTTCATTTATTTTTTCCCTTTTAAGGGCCCTTTAATTGCAATGGGGCAGGGTGCAATAAACCCCCTTAGCACCATAATTGCTATGCCACTGAGCATTGTTTGCTAGTTGGGTATTGTTTAATAGATTTAAGTTCAAATAGGGATGTACTTTTAAAAATTAATTTTTCAATTTAAAACTTTTTCAAGCTACTTTTTTAATAGCAATTTTTGGTGTCAAAATGGATAGTATTTCATATTTGATAAGCTTTATGTGCCTAAGACTTTTACAGTAGATTCCTAGCTTTACTCATTTGAAGCCTTAAAATATATTTTTAAAACCTATTTTATAAATACAAAATATTGTTTGTAAAAACATGGAGAAAAAAACTGAAACTTTACTAAAAGAAATCGAGTTTCCTTTTTGAAAAGAAACAGTGACAGTCATTGGTCATGTCAATTGTATTTTTACAATCACAACATCAACTGGTCAAGGACATATCATCTTATTTCACAATGTATAATAAGCACCAGCCAGAATTTTGAACAACAATTAAATTTCCATTAACATATCAGCTGACATCACAGGTCACAGATTTTTCAATATCTCAATATCTTCAATATCTCAATAGAGTCTATGTCACAGTCTTGGTTGACATTGCCTGCTATATGTTCACCTCGGGTCATGAGGGTGAAAAGACACATGAAACTCCTGATATAGAAACAGGAAGTAAGAATGACTAAATTGACTTTTAGTTCAGTTAAGTAGTATCTTTTGGGCAGTCGAAGCCAGTGGTCACTTGAGACAGCACATATTTTTCTAGTAGTTAGTTTTCTGTACTGCGGAGTTGTTATTGTTACCCGCTGTGATGCGGATGTGATTTAATAAGTAAAGTTATATGTATATCTATTCCTAAGGACTTAATATATTGGAGATTTTTTATACCGCTGTTATGCGGATGTAACTATATTTCTATGCATTGGATCATTTTTGTAACTACTATGAAGTGCAGCATATTGTTTTATTGAATAAACCTTATATTTGTCTGCTGGAGATTGACTCAAGTTTTGTATACTATTCATGTCTGTCATGTGCTAAGTGGACAAACAAACCCCGCATTTAACATTATACACATTCATGATGTTACAGTCTAGTAATTTTCATGATCTGAAAATTATATATATGTCTGTTTGGTTATTGAACTAAAATTTTAATCCTTTTTGGTGCAAATATGCAAACTATACATCTATTAATATATGATGCAATCAAAAGCTTTTTCAAGTTCTTATTCACAATGTAGAATTAGATAGGACTTTAGATCTAAATCTAGTTTTGTTTTTTTCATCCTAGATCGTGACTCTAAAGTTAAAGTAGGCCCAGTATAGAGTAAACTTAACTAAGAGTAGACTAGTAGATCTAGATCTGAGTCAACTAAGACAGCATCCACAAGGCAAATTAAATACCAGGGTGTATATGCAGTGCTTTTCTTGTGACGTTACGCATTGGTACGGTGTAACTGCACCTTTTTCAAAGTGGGGAAAAAATTATTACTTTTCTCGTATTTTAAAATTAAAATTTAGGCAATCCATCACTGAGTACCGGCACCTATTTTTTTTTTTTTACAAAAAAAAAAAGCACTGTGTATAAGTGTGTATAAATAAATGTATATATCTTATCTTGTATAATACAGACGTTACTTCAAAAAAGAAGATGATTACGTCCTACGCGTCATGCATTTAGTTATGCATATTAACAAATGACTTAAATTCTGCCAAGTCATTGGTTTTCCTGGCTAGCTCAGGCAACCCATTCCATGCTCTAATAGCACTAGGGAAGAAGGAATATTTGTACAAATTTGTCCTAGCATATGAGATGAGGAATGTGCCTTTATCTTTGTGTCCTTCAGAGTATTTTATTAAATTTTGTTTTTGTATTTGAAGATTATGGTTCAGTGATTTATGTGTATAATTGCTACTTTACTTTTGAGTCTTCTGTCCTGAAGGCTTTCTAAATTTAGTGATTTTACTAAGGGTGTTACTCTAGTCAAATGTGAATATTCATTTGTTATGAATCTCACTGCTCTATTTTTTGTCTGTTCCAGTTTCTTAATGTTTTCTTGAGTTGAGTGGTCCCAAACGGAGGATGCATATTCTATTATTGGCCTAACCAAGGTTAAATAACATTTTATTTGTATGTTCTTATTTAATTTATAGAAATTTCTTTTAATAAACCCTAATGCTTTGTTTGATTTTTTTGTAGTTTCATCAATATGTGGATTCCATGACAGTTTTTCATTTATTATAACACCTAGGTATTTTGCGTTTTTAGTCTGTGTTACTGGTTTGCCATGAATAAGATAAGTGGAATTAATTTGTTTTAGATAAAGTTTTTTTGTTACTCTTATCAACTGACATTTTTCTTGGTTGAAATACATGCTCCAATTTGATTCCCATTTCTGTAATTCATCTAATTCTTTTTGTAAAATATCTGAGTCTTGTGTTGTTTTTAATGTTCTATTAGAACTATATATATATATATATTATACAATCGTCTGCAAATAATCTGACTTTTCTTCCTGAAGTAATGCAATTTGGTAGCACTACATTTGACTAGACCTATATAACTAATTATAACTAAATTCTAGAATTAGATCTAAAATAATCTAGATCCTCAAACTCTATATTAACTATATAGAAGGCTCTATCTCTATAGGACTACACAAATCACTGAAATATTTAAAATGATTTGTTTGAGTCTAGATCTAGAACTATATATAATTATAATATAGCTTATTAGCTGTAGTCGTATACTACGGGTAACGGTATAGTCACTAAAGTATAGTATTAGTCTATTAAACTTATGTATATTACTATATTGACTATATAATTATTATATAGATCTATATATTAATAAGTACAAAGTAGATCTAAAATCTAAATAGTCAGTATAGAAATTACCCGTTATTTTAGCTCCGTCCTTTGATTAACAAATCTATCTATATAGATCAAATATATTTACTTAAATCATTATAATTATTTCTTTTGGTATAAAGAAAATCATGAAAATCCGGGGAATTTATTTGCTCAGCATTTGAAATCGAGTACAACTAGTCTAGAATTCCAGATGATAGATCCACAGGATGTACGCCGACATACTTGTTTCTTGGGCAACCATACAAAGCTACACTTAAACCTGCTTCGTAGAAAGTAATATAAAGAAAATTATTACTTCGCTGTATTAGTTAAAGTAAATTATTATATCGCTTATTTTTAAGATGGAAGTCTGTTATGATTGCGTGATGTGATAGTGTGAACGTGCCACTGCCAACTGTGGAATAATGCGAGCCCAGAGTGCGTGCTAAATATAAAGAAAAGGAAGAAAAAGGACAGGAGAGGAAGACAGCATATCATGGAGATGTTTTGTCTTTATTGATACAGGCCTATTGGAGATATTAGTTACTTCCTTTAAAATAATACCGAGATAATAGTCTGCATGTGCTGTAGAAATTGAATTATTAATTTCTAGTTACCAAAGGAACGGAGTATCCAATACAGTTTGGGATCAGTAGCGCCGCAGGATCTGCCATGCTGTAGCACGGTGTGCCACAGTCTGCCTAAGGGTCACCAGCACCTGATTTTTCCTCAGGGTTGTCTCCCGAAGCCTTTCCCGTGTTTGGGTATAGCCGCAGGGCAGCGGAGGTTTGGATTCAGAGTTTTCCTTCTCCTAGATGGGTAGCCAACCAAGGCTAACGAGCCCCTCCTGCCCGAAGCTTACTGGTTTAGGCGCCAGTTGCTCGCCTTTGCCCCTTCTCCTGTCCGTGGTAACGGTTCCCCCAGGCTCATTAACTGAGCCACGCGTGATGGCCAGGAGTTGGACTGGTTGTCAGAGGCTATTTGAGACGCGTGCCATTGGAAACACTTTATAGGTAATGATGGGCTTAAGACCATTACCACTTCCGGCGTTAACAACCTTGCGGAACTTCTCTAGTTATAATTCTTCTAGTTATAATTGTGTACATAGTAGATCTAGCATAGTTAGGTAGCGAGTCTGGTAGAATGTCGAGCATTCTGGCCAATTTAATTTTTTAATGACAAATTAAAAATAGAATATTTAGTTGTCCTATGAACATGACCAGACGGATGTGAATAAATGATCATCTAGTCGCAGGGGGGGGACACTAGAAAGAGGGGTTGGTGAAGAGCCGATTCCTCATCCTGGCCACGGATAAAATCCTTTACCCGGTCACATGGTTCAAAGGGACGCGGTTATCTCTAACCATACGTGGACATCTAAACTTCAAGCACAAATGGAAAAACTCAACTTTGCTATTTTTCGAGTGAATTATTACTTACCACTACTAGTCAACCGGCGGCGCAGCTTACTCCGCTATATAGCAGGGCCGGCCTTGGACCACTGCAACCTATGCGTCCACAGTGTGCCCAGCACTTTCATAGGACCCGCGCTTATTCTAAGTATATAAATTATTAAATTAAACCATTTTATAACTTATAACTGATTTCCCGCTGCTTCCTGATTTACCAGGAGCTCCTGGAAATCTCCTGAAATTGCAAATTATATGAAAAGTCATGGAAATATCCGGAAATTATTAAAATCTTTTGAAAACTCTTACAAATCTCTTGAAATATATAGACAAAGTCATTTTGGGGTGTCATTCAATATGGAAAACGCCAATCCTACGCGCGATAAAAAAAAAAAAACGGCGTTACCCGTAATTGTGGAATCTAGTGAAATAAGCTTCTCGCGCCTCTAACTAATGAAGAATTACTTGAGGTCAACAATTGTCAAAGATAGATTGAAACATTTGGTAATTCTTGCTATTGAGCGAGATCTATGTAGGAAACAGAATTCTTATGATAAATTTAATCTTCATGAACACTAAAACCACTATTTAGTTTCTATTCCTCCATTTTGGTTCTCTCCTTTCCACACGCATTCGCACCGTTCCACATTTACACTAACATGCGCACGTAACACCCCGATATACTGTATGCATATAGACTGGCCGAAGGAAGTAACTTCATGTAATTTGAAAACATGTATATCTATTGTATTCGGATTTCCAAATTATGAAAAGTTGCATGATCTTCATTCTTAGAGATTAAACAAAACACTAGTGAATACTTATATAGGTTATGGCTGAAATAGATATGAATACTTAACTTTTATACTGCTCATAAATGCTTTATAATAAAGTACACAAAATTGCAAGTCACAAATTTTCGTTTCATAAAATTCTTTAATTGGCCAGTCTATATTTATTTATGTCTATGACTGTATGACTTCGCTACACGCAAGGCTCGTGTAGTAATTCTGTGCGTAGTAAAGAATGAATAAAATGCAAAGACGAATATATTTTGTATTACAAACTCTTAATTTTCTCTTGTTATCCGTATCCCTACCCAAACTGGGCCCCGCGAAATCCGTTTCGCATTGGGCCCAAAATGGTTAAGTCCGCCCTGCTATTTAGTGACGGGTGAATACAGAGTAGATTACTTCTTCTCTTTCCATGACTTCTTGGTCACAATGGTTAAGTCCGGCCCTGCTATGTAGTGACAGGTGAATACTACTTGTTCTCCCCGCCCCACCCACCCCCTTCTTTTTTTTCATGGGGTAACTTTAGTCCGTCCGACTTACAGAAATAAAATAGCGATCTTTCCTTTACTTCTTGTCTAAACTCTTGAGCCATGAAGAGAGTTATATATATAGATTACAATGTGTTCAAGCTTAGAAGTCTACTGTCCCATACCAGAAACAAAGGAAATGGTCATATACAGTTTCTCTACACCTTGCTTGCTCACACGCGGTCAACGAATTTGTGTACGCTGCCGCCCCTTTTAACTAGGCTGAAATCCATGAATGATCATTTTTAATGGTCTTGGTTTATTGGAAACTATTTACAATTAGAAATAGGTATCTGTCGCTTGTACAACAGTAAACCTTTTATTTTATTGGACCCTCGCGGAGAGGTGTCTCAAAATTTATCAACACCAATAACTTAAACTTTCCAGGTACAGTGCAAAATTGTTATACACAAATGGAAATGTGGAGATTACGAAATATATATTCTAAAACAATTATATAGTTTGCGTTATCTTATCTTATCTTATAAAATACAGAGGCTACTTTAAAAAAAAACCCATACCTTTATATATGACCTACATGCATATTACTTTTAATTTGCAGCTTAAAAAATAATTATAAATGACATAAATATTTTATTTAGAAAAAAACAATCACATCTGTTGAACGCTGCTGACGTCAAAAATCAAAATATTCATATTCTATTATGTGTTATGGTAATTGTCTCCCTATAAAAAAAAAATTAAGTTAAAAATAGAACTGGATCACATAACATTGACAAGGATAGTTAACTGAAACGCTTATATGGACTTACTATGCGTAGTAAAAGTCTATTTCTCCCACACCCATTCTCTTATCAAGTTGAAACTTTACAAAATTATTAATTAGCTGACAAGACATGAATAAATAAAACAAAGTAATTAAACAATTAATAAATTAATTACTAGTAATTATTTATTTTGTTTGATGCCAACAAGGGACATTAATCCTTCGGTATTAACAAATACTGCTGAATATATAAGGTTTCGTACCATGAATCATTGAACAAGTTATTACTCCCACAAGCATTCTCGGATCAAGTTGAAATTTTAAGCATTTATTTATTGTACCAGACAAAAGAGAGTTTGTGTTATCACACGAACTCAGAGTCGGCCCTCATAGGACCCGCCAATGGGTAAGGAATATTTAAGCCACGATTTTTTAATTATCTAAGGAAACTGAATTTTAAAGAATCAATTGTTGTTACATTTAACTTAAAAACAAACTGAATAACCTATAATCTATAAAGAGACTTTATATCAGATGAGCGATTTTATATAATCTTATGGTATTGTTCTTTTTAACTTAAAAAATGTACAACCTACTATCGATAATGAGATTTAAGTACATTTATTTATTAGTTTATTAAAAGTGAAAATCATCTTTTCAAAATCATTTCTTTTCTTTTTTTAAAAAATCTGATTGTGACAGGTGACAATCAGAGATGCAGAACAACACAACGAGGCAGTGGAAAAAAAAAGAAAAAATTAGAAATTTTGGAGGGGGGAGTGAGGAATTCCACTTAGATTCTTGTGTAGGCTACACGGAAGGCACGCCACTACACAAACTACTTTAAAATACATTTTGGGAAAACATTTCCTTTCCGTGCTGCATTGAAAAAAAAAATATATATATATAGAATGTCTAGTGCTCAACTTTCCACTGCCTTGCTCTTGTGATCTAGATCTACTTCTAGATATAGGTAAATCTATTTAGATTATATTTACGTAAAAATTTAAAAATATAACCAAAGTTTAGAATCTAAATCTAAATGTAGATCTTGACTAGATTTAGAATTTTAGATCTAGAGTCTAGATCCACTATACCACTATCTAGACTAGATTTAGTCTACTACATATTTTATGTCTATGGTCTAGAGTCTAGAGTGACTCTAGAGTCTCTGGAATCTAGGTCAAGTCCAAGTCTAAAAACATTAGAAGATTGATTTATAAATAGAGAGGATTTATTACAAAAGAACACCATTTCGTCCTTATGTACCGTTAAATATGCAAACACATATTTTAAAGCTCAAGAATAGGTTGAGGCTAAATAAAGGGTACTGAAAAAAAAGAAAAAAAAATCCCCCAAAATATATTTTTAAAAAAATCAACATTTATTGCAAATTTGATCTTCTTTAAAGTTCGTGGCTTTAGAATTATCAAGTGGAAATGTTCTGCGTCGTTGAGCCTGCTAGTTGTCAGGGGTGACTACTCGAGTGTGATCATACTTTTTTTTTCTTCAATTGCGTCCCTTGTTTTATTTATAATTCGTTTCCCGCCTGCCATTCAACAGGGTAGCTTCGTGATGTCCTCAATAGGAATCGTCTTCGTTTAGTCGGTCGATTACTCATATCGAAAACAAGGTATTAAAGTGGAAACGACAAACAAAGGTAAGGTATTTTCTATTGTGCACGAAATGGTCAGGGTATCGATATCGACCACTTCTTGTCTTGCCCAATAGATTCATCTCGTTTTGTCATATATCCATTATCCACTTCTTAGACATGGAGCGGCAGGACGTAATCGTTAATTTAGAAATGACTAAACTTTTCTTTATTCTTATTTCGATTCTAGTTGTGAAGTTTCATATGATTTTTTTTTCCTCTTTTTTTTTTCTATTCGAGCTATTGTAAACAAAGAAACTCCATTTTCTAATGGACTGAGGAATAATTTTTTTTTCAATTTTTTTTTTTAAATAGCATTTTCTGACAAGCTCGCGGTATCGATGTGAAAGGTATTGTCATGGGCCCGAGTGTGGTGGGTGAGCTCGATACTGCCCTCTGTGTCGTCGGCTTCATGCCTTGTTGCAAAGTAAACATTCAGTCCTAAGTCCAATTGTTTTTCGGTTGGTGAGTCTCCGCAGAGTTTTTTTCTTTTCGTCTGAGCATCAATGCTCGGGCATGCGCAGTGTTTACTCAAGGGCAGCTAACCAAAGAGGTTAGAAGAGTCGTGTTGGCAGAAGCGAAAAAGGAAGAGAAACAAAAGACGATGGGGGAAAAAAAAATGGGGGGGGGGGTAAGAACTGTCATAAGTCATAAAAGTGACAATCATTGTGGGTATAAAACAAAAAAAAAGGGGATCGGGTGGGCAAAGATACTTGTTTTCTTTTTTACCCCTAATATCAAAGTTATATGAAAATATTTTAAATGTATTACAGTAATCGTTCGCATTCCCCGGATAAACTAGGGGTGCAGTTTATCGCAGGCTGATTTAATCCATAAAAATTCAAATCAGAACAAGTTACAATTGTCAGTTGTCTGAACTTCAGTCCTAGCATTTCCAGTTTTTAAAACAAAAGAGTACAAAGACTTCCGTTGTTCAGTTGATGGACCAAAAAATTAAAGATCTAGAAGTAATTAGTAGCACTTATATCACAAGCTGTGGTACTTTCTAATTTTTACTGAGAAAACTACGATTACTTTTCCACTAATATTTGATCACCAATGTATCGAATTACGTATCTCTAATCTATTGTTTCTATCTGTCTTCATCGATTACAATACTGAATCATTTACAAAAGTAATAGTCCTGCAAAGCTTTTATTAACTTTCTTTTTTAATCTATCGTTTTGCTTATAGGAAATATCATTTTCAATATCATTTAAGACGGTTTAGTAAAATCAACTTTGCAAAACATTAGTTTCTTGACACTAAATTCATTAAGGTTTTCCTTCATGCATTAGTGTCTTGACACTCAATTCATTAAGGTTTTCTTTCATGCCTTAGTTTCTTGACACTCAATTCATTAAGGTTTTCTTGCATGCATCAGTGTCTTGACACTGAATTCATTAAGGTTTTCTTGCATGCATCAGTGTCTTGACACTCAATTCATTAAGGTTTTCTTGCATGCATTAGTGTCTTGACACTCAATTCATTAAGGTTTTCTTGCATGCATTAGTGTCTTGACACTCAATTCATTAAGGTTTTCTTGCATGCATCAGTGTCTTGACACTCAATTCATTAAGGTTTTCTTGCATGCATTAGTGTCTTGACACTCAATTCATTAAGGTTTTCTTGCATGCATCAGTGTCTTGACACTCAATTCATTAAGGTTTTCTTGCATGCATCAGTGTCTTGACACTCAATTCATTAAGGTTTTCTTGCATGCATCAGTGTCTTGACACTCAATTCATTAAGGCTTTCTTGCATGCATTAGTGTCTTGACACTC
This sequence comes from Biomphalaria glabrata, assembly GCF_947242115.1. Lineage (NCBI taxonomy): Eukaryota > Metazoa > Mollusca > Gastropoda > Planorbidae > Biomphalaria > Biomphalaria glabrata. Next base: position 43,294,826 of record NC_074716.1, on the reverse strand, counting down.
AATTCATTAAGGTTTTCTTGCATGCATCAGTGTCTTGACACTCAATTCATTAAGGCTTTCTTGCATGCATTAGTGTCTTGACATTCATTAGTTATTTCTTAAAAGAATTTAGTGTCTTGACACTCAATTCATTAAATTTATCTTAAAAGCATTAGTGTCTTGACCAGTAGAGGTTTTCTTGCATGCATTAGTGTCTTGACGCTCAATTCATTAAGGTTTTCTTGCATGCATTAGTGTCTTGACACTCAATTCATTAATGTTTTCTTACATGCATTAGTGTCTTGACACTCAATTCATTAAGGTTTTCTTACATGCATCAGTGTCTTGACACTCAATTCATTAAGGCTTTCTTGCATGCATCAGTGTCTTGACACTCAATTCATTAAGGCTTTCTTGCATGCATCAGTGTCTTGACACTCAATTCATTAAGGCTTTCTTGCATGCATCAGTGTCTTGACACTCAATTCATTAAGGCTTTCTTGCATGCATCAGTGTCTTGACACTCAATTCATTAAGGCTTTCTTGCATGCATCAGTGTCTTGACACTCAATTCATTAAGGCTTTCTTACATGCATCAGTGTCTTGACACTCAATTCATTAAGGCTTTCTTGCATGCATTAGTGTCTTGACATTCATTAGTTATTTCTTAAAAGCATTTAGTGTCTTGACACTCAATTCATTAAGGCTTTCTTGCATGTATCAGTGTCTTGACACTCAATTCATTAAGGTTTTCTTGCATGCATCAGTGTCTTGACATTCAATTCATTAAGGCTTTCTTACATGCATCAGTGTCTTGACACTCAATTCATTAAGGTTTTCTTGCATGCATCAGTGTCTTGACACTCAATTCATTAAGGCTTTCTTACATGCATCAGTGTCTTGACACTCAATTCATTAAGGCTTTCTTGCATGCATTAGTGTCTTGACATTCATTAGTTATTTCTTAAAAGCATTTAGTGTCTTGACACTCAATTCATTAAATTTATCTTAAAAGCATTAGTGTCTTGACCAGTAGTGGCCTTAGGGGGTGGCAAGTGGGGCCCCCGCGCTTGAAGGGGGCCCGCGCCTAAGGGGATTCCACCAATATTAGATTCCCTTGTCACCGTCAGGTTCGAAATCCAGACCAGTTCTCATTAACTAAGAATTGTTACTCAATATTTTGGAAGCCTTTCCATAATAACAATAAGATAACAATAACAGTAACATGGCCATGAGAAAATCAGTTGAAAAAAAAATGGAGGGATTTTTTTCACTAGAAAGTCTGATTTGTGAAATAGACCACTGTGGCTCCTTCTGTACACTATGTTCTTATACCAAAGACTAAAGGCAGTATTTTCTTTTCCTAGTAAGTTGTTTGGAATGATAGCTACTGGAGGCCAATTAGCAAATGAAATCAGCAGGTTTCTGTAAATCAAGTTAAAATGTTTGTAAAATGTTTTAAATGTTTCGGATGTTCCTTCAGAGTTGAAGGTAATCTACTTCCTAGTCCAAACCTCCCGCAGGACGAAGGGGGATGGCAGCTGGCTGGGTATGAACCCTGGACCATTGAGACTACCGAAGAACAGACCAGCGCGCATACCGCACTGCCAGGCAGCCATCCATACTTATAAGTATGCGTCAGCGTGGTTGGATTAAGCCATCATTAAGCTCAGAGAATTTATAATGGTAGCACAATGAATAACTTGATGCTGGAACAAATTAGACAAGAAAATTGCAATATGGCACAGTCTTAGCAAGAATAGTAGCTATAGTTCAGGACCTTGCCGAAAAAATTAACAGCGCATTTCGTTGGGAAACAGATAAACTTAATGCACCGAACAACGGTCAGTTTTTAGGCTTGGTTTAGATCCTTGACAAATTCGACCCAACCATACAATAATATCTTCGACGAATTAAGAACGCCCAGGCTCACTACCTGAACCTCGAATATAGGATTCAAAACAAACTTATAGACCTGATGGCATATTTTCCTGTCATCATTGACTGCACGCTTGATGTTAGCCACAAAGAGCGGATGTCAGCTTTTAAATAGCGTTTTGTGGACGTGTCGGATCCAGAAGTACAGAACACTTATAGACTGTATTTAAAAAGCCAGTAGTACATTACTTATGTTTTGTAACAAAAATAAGGCGGACGATCCCGTTAGCGTGACGTATGTTACGATATATACCTATAGTCTGCCCTTACTGTTCAGGGCCCCGCATATGAGATTTGCCCAGGGCCCCGCGCACTGCTAAGGCCGCCCCTGGTCTTGACAATACAATCAATTCATTAGCGATTTCTAACAAGCATTTGTGTCTTGACACTCAATTCTTTAGCGATTTCTTTTACAAGCATTAGTGTCTTGACACGTAATTCCCCAACGCTTTCCAACACTCTATACGAGATCAAAACTCTTCAAATCTAGTTTTCTCTTCTTTTCTTTTGTAATGGATCTCAAACTGTCATGGGCCCGGCCGCAATGAGCTCCTACGTTCTGCTAGGGCGCTGGAGTATAAAATACTCGGAGAAATTAATTCCAAATTGTCATGTAAAGTTGAAGTCCAAATTTTCTAAGCTAAAGACCCTATCCAATAACATTTAGACCATAAATAGTTGAATATAAAAATATTATTCAAATTACATTTTCTTACTCCCCCCCCCCCGGAGGAAAAAAAAATTATAGTTGTATTGAATGTATAAAACTTTATAAGACTTTATATTCTAATAAAAGGCCTTTAGCCTAAGCCTTTAGATCTAGACATAGTAGACTGTGTGCAAAATGTTCCTAACATTAATTAATACAACTTTTGAAGTGAAATCTATTAAGTCAGTGATGCTCAAAATACGGCCCTAGGGTCAGATCCGACCCTCGACATGGTTCCAACCAGCCCACCGAAACGTGTAGTAAATCCCCCTTCCATAAAAAAAAAAAGTTGAAAAAAATGTACTTTATGGCTCTGACATTGTGTTTGATGGATTGGTACCATGACCTTTAACATTTGTGTGTTTATGAAATGTGACTCCGAATGTACAACAAGAAAAGAGAATGTATCTTTATTTTTTTTTTGTGGAACATGATCATAGGCCAGCATATTGGAATTTTGTAAAGAAAGTGTGACTGTTTAATACAACAACAACATATAAACGGCATTATAAAATAAATATGGCGGCATACTTCATTTGAACAGTAAATAAAAGATTGTTAAACTTCGCGATGAGATTAACGATTTTTGCCTGCACAATACTATCAATTTAGTTGTCAGCAATGTTTGATGATGTGATCAATGTATATGCATACGCGATTTACAATTACTGTAAAGTGTTTTTTGGCGTATATCTAGCTGAAAAATGATAAGTGGCTTAATTATTTCAATACATTATTTTGATGTACGAAATGATGTAATCAGACATTAGCGATATTTTGATTAAAAAATGTGTGCATGTACTCAAGACATCATTGACGTTTACGACATTATTATAAAGTAGGCCGATATTTGCTCATACTTTGTAGTAGCGTGTTTGCCATGGATATTAAATCTAGTTTATCTCATTGTTCTCCAGAAAAGTTAATACATTTGTCGGTGGATGGGCTTGTAACTTTAGCTACACTACTTCAGTCTCCCCCTGTTTGGTGATTATGAGGTACGCTCTTGCAAAGCAAATACAAATAATAAATGTATTTTAACCAAATGCGTCACATTTTAGCTTTGGAATATATGCATGTTAATCTCAATAACATCTGAGAGAGTATTCAAAACATTACATAAAATATTGACTCGATACATTTGAACGCTGTCACTTGTATTTGGATTGAGTGATAAAGGAAAGTTACAGGAGCATCGGCTTCTTTGCTTCTCACTAGAATGTGATGTAAGTTTGAACTTTGGAGATTTGTATATAACCTACACTCTTATTAGTTTGAACTCTATATATAACTAGTATAGAACCAAGCACAACAACTTCCCTATGCAGATGATCCTAATTTGATAAACGTGTATTTATGTAAAGAACTTAGCACTGTCTCTGAGGATACGAAACTTGCATACTAAAGTTCATTTGAGTTTTTTCCCAGCTAACCATAAGAAACGTATATCTTTAACCTTAAAATTATTTTCTTGTCCACCCATAACTAATTTCTTTTAGGATTTATCTCCCCTTTCTCACGGGACGTAGCGCGATTTAAAACAAACTACCTTCACTAGGGCTAAGTTTTAATTATTGGCCCTGGACGGGTGACACACAAGACAAAAGTCTCTGCATCCGCGCTACCCACAACCACTTAATAACTTCACACCTTTCCTCCTCCCCCCCCCCCCACCCCGCAGGATACGCATCGCTCTAAGAATAGCGTTGCACTCAGGCCTAAGTCCCTGCTCTCACGGTAAGCAACGAATATTGACCATAAATCTGACCTGAAGCCTGACATCTCCAGTACATAGATACATGTGAGAAAATCAGCTAGCTTTCTTCCCCACCCGTGAAACGAAAAGTCCCATCTATATATAGAGAGAGACCAAAGCATTCTTAGTTAGGCCCGCTAGAATTCATACAGTCTCCTCTGTTAGGAAGTTTATTTTGTGAGGTTTCATTAGGGACAAACGGGTGAGTGTAAATATTTTACTATACTTATTTTATCTCATAGGAATGTGTGAGTACACATTAGTACACAACCACGTTCCCCGTCATTACATTATGACTTTATTATGTAGGAACTCCTATCCCGAACTGGGAGTCGAACACATAGTGAGGTTGTGACTGAGCGTCGCATGAGGTTTGCGGGACATGCTCTACGTCAAAATGAACTACGCACACCAAGAGTTGCGATAACATGGAAGCCAATACGAGGAAAGCGCAAACAGGGACGTCCTCGTATTACTTTGCGACACACCTTCATGGAGGACCTCAGAACAGTGGGAGGAGGCTTCAGACATTGCCAAAGACAGATCTTTATGGAGACAGCTTGCCGCCCAATGCGCCAAACGGCGCGGGAGAACCTAAGTCTAAGTAAGTATGTAGGTACATTGTACTATTTTATGTCGATGCTATATCTTCGTATTGTATTATTAATGCCGCTATGGTTGTCTACATTTGAAACCATAGTTATTGTATTTAATTTGTTATGTTTCATCCATTTCTGTATCTTAGTGATTGGTGTAAACAATAACCTTTCGTGAATCTAAGTACTGTCTAAGAACTTAGACCACAGTGCTCTAAACTTACAGAGTGCATGGTAATGTAATTATTTCACATTCCTATTATATATCCCTCATACATATTATTATGTCTCACACCCTTGTGAACTTATAGTTCCTTGGATGAATCTAATTTTGATTAATTATATCAAACCCTTATTACAGTAGCCATATCCCTAGTATTTTATGTGCATCTTATCCTTTAGTAAATACAATGCTCATTCTCCATTTTACTATAACTGATTACTGATCGACGTAATCACAGTCAACGGATGAATATTGACTAGTATCATCCTACATTATATGACAATACATTTATTGTGGTTGTCTTCCTTATATTTTGTTGGTTATTGAGATATATTATGCGTGCTTTAAGATTTTATACATAATTGCATTATTGGGATTGATACTGATGCCTGTATCTGAATGATTGCAAGGCATATGGGAATCCCTACTCAATGCCTTTAGGAGGTTCCTAATTGTCTGTCTTATCCCCAGCCTGGTTGCTACATCCGATTGCTGTATCTGTAACTGTATGCTGTAACGGCCATATCTCCACCCAATGCTGTAACCGGAGCCAACCACACCAGATACCCCCCCCCCCTTTCCCAAATTACATACCTGTGAGCAAGAAGGCATGGCCTACTGTCCTTAGCCATAAAATATTGCCCAGTGTCCCCAGTGCCCTATACTGCCCAGTATCATCTGCCCAGTACCCGGCCCAAACTGTCCACTGCCCAATAGCTATTGCCTAATGCCGACCGCTTAGAGCAACCTTCGCTGCAGAAGATAAACTGGTTTGAGTTTGCACGGCCATCTACGAGCTAGAGACAGCTGAGACATCATCCTACCGTTATTATCACTAACTTAGTCCGCAGCACCAACCCTCTCTACTGCTAAACAGGCAGCGGCCTCACCCTAGAGCCAGCTTGTCTACAGCATAGAGAACATCCCGAGCCGACGTCCTATGACAGAGCCGGATGACTCATCCTTCTGAGTGCCAGTCCTACGACCGCCAGAAGACGACCTACGGGCTAGCAGCTAAGGATATAAGTAGTCAGACATAGGAACACTCTTCCATTCACGCCTAAAGTAGCAATCCATGATGAGCATCTATGTTAGATATTAACACCTTCAATTCACTTCTTGATTATATTATTTTTATCATTGATCTATTTATCTATTGTAAACTTTAGACCATTAAATCATTTTATTTTATGCATTTAATTCACTGGTCTGTTCTTACTGTTAGTTGCGGTGTGCCTGTTCAAAAGCGTGTATATGTGAGCGGGATGAATTAATAAAGTTTCCCCTAGACTTAAATAAACAAGCCAAAAATTAACTAATTAAACATCTTGTCACACTGTCATGATCAATGAATTTCAACTACGCTTTAACAGTTATATTAATCAGTTTCTAAACAGCATAGTTTCACAATTTCAACAGTAAGGTGAAGTACATTTTCACGATGTGTTTTGGCAATCAATATAAACAAAGGCGAACTAGATAATGGATCGGAAGTGGACTTAAGACTAGGGTTGTATTATCTTTCCTCCAATTAGCGACTAGGTCAGGAAGAAGTCTAAAAGATAAATGCGATTTTCTTATTCCATATATTAAGACAAATTCGTACAAGTGCTCATTCTTCCCTAGCGCCTAGTTGCCTGAATCAGACAAGAAAACCAATGACTCAGCAGAATTTAAGTTTCTAATTAACATTTAAACATGGGTACGCGAATGGCGAATTACCTCCCCATTTAAGAAAAGTTTGATTAGATGGGCGGAAAAAAAGTATCATATAAGATAATTTTGGCGGAAAAAAAGTATCATATAAGATAATTTGGGCGGAAAAAAAGTATCATATAAGATAATTTGGGCGGAAAAAAAGTATCATATAAGATAATTTTGGCGGAAAAAGAAGTATCACATTTTATGGCTCTTCTGCGGTGTCGAATGCAAAAAATGAAATAAACAGGAGGTAACCTTCAACTAAATCAGGAACACCGGAGAAAGGCCGAAACAATCAAGGTATGTAGTCGACGCTGATGTTGGTAACAAATATGTTTAATAATCACAAAGGGAATCGTCCGATGTCAACTATGTCCGTAAACTACTTCTTATTCTTGCTGTGATAGGAAAAGCGTCTTGTCTCTATCAAATCCTAGAGCGTTCTTACTTTTTAACCAACTTTACGTCATCGTCGCTAAGTCAAACTTTTCCCTTATTCCCGAAACAAATAACTAAATCCTGATCATGTCATAACCATAGACATAAATAAATATAGACTGGAAGTAGTAAGTTATTTTTATTTGGGGGAAGTCAAATATGTTTTATGTACTATATCTATGTGAAAAAAAAATGGCGGCAATCGAGCTATAAATTCTAGGACTAACATTTCAACCAATATATAATTATGATCTTTAGTTTTGAAAAGTACAAAACTGCCATATTCCCAATATTTTGCCTTTGTTTCATAATCATAGACATAGGCAAATATATATAGGTTTGTGATGTGGATCTATGTTTGTTGACATGGCTTCTTTATTAATGTATGGCGGTCATCTTATCGATTCAAATTGTTAGAATTAGTTTTTAGTCAAAAAAGTCAAAGAAAATTAGCAGAACGTGCTCTAATGTTCGTAGTACGATAGGCCAAGGATAAATTCTAAAGGTTGAAAAAAAATTGAATATTATACACATTAACTTTCAGTTTCAGTAAGTCAGAATAATTCAGTATCACTGACTTGACTGACACTGTGACTGTCACTGGTTTAATATTGATAGATCTAAATCTAATAAATATGACTAATATTTGTAATAACTAGGTCTAATACTTTTCATACTTTTTACTACTAACTATTAAACTAGTCAGTCTATCATCTATGCATGCAGACTATAGACTAGATCTAGTATAAGTATAGATTATAGATCTAGTGACAATCTTGAATCTAGTCCTAGACTATTTATATACTAACTATAGACTAGATTATACAGATTACAATTATAGTTTATAGTATAGTATAGTAGTATAGTACTAGTAGTAAGTAGTATTTTTTTACTATAGTATTTATATAGACTAAATCTAAATCTAGCATTTAAAACTATTTATAATTAGGCACGATTAGAGATATAATAATACAGAAGGGGTTCTATCAATTATATAGGTTATGGCTGAAAAACAAACAAACTATAAATACTTTTAATTTTACACTGCTCATAACTGCTATAGGCCTATAACTCATGCAAACTTATCTTTTCCCAAATGTTTCCCATAATAATTTTTACTTTATCGTCCAGTCTATATATGTATGTCTATGGTCATAACACATATAAGATAGGTGGAAAAAGAAGTATCATATAAGATGGGCGGGAAAAGAAGTATCATATAAGATAAGATGGGCGGGAAAAGAAGTATCATATAAGATAAGATGGGCGGGAAAAGAAGCATCATATAAGATGGGCGGTAAAAGAAGCATCATATAAGATAAGATGGGCGGGAAAAGAAGCATCATATAAGATGGGCGGGAAAAGAAGCATCATATAAGATAAGATGGGCGGGAAAAGAAGTATCATATAAGATAAGATGGGCGGGAAAAGAAATATCATATAAAAAAGATGGGCGCAAAAAAAAGTATCATATAAGATAAGATAGGCGGAAAAAGAAGTATCATATAAGTTAGATAGGCGGAAAAAAAAGTATCATAGAAGATGAGATAAGCAGAAAAAGAGTCCTGAACGAAAGAATGTTATTGTTTCAAATGTAAGAGCAAATAACGCGCTCTGGGCTATAAGAGGATCAAAACCATAGACTACATGTATATACATATATGATCAAAACACATGTCTGGTCCTATATACGTGGAAATTATATAAGAACATTTTATATAAGAACATTTTTCTTTCATAGTGCCATTAAAGAATTGAAACGGAGTTGGCAGAAACAAATCTAAAAAAAAAAAAACCTAGATGAACACATTGAGTAGGACATAGTTTCTCAGACCAAATGTTAAGGGTAAAATGTTTTTAATGATAAGATTACGATAAGAAAAAGATAAGATGAAGATTAGTTTTTTAATTTTCAAAAAAAAAGTAAACAGAAATGTATTATAGGATCAAGAGATTGCAATGCTATTAACTGTTGCCATGGAAACCTAGAGTATTTGTAACATTTTATTGAAGAAAGTTTCGAACTCGTGACGTGTCTGAAACGCAAATCTCGGAGTTGTGACTTTTACACATTTTTTAAAACTCAAGAGTTAACATTTCTTCAATTACTATGCTCTTTTTGTTTTTCTTTCTTTTAGTTTGCAGATATTTTTTTTTTTTTTTGTGTGTGCAGTTTAACCAATGAGAATGTGTTGTACGCCTCATGGTCTCAAGAGAATTCTAAACAGGAAGTTTATTTATATCTTGGTTTCTCGAAGTTCTGAGTTTCTACATAGAGGTTAAATATGTAGGGGAGATAATAGGTTTCCGGTACCAGAAGGTCAGCGAACTTTCGATTTCTAAACTTAGCTTGGTAGACTAGTAATAGAAGAGATAAGTTAATATCGGGGTCCACAAATCAGTTTGTTCAGTAAATAAGTATTAAGCTTCACGTTAAGTCTATTTTACTATAAAATTTAGATTATAATGTATATTATTGCTTGATATATAGTACGTGTTAATTTTGTGTCATGATTTCCACTTGATGATTTAAATTATTTTAACTCGTAAAGAGGAACAAAGTCATTGGTTCATCATGTATGTGTTTTAAAATTACAATGGAGCAATTGTCGCTTAATTTCATTGTTAGGAATAATTTTACGATAAGAGAAAATTGTGGTCCATTTTTTCAAAGCTGCGTTATTGCTGGTCACAGGGAAATCTGCAGCCATGATGATGAATGGAGTTAGTTCATTGTCTAAAGATCAGAGCAGATACGATAGGACAAGCTAATTTTATTTGTCCAAACAAATGAAAATTCAGTTTGACACTTAGCATAACTACTGTAACAATAACAATATGGATGCAAATATGAACAACATTCACACACGAAACACACATACACACACACACTCACAAAGCCAGGGCATTTTGAAATAGACTTCTTGGTACTCCTCTGTGACGACATACGACTTTGCAACACCTTTAAATGAAAGTGGGATAAAGGAGTTTTAAAATCTTTCTGTTTTAGCCTTAATAAAGAGGAGGCAACCACTTCGTCCAGATCTGATGTAACAGGTCTAGCTAATTGCCATCAGTGCTCTGTGAAAATGACTGCACTTATCAACAATTAATATTCTCAGCTAATTCAAACTGTCACGTCTCGCTTGTTGCTAATAGCAACGGAATTTTCGTTTGTTGACATTATCATCAAGCCAATCTGTCATGCGACTGGTATGACTTTATTGCTCACCTTTTCTGATACAAAAAAAAAGATGTCAAAACACGGCTAAAGGGTATAACTTTAGTTACAACGTGCGTATTTCTTCCAGACCTCAGCAGTTAGGAAAATCTATGGTGCTATAGAAGATGAAACAGGGTGGAGGACACGCACTAACCATGAGGTATATCTATGGTATAAAGACCCACCTATAATGACTGAAATAAATAAGAACAGACTACTTTGGGCAGGTCACCTTGAAAGAATGTCAGCTAACAGAGGAGCGGATATTGTATACATCCAAAAACAAAAAGGCAGGCGACCCATAGGCAGACCCCAAATGCGGTGGATTGATGATGTGGAGGCAGATCTACAACAGCTTGGGGTTAGGGCGTGGAGACGAGGGGCCCAGGAGAGATCTGTTATAGCAGATCAGAGCCCTTCATGGGCTGTAGCGCCAGTGGGATGGATGGATAGTTTTCAAACAAAGAATACTTAGAAAAACTGTATCAAGAGGGACAAGAGTGTTCGATGAGTCAATTGTAAGTTTGGATTTTATTTTTTTTGTATATCAGTGGTGATTTGTTTATTCAATTTGATGTATATTGTGTCATTTTATTAAAAGAAGCTTTATATATATATATTATATGTAATAGTCCTTGCTCACAGACTCATCATTAATTTCCCTTTATAAGGGCGCTAAAAAGGAAAGAAATTTCAACCAGTTTTTCCCTAACATATGTTTGTTTTGTTTGTAAAATGTTTGACATGTTTCGGATGTTCCTTCAGAGTTGAAGATAGTTTACTTCCTAGTCCAAACCTCCCGCAGGACGACGGGGGATGGAGCGGGCAGGGTTTGAACCCGGGACCATCGATAAATCCAAACGACAGTCCAGCGCGCAAACCGCACGACCAGGCAGGCTTTATACTTAAAATAACTAAGCACTTTACAAATTGGTTCACGACTGTAAATAGATATGAAAGTCACTTTTCCAAAATCAATGTATGTTCGTTTAGTTTCGAGCAAATGTGTCATGTTTTATTTGACTCATTTTCAACGCAATATTGTGTTTTCATGTCCTCTTCCGTTGTTTTAAGACACAGTCAAACTAAACAATAACACTTATCTTATCTTATCTTATCTTATATAATACAGACGTTACTTCAAAAAAAGAAGATGATTACGTCCTACGCGTCATGCATTTAGTCATGCATATTAACCAATGACTTAAATTCTGCCAAGTCACCGGTTTTCCTGGCTAGCTCAGGCAACCCATTCCATGCTCTAATAGCACTAGGGAAGAAGGAGTATTTGTACAAATTTGTCCTAGCATATGGGACGAGGAATGTGCCTTTATCTTTGTGTCTTTCAGAGTATTTTATTAAATTTTGTTTTTGTATTTGAAGATTATGGTTCAGTGTTTTATGTATGATTGCTACTTTACTTTTGAGCCTTCTGTCCTGAAGGCTTTCTAAATTTAGTGATTTTACTAAAGGTGTTACTCTAGTCAAATGTGAATATTCGTTTGTTATGAATCTCACTGCTCTATTTTGTGTCTGTTCCAGTTTCTTAATGTTTTCTTGAGTTGAGGGGTCCCAAACGGAGGATGCATATTCTATTATTGGCCTAACCAAGGTTAAGTAACATTTTAGTTTTATGTTCTTGATAACAATAAATAGATAGATCTTTTTTTTTTTTTTTTTTTTTTTTTTTTTAGAGCAAGTGTTATTTATGATCGTGGGCGTGTTTGTATTAAGAAGATTAGGCCTGTACTCTAGTTTTAGATAATGATAGTGAATCTTTTCTATAATTAGCCTACTAGATCTACATCTAGAGCAACTTTTCTCTAGAACTACATCTAGAGCTACTTTTCTCTAGAGCTACATCTAGAGCTACTTTTCTCTAGAGCTACATCTAGAGCTACTTTTCTTTAGAGCTACATATAGAGCTACTTTTCTCTAGAGCTAGAAGAATCCACGAAACTGTCAGCGTGAATGTGAGAGATTATACTTAGATCTGTGATTATTAAATGTGTTTTCACGAGAACACGCAAGATCGGCGTGAAGGCGCAGAAGTGTGTTTGTGAGGCTAAGTGTGCTTGAACTTGGTTTAGCTTGGCTACCTAGAAGGGGGCTCGAGGTTCGACACCCGCTAAAGTCAGCACGGAAAACCAACTCCTAGATACCCCCCCCCCACCACAAATGAGACCAAAGCGCTCTGAGCATGCTATAAGCATGAAAGTAGCGCTATATAAAAAGATATATATATATGTAAAATCAAAATTCAGAAAATTGTCAGTGAATAAAAGGACTTATTAAAACTATGTGTGTTTGTTATTCTTTTGGAGGAGGGGGGTAGGCAATAATACGATTTGTGGCGATGTGTTTACTCTATTTATATAGAGTATGTGTCTCTAGATAACGCCTCGATGTAAGGTCTAGATCAGTGGTCTTCAATGGGGGCGCTATCGCCCCCTTGGGAGCGTTTTTGAGATTTTGCGGGGTGCTGGGAGCCAAAGGACGGTAGGGAGCGCTGGGCACAAAAGGGGGCAGTAAGGGGGCGCTGGGCATAAAGAGTAAAGAATAAACTAAAGGTGCACTGAAACAAAACAAATAAAAACAAGGTTACAAAGACAGTTTGTGTGGAGACACAAACTCAAAATTGGACCCCCAAAATCGGACCCAGCGGTCCACAGACCAAAGAATAGGTGAAAGTGAATGTAAAGTTAGATGTGAACCTGGCCTAAGTAATGTCTTATAATGAATATTTAATTTATCTAATTGTTTTGTAAAAGGACAATCTCTTATTAATCAAGAAAAAACATTTCTGTAAAAAAAATAAATTCCTTTAATTTAGTGTTATATCGCTATACATGTACTCTGCAGTTCACGCGATAATATGAAAAACTAGTTATTAATTGTTGTTTTAAATTATGTCCAACTTATATACATACTAAATAGATTTTTTCTCTTTAAAAAAAAGTTAACATTTTTTGTGTGTAAATGTAGCAGTTAGTATAACAGAACTTACTTAACTTATAACTTAGCAATACAAATGTAATAAAAAAAAAAAAGCGGCCCCCGAAAGGGAAGAGACGCTATTATTTTTGTGTGGAATGCCTGTCCGTCTATGCGTCTGTCCGTCCGTCCCGTTTAGATCTTGTAAACTAGAAAAGATAGTGAAAATCCGACATATAATATTTTAGACCATTCAAATTTCTGATGCAACGGCTACTTTTTTCTTTTCTTAAAGCAAAAAATCTAATTTTTAAAATCACTTATGCAATCAGTTTTTTTCATAAAAAAATACACCATTTTTAAAACTATTAATAGTAACAAACACTGAAGGCTTTTTAGTAAGGGAGACATGCGTTAGCCATTTTTACAACAAATTATGCAAATGGTTTTAGATTTTTGATCAAAAAAATAAAAGTTATGCAAATGCTATCATACTATATATTACATTTGCAAAAAAATATTTTAACTTTTTTTTTAAAGAGAAAAAATCTATGGAGCACAATATCAGATGTACATAATTAAAAAAAAACAACAATTAATAAGTAGTTTTTCATATTATTGAGTGAACTACAGAGAATAACCGAAACCATAGAACACAAAACTAAAGGAATTTTTTTTTTTTTCGGCAATGTTTTTTTTTTTGTTTTGTTTTTTTTAATGCTTTGAACAAGAGATTGACACTTTACAAAACAATTAGATCGATTAGATACTCATTATAAGACATCAGTTAGGCCAAGTCCACATCTAACTTCACTTTCACCTATCTCTTGGTCTGCTGGACCTTTGGGGCACCACACAGGAACTGTCAACCTTTTTCCTCCATTCTTCTCTGTCATTTGCCTTTGTTAGAATTTTATTATGATATTCTTCTGACAATATTGAAATCTGCCTATTTACCTGCCTGGGTGGACCACTTCTGATAGAATTTAATACCGATATTCTTCTGAAAATATTGAAACCTGCCTTTTTTCATGCCGGGTGGACCACTTCGGGGGCCGATTTTGAGTTTATGTTTCCACACAAACTGTCTTTGTAACCTTGTTTCTTTTATCGCGATATTAAATCTATTTTAAAGAGTTTTACTGTGTTTTACAATCTCACGTAACTTGTTTGTTGACAAATGAATTACTGCCTAAGGACACCTATATCTTTGCAAGTTACATAGGACTGCTCCATGAAGAAATTAAGATTCTCTTCTATGATGTAAATTAATAAAAAAAAAATAAACGACAATTATTAAACATCTGTTACTGATGATCAAATTGAGTTGCAGGAAAAAAATTGATCTACAAAATTATGTCTTTGGTTTAACGAATTAATACATAGGAGGCACAACAGAGATGTGGCTGCACTTAAATGTTTCAGTAAAATTCCAAAACTGTGGTCAAAAATGGAAATTATGTTTTAGCTTTTTCTTCAACATACATCGTAAACCTAGATTTAGTGGGTAACAAACGTAAAGAATAAGCAAAGAAATAGACTGGATGTAGCCATTAGATGAGACCTGCGCCTTGCTTTGGCAAATTTAAAGCTTGAAATTTCTAATATTGTCAGACTGCAGGAGGCACAAGTTTTTCAGTAGCTTAATTCTATTTCGTAGTGAATTCAGCAATAATAATGTTTATATTAAAAATAAAACTAAATTTACAATAAATCCTAAAAACAATAGGCCCTAATATTCCAAAATTTAAAAAGGGACTATTCTTAGGATTTGAAAGAAAGTCATGACAATGAGATTAATTTTTGTATGTAATTACTGCAAATTGTTTGACATAATTTTTGTATAATGGTAATATTGGCAATGCCTTCGATTCCGAAGATTAAGGCTGAGTGCAGTGATTCACATAACTACACAAACCCAGTTGCGACCACTGGCGGATCCAGGGGGGGGGGGGGCGGTAGGGGCGATCGCCCCCCCCCCCACTCGGCCGACCCTCCCCCCCTTCGGGGGGGGGGCGGACGAACTTTAGTATAGGATTCACACAATTTGTATACGAATTTATTACTTATGTTAAAAATATATACTAATTATTTATATTTCAACCTATTTTTAGATTATTTCGCCCCCCCCTCTAGCATGTTGGCCGATTTGGTGGGGTCGGGAGGGGGCGATGGTATCAATCCCGCCTCCCCCCCCTACACTTTCGAGTGGGGGGGGCGGTCCAATTCATTGGAAGAAATCACAGCCTGCTAACAAAATCAATTAAATATATATATTCTTGTAACTTGTTATTGATATTTTAACCAATCTTTATATTATGTCGTTCCCTGTTTGCCGATTGGTGGGTGGGGGTGGGGACGAATACCTATTCTGCCCTTCCCACCTAAACCCTTTGAGTGGGGGGGGCGGTCCGTTTTTAAGGAGAAATCATAGTTTGTGAACAAAATTAGTTGAATTAATATATACATTTTATATTATGTCGCTCCCTTTCTGGTATTTTGGCCGATTCGGTGGGGTGAGGGGGGGGGGCGATTGCATGTATTGCCCTCCCCACTCTAGCCCTCTGAGTGCTTGGGGGGGCGGTCCTACTTTTGTGGAGAATCATAGTTTGTGAATAAAATTAGTTGAATATCTATATAATATAAACTACGTATTGATATGTGACCCATTGTAAATATGTCGTACCACACTCTAATCTCAAATTGTATCATTAGTAAATTTAAATGAAAAAGGGTTGTACCAGGTGGGAGGGGCGATACATGCAATCGCATTTCCCCCATCGGACAAATCAATACTTTTTCTTTTTGTATTATAGTTAAGAAATTACACTGTCACTAATATAACTTATATATACTATAAATTAAATTCTTATATCGAGTCGCCCCATACCTATTCTTTAATGCCAAATGCAATCTTTAGCAGAAATTATTAAAGGAGCGACAATTAATCGTTTTCGCTCTACCGCCATTCCCATTTCCAGACAGAGTTTTTGTAATTTCACATGAAGTTATCATAAGTATTTTAAGAAAGACTTTGCATTGGAAAAGTTAGAATTCAAACGAAATTTTTCAGTATAAGAGTCATGATTGAGATGAGTTCTAAACTCAAATAACGTTTTCATAGTCGCCTTTTCCCAACCTTTACTCAATCTGATATTTTTCTAGCTAAATAAATTTGGAACTATTACTCACAATTTTAATACAATTTATCGAATAAGTTTTTTTTTCGGCGGCGATCCACAAAGCAAAAATCTAAATACGTGGGGTATCCTATCTTTTCAAGGAACAAATCGGTTTTATTTGCAATGTATTATGGGCCTATAAATTCAAATTAGAATATTTTTCAAGTACAACATTATTCAAAAGGTCGTTTTTTAATAGTATGAATAATGAGCTTCAGGTCAGGAGAATGCGTTTCTGCAGTGAAGAATGCAAGAAAACGCTTTTGGCGTCGGTGCTTCGCCCAGAACTCCATTTATGTAATGAGTTGTAGATGTCAGGAGAATGCGTTTCTGCAGAGAAGAATGCAAGAAAACGCTTTTGGCGTCGGGGCTTCGCCCCGAACTCCATTTATGGGTAATGAGTTGTAGATGTCAGGAGAATGCGTTTCTGCCGAGAAGAATGCAAGAAAACGCTTTTGGCGTCGGGGCTTCGCCCCGAACTTCATTTATGGGTAATGAGTTGTAGATATCAGGAGAATGCGTTTCTGCAATGAAGAATGCAAGAAAACGCTTTTGGCGTCGGGGCTTCGCCCCGAACTACATTGTGAAGAATGAGCTGTACTTGTCAGGAGAATGCGTTTCTGCAGTGAAAAAAGCAAGAAAACGCTTTTGTCGTCGGGGCTTCGCCCCGAACTCCATTAATAAATAATGAGCTGTAGATGTCAGGAGAATGCGTTTCTGCAATGAAGAATTCTAGGAAATGCTTTTGGCGTCGGGGCTTCGCCCCGAACTCCATTGATGAATAATGAGCTTCAGATGTCAGGAGAATACGTTTCTACAGTGAAAAAAGCAAGAAAACGCTTTTGTCGTCGGGGCTTAGCCCCGAACTCCATTGGTGAATAATGAGCTGTACTTGTCAGGAGAATGCGTTTCTGCAATGAAGAATGCAAGAAAATGCTTTTGGCGTCGGGGCTTCGCCCCGAACTCCATTGATGAATAATGAGCTGTAGATGTCAGGAGAATGCGTTTCTGCAATGAAGAATGCTAGAAAATGCTTTTGGCGTCGGGGCTTCGCCCCGAACTCCATTGATGAATAATGAGCTGCAGATGTCAGGAGAATACGTTTCTACAGTGAAAAAAGCAAGGAAACGCTTTTGTCGTCGGGGTTTCGCCCCGAACTTCACCAGAGAACCTTATAGCGCTGCCCCAGTTGGTTTGTTTTTCGCCGAAGGTTGAGAAATGCTGCTTTTTTTATTCTCATATTTATATATATATATATATATTATTATATATATATATATATATATATATATATATATATATATATATATATATATGTGTGTGTGTGTGTTTGTGTGTGTGTGTGCGTGCGCGCGCGCTGTATGCACGTTTATGCGTAAGGTTAGGGTTTACTGGGCGTTAGGGTTAGGGTTTGGAAAAAAATCGCCCCCCCCCCACTCCAAAGTTCTGGATCCGCTAGTGGTTGCGACCTACATATTTTTCCAAATTTTTTGCAGACAAAGCCGTTGTCTGCTTGCGGTCTATTTAAGTTTTCTTTCTGTCTTTTGCGCCTGTCTTCAATAACAGCTTTCTTTGAGTCTCAAATGTTTGTCCCGCAGCTTTTGTAAGAGATCTCCAACTGTCTGCCAGAGAATGCTGTCAGGTACTTTCCTCTATGCCAGTGAGGGCGAAATGGCGCCTGATTGGACCTTTATTGCGCTTACGGGGGAACCTCTGTAACCTCGTCCTCCTTTAAACTCGCTAAAGAAGATCGCCTTCGGCATGCGGTCGTCTCCCATGCGGGATAAGTGTTATTAACAGCATAAAAATTAAATTAATAAATAGATGACATTTTGTTCAAATTAGCCTTCTCACGCTTCTATAAATGTGTTTTTCTTAGAGGGGGTCGCTGGCGGATTTTTAAAAGAAAAAAAATACGAAAAGGGGCAGTAGGCCTAAAAAGAGTAAAGACCACTGGTCTAAATCTACGTCTATGAAAATACAAATTCACATTCAAGGAGTGGTTTAAAAACTGCAAATATTGATGTTCCTTCCTTAGATGGCTGCCTGATCGTGCGGTTTGCGCGCTGGACTGTCGTTCAGATTTATCGATGGTCCAGGGTTCAAACCCTGCTCGCTCCCATCCCCCGTCGTCCTGCGGGAGGTTTTGGACTAGGAAGTAATTATCTTCAACTCTGAAGGAACATCCGAAACATGTAAAACATTTTACAAACAAACAAACAAACGAACTGTTTCTCGGGAGGAGCAAAGCTGAAAACCTGTATCCATCAGGACTTCTATATTTTACGTGCGAATGGTGAGGTGGGAATCATAACGCTGTCTGTCCTAGAATGCACCGGATAATCCTAAGAAGGGTGTGGTGTGTTAAAAACTGTGCATTACGGGCAGGGTCGGTCCTACAGATTTCGGGGCCCTATGCGAAACGGATTGCGCGGGGCCTATTCTGGGTTGTGATAAGAATAATAAGTGAAAATTTAGATTTTGTATTAGAAAATAAATTCGTCTTTGTATTTTATTCATACTTTATTAAGTACAAAATCACGGTTACATTAACTTTACGACTAATTTACGAGCCATCTACAGTAGATAGTAGTTTTCCAACAAAAAGCTGATAAACATTTAGATCTGCCTATTAGGTTTACTATCGACTAGCAAAATGTTGCTTTTGTTTTGTTTTTTAAGAGGTCGAGATAGATTTAGATGTATATTTGTTTACCAGTGACTATTATAGTCAATTAAGTATTTGAACTTCTTGTTTTGGTTAAAATTCGCCTTGTTATTACATTTTTATTAAATGAAAGCTGACAATACCGTTTTTTTTTTTTTAAATTGCTAGAAGGATTGGCATGTTTCATATTGAATGATACCGAGAAATGACAATTAAGATTTTAATAACTTCAGGAGATTTTCATGACTTTTTCGTATATTTTACAATTTCAGTAAAATTCCAGAAACCTTTTAATAACAAGTTAAAATGTTTCATTCAATAATTTACATCTAGAATTCGCGCGATGCCTATGAAAGTGCGGGGCCCACTGCTGCCGCATAGCCTTCAGTGGCCTAAGACCGGCCCTGATTACGGGCCTTTCGATTGAGAGAGGAAAAAAAATTGGATGGGGCGTCCCAAAGTGTGTGGTTAGTGGTGAGGGCTTTGTATAGGAGGATGCCAAAAAATCAAAAATGGGATATCATTGTAATGCTGGTTGTTTCACGGAATAATAAAAATACTTTTTTTATATTCAGATTTAACTTATAAGAAGTGCTTCATCGTTGTGCGCTTTTAGATTTCAATGGCCTAAGTAGTGTTTGGTTTGATTATTCGTTATCATGTAGGGGTAACCGTTTCATTGGTAGATATAAAGACCAAAAAGGAGGAGTGGTTTGTGTGTAGTGTGTGTGTGTAGTGTGTGTGTGTGTGGGGGGGTTTCTATAACGCAGGTAGATGCGAAAGCTAAAACTGATGTGCCAAAGAAATGTTTGTGCATTGTTTGTGTTAGTGGGCTGCGGGCTGTGGGTTGCGGGCTGCGGGCCGTTCGATTGAAGGAGGAAAGAGACAAAAAAAAGGGGGTGGGAGGACCAAAAAATTGTTTTGGTATGGGGGAGAGTTGTGGGCCGTTTTATTGAAAAATGAAAAAAGTGTTCCGGGCCAAAATAACACAACATATAAGCTATCATACCATTTGATTCATTCCACAACACGGGCATCAACTAGTTCTTATTTGTACAAAAGCTCCTTCTTCCCTAGTGCTATTAGAGCATGGAATGGGTTGCCTGAGCTAGCCAGGAAAACCAGTGACTTGGCGGAGTTTAGGTCATTGGTTAATATGCATGACTAAATGCATGACACGTAGGACGTAATCATCTTCTTTTTTGAAGTAACGTCTGTATCATATAAGATGAGATAAAAGATTCCAAATATCTACTGGTGAACAAGATTGAAGTAAATTTTAAATTGACATCCGAGGATTAATCCTTAACCAGAGCTATCAAAACATCTTCCCCAAAAACTTCAGAAAAATATTGTGGTGGTATTCGGTATTCCGAAGTACGCAGCCGTTTAGATCCAGGCAGAACTTTTTAATTCAGCTAGGACACCACTAGAGACTCTTTCGATTCTCTTTTTCTGTCTTGATCATCTGATGTTGTCACCGAATTTAGAAAAGGAAAGGCCGAAGTGTGTTATGAGCCCCAGACAGACGTCTCGATGGCCGTCTCTTTAATCCCGGATTAATATCCTTCTCTCGTACTGCAGTTTGATTAGACCTGTAGTTAATAAACTTCTTTCTGTCAAGTAAGGTCGGGTTAGGGTTCTTAACCTTCTGCCACGTGACATTATGTAAAGTAGGATTGTTTTTTAAAGGTTGACACTTCTCTCTATATGTCTCTACCAGCTTTGGTTTAGAGAGTTCATTGCTAAATATTAAAATGGCTGATTATGTTCAAACTTGAGGCAGGAGAGGTTTGTTACCTTTCGCTTCGCACTTATCTCCAGTAATATATCTCTTCACTAGATAACATTGAGTTGTTTTTTTTCATTGCATACTAGGCGTTGAGAATGTGTCACGTAGTGAAAACCTTTTGATCTAACTTGGTCTTCCCTTGAGTTAGTCATCTTATCATTGATATAGAATAAGATGACAGAAAAGTTTCAAAAGAAGCAGCTATTGTGGTATCAACCAATCAACGCTGTTTTACTGTTCTGTTGATATATTATTACCGCACATGATGTTAGGTTTCAGGCCGGAGTTTAGAATGGCGAGGCAGCTCGAAGCAAATGGGCTACGGAATACTTCGCTGAAAGGGCTCCATTAGGATCCGCCCGTTGCAACTAAGTTTTCTGGAGATCCCTGTGAGATCAAACAGCTGAAACTGAAAAGTTTGAAAGAATGGATGTTGCCTTTGTTTCCTTAAAGCAACACGAAAGTTTTCTTTCTTTTCATAAATCAACTATTTTCTTTCTTTTTTCTTTTCATAAATCTACTAGTTTCTTTCTTTTTTCTTTTCATAAATCTACTAGTTTCTTTCTTTTTTCTTTTCATAAATCTACTATTTTCCTTCTTTTTTCTTTCATAAATCTACTATTTTCTTTCTTTTTTCTTTTCATAAATCTACTAGTTACTTTCTTTTTTCTTTTCATAAATCTACTATTTTCTTTCTTTTTTCTTTTCATAAATCTACTATTTTCCTTCTTTTTTCTTTCATAAATCTACTATTTTCCTTCTTTTTTCTTTCATAAATCTACTATTTTCCTTCTTTTTTCTTTCATAAATCTACTAGTTACTTTCTTTTTTCTTTTCATAAATCTACTAGTTTCTTTCTTTTTTCTTTCATAAATCTACTATTTTCCTTCTTTTTTCTTTCATAAATCTACTAGTTACTTTCTTTTTTCTTTTCATAAATCTACTAGTTACTTTCTTTTTTCTTTTCATAAATCTACTAGTTTCTTTCTTTTTTCTTTTCATAAATCTACTAGTTTCTTTCTTTTTTCTTTTCATAAATCTACTAGTTTCTTTCTTTTTTCTTTTCATAAATCTAATAGTTACTTTCTTTTTTCTTTTCATAAATCTAATAGTTACTTTCTTTTTTCTTTTCATAAATCTACTATTTTCTTTCTTTTTTCTTTTCATAAATCTACTAGTTACTTTCTTTTTTCTTTTCATAAATCTACTAGTTTCTTTCTTTTTTCTTTTCATAAATCTACTAGTTTCTTTCTTTTTTCTTTTCATAAATCTAATAGTTTCTTTCTTTTTTCTTTTCATAAATCTACTAGTTTCTTTATTTTTTCTTTTCATAAATCTACTAGTTTCTTTCTTTTTTCTTTTCATAAATCTACTAGTTTCTTTCTTTTTTCTTTTCATAAATCTAATAGTTTCTTTCTTTTTTCTTTTCATAAATCTACTAGTTTCTTTCTTTTTTCTTTTCATAAATCTACTAGTTTCTTTCTTTTTTCTTTTCATAAATCTAATAGTTTCTTTCTTTTTTCTTTTCATAAATCTACTAGTTTCTTTCTTTTTTCTTTTCATAAATCTAATAGTTTCTTTCTTTTTTCTTTTCATAAATCTACTAGTTTCTTTCTTTTTTCTTTTCATAAATCTACTAGTTTCTTTCTTTTTTCTTTTCATAAATCTAATAGTTTCTTTCTTTTTTCTTTTCATAAATCTACTAGTTTCTTTCTTTTTTCTT
Source organism: Biomphalaria glabrata (assembly GCF_947242115.1). Lineage (NCBI taxonomy): Eukaryota > Metazoa > Mollusca > Gastropoda > Planorbidae > Biomphalaria > Biomphalaria glabrata. Next base: position 43,271,964 of record NC_074716.1, on the reverse strand, counting down.
TTCATAAATCTAATAGTTTCTTTCTTTTTTCTTTTCATAAATCTACTAGTTTCTTTCTTTTTTCTTTTCATAAATCTAATAGTTTCTTTCTTTTTTCTTTTCATAAATCTACTAGTTTCTTTATTTTTTCTTTTCATAAATCTACTAGTTTCTTTCTTTTTTCTTTTCATAAATCTAATAGTTTCTTTCTTTTTTCTTTTCATAAATCTACTAGTTTCTTTCTTTTTTCTTTTCATAAATCTAATAGTTTCTTTCTTTTTTCTTTTCATAAATCTAATAGTTTCTTTCTTTTTTCTTTTCATAAATCTAATAGTTTCTTTCTTTTTTCTTTTCATAAATCTACTAGTTTCTTTCTTTTTTCTTTTCATAAATCTAATAGTTTCTTTCTTTTTTCTTTTCATAAATCTACACGGATATTTCCTTAAATCTACATTGATGTTTTCTTAAATCTACATTGATGTTTTCTTAAATCTACATTGATGTTTTCGTAAATCTACATTGATGTTTTCATAAATCTACATTGATGTTTTCTTAAATTTACATTGATGTTTTCTTAAATCTACATTGATGTTTTCATAAATCTAGATTGATGTTTTTTTTTAAAATCTACATTGATGTTTTCATAAATCTACATTGTTGTTTTCTTAAATCTACATTGTTGTTTTCTTAACTCTACATTGATGTTTTCTTAAATCTACATTGTTGTTTTCTTAAATCTACATTGATGTTTTCTTAAATCTACATTGATGTTTTCTTAAATCTACATTGATGTTTTCTTAAATCTACATTGATGTTTTCTTAAATCTACATTGATGTTTTCTTAAATCTACATTGATGTTTTCATAAATCTAGATTGTTGTTTTCTTAAATCTAGGATGGTGCTTTCATTCAACAAAATTAGTTGCTTTAGTCAATTTCACCCAATGTTCTTTCGAGTCGCTTACAAGTGGTCAAAGTAGTCGAATGGCTTTAGGAGAAGAGATCTTATCTTATAAATTACAGACGTTACTTCAAAAAAATAGAAGAAGATAATTACGTACTACGCATTTCATGGGTCAATCTAGTCATGCATGTTAATCATTGACTTAAACTGTGCTAAGTCGTTGTTTTTCCTAGCTGATTCAGGCAGCCAAATCCATTCTCTTATGGCACTAGGGAAGAAGGAGCACTGGTACGAATTTGTTCTAGCGTATGGAATAAGAAATCTTTGTGTCTCTTTGATCAACGAATCGGCCAATATGCAGGGAAAAGTCATCGTCACTGTCACGTAATTTCTTTTTCATTTTGGGTTTCTTTAGCCATCTGTAAGATTTACAATTTATTGGCTCATTGATGCGTCGAATTACAAATATGTTTCTACTCCGTGTGATCAACGATGCTGCAAATGTCTCACTAACGCTCTTCGTATAACATTGACTATTCCGATCACTATGGCATTAGAGGAAAGAATGCCTGAACAGTCTGGCCATTATCGTGTGCTCGTGAAGTTGTCTTACTTATCTAATAGTCATGTTTTTAGGTATATGAATTAGGAATTAGTTGTATGTAGCAATAATCACGGACAGGGCTGGATTCTTCTATAGGCAATACAAGCTATATCTTAGATCCCCCAAGAAATTTTTAGCACTGATATATAATAACCGGACTTATAAATGGTCCGAATAGGGTCCCATATATCAAATAGCTAATGGCCTTTTAAAGCTTAAACACGACAACGGTAATAGAAAATTGGTTTAAAGCAGGTGTTCCCAAATTGTATGGGTTTACATCGTTGAAAAAAAGTTGTTTGAGCGGAACTGGAGCGGAACTAGAGCGGTACTGGAGCGGTACTGGAGCGGTAAGGGAGCATAGGCGGCATCATTAAGCACAGTGAGCAAAAGTCTTGAGGGCTCCGGACAACAACATGTTATTGGCCGGATGTGGCCCGCGGGTTGTAGCTAAGACATCACTGGTTTAAGAATGTTTTAAAATAAATAGGCTACTTTTGACTATTACTAATTAGCTCTACATGTTATACACATTAGTTTATTGCATTTCACGTTGAGGATTGAGTCAGCCTAAAGTTTCACTTGATCCGAAAGCTTAGTTATTTGTATTTTTCTCATCTGAAAGTTGGTGATATAAAAAAGAGTGTTAGTTTGAGATTCACTTACTAGTGTGAGATATAGACAATAGAGAGTCGAGTTTGTTTGTTAGATTTATTCACAGATTTTTTAAAAAATTTTTTTTTGCTTTTGTTGCTAATTTAAAGTTATTGTCACATTCATTCTTCACAAAAAAAAAACAAAAAAAAAACCAGAACAAATCTAATTAAAGTAATTAGTACATATTTCTGTAAGTATATATTTCTTTCTGGATGCATTCTGTACCTGGCCCTGGAGTTTTCTCCATCTTCTGTGTCTTTAGTTCACCTTCAAGTTTTCGTTTTTTCCTTAGAATGTGTACATTCAAATGATCTCTCTGTCATTATTTAATTGAAACATGGTCCAGCTACTCTGGGCAGGAAAAAATACGAACATCTTCCATCTCCGATGCTTGAGGCGGATTCTCCAAATAGGCTGGCATGATAAAATAACCAATGAGCTAGTGTTGCGAAAAAAGTAGGATGCCATTTCATCGGTGCTGTTATTAGCAGCAGACCCCTTGGCTGGGTTGGTCATGTTCACAGAAAGCCACAAGACATTCTATATGGTGATCTAACAGAAGGCAGGAGAGCCGCAGTCGCCCTCTTTTAAGGTATACTGATGTATGCAAAAGAGCTTCAAAGGGATGGCTGCCTGGTCGTGTGGTTTGCGCGCTGGATTGTCGTTCGGATTTATCGACGGTCGAGGGTTCAAACCCTGCCCACTCCCATCCCCCGTCGTCCTGCGGGAGGTTTGGACTAGGAAGTAAACTATCTTCAACTCTGAAGGAACATCCGAAACATGTAAAACATTTTACAAACAAACATTTTTCAAAGACTATAATAAATTGTTTGTCTTTTTTATTTGACTGTGAAGTGTCTACAAACTTCAAAGTTAATTGATAATTCAAATTTACATAATTTGCAGATTTTAATATATTTTTATATTAGCATTATAATTTGATTTGACTCTGTTGTGACAAATTATTGTTTTAAGCAGTGTATCTTCTGTCGTACGCTGACATTCCTCACCGGGTACAAATATCGTTTGAGCCTTGTCTTCCCCACACAGTTAGCAGAGTATATTGAAATTTACATACAGTCATAAAATAAAATAAATAAAATTTAAGAAAATATATCGACAACATTTTTGTTGCAATTAGCAAATAAAACTATTACAACTAAAACTTTGGTCCCAACTTAACGATTTTTACAAATGTATTGAACACTTACTATTCAATCTGAACCCGCGCATAATCTACACCTGTCACAGGCTAACATTTTAAAACAAAATGAAATATGTCACTAAATTTTTTTAACTATCAATGATCGGTCGTTGATGGATAATTTGTAATGAGCTTAAAGTTTGAAGAGTTCTACCTGCAAATGAAATTATCTTATGACGCAAACAGCAAAACCTCGCCCCCAGAAAAAAATCCGCTCATGTAATAATTACATTTCTTGAAAACGGACCATAACTTAAGGTATAAAAAGAGACTGTGTTTTGTGTGTGTGTGTTTATGATGGAGGTGTGTTGTAAACAGAACGTCGTCTGCCCAGAAAGTTCGTCACACTTCATTGCCTGCAGTCAAGAGTTGCAGGTCTGTAATGACTATGTTCCGCTGACCGTCTGACATGATACAACACTAATTTGATTGCAGTTAGGGAGGGCGGAGCTTCAAGCAAGTGTTGACAGACGTGGACTAATGACATATTTCGAACTGAGTTCGACTCTGAGTTATTAGTAGAATGTCTGAAGCAGAGAGAGAGCGGAGTCAAGTGGGCGCAGAGAGTGTTGTCTTCTTTCTGGCTGGCGACCCAATTTTGAAAGACGCTGGGAATTGCTGACATTTTAAAACTGTCTGCTGAAAAATACGCCGTAAATTGTTAAAATGTTTATAGTTGGGGGGGGGGGGGCGCATTCTATTTTTGAATGGCGTAACAGTGGCGTAACTAGGGTGGGGAGAAGAGGGGGGAGAATTTGAAAATCCCCTCGGGCACGCACTTAAGGGGGCCCCAAATGAGTGTTTTTTTACATTAAAAATTTAATATTACGCAAAATGCAGGGGCCCCCAATGAGGTCAAGCCCCCCCCCAAGCCCCCAAACGATGGAAAATTCCTAGCTACGCCCCTGTGGCGCCATCAGCGGCCTTTATTACCTGTTTTGCTCAGACTTAAAATTTATATGAAATCTGGCGCTTGGGGAGTACATGAGTGCACATTTGCAGCAAAGATATTGAGTTTAAATCTCGGTAACTGGTGACTATTTTAGTAGTTATTTCTTAATATCCCAGCATGACTCTGTGCAGCTAGAGATATGGCCGCGTGAGTAAACTTTCGTCTTCAGTTCCAGGTGCCTGACAATATTAAGAAAGAAGAAACTCAGTGTGGGTGGTTGGGCTGTCCGAACAACACCCTGCTCCATGCAATGTTACGTTGTTTGTTTTTGTTTTTTCTTCAAAGATCCGCTTCTGTCCCTCACTTCAACAGGGCACAATCAAGTAGAAATAAGCAAGCCAAATATTTAAAAAAAAAAATACTGTTAAAAAATACAAAACTTAGCTAAGGGTAAGAACTGCACAATTACTATCTTATATCTCAGTACTGCAAGATTTATCTATTTAAAAAAAAAAGTAATTCATTACCATTAATTAATTAATAAATTAGTTAATTTTTGGATTGATTTATGCGTGGTCATCGACAATGAAATAATTGTGCGAAGTTTCAACTTGGAAGTGGGAGAATTGACTTATTAAAGACTAGTACCAGGGAGAGTGAATTTTAAGATTTGTAACAAACGACAGCAAACAAAGCGTACATTTGAACACGTACACTTTCGAGACTACAGTGGAGCTCACAACCGCTCCTACATCGCAATTAATTGTGTTTGTGTTGTTTGTTTGTTTGTAGCTGATGTTCCAGACTATCCTTCAGAAATGAAAAATAATAATGGCGGGAAGTGTATTGCGTTGGGGCTTAAACTCGCGGCACCATCGTGACAAAGGGATTTGTTTGTATGTTTAATAGTTTGCTTTATTTGCATATTTCTTAAATTGTTATTTCTAAATATTGACTTCCTTTCTTTCACTATTAATAAAATTGAAAAGTATGCCACTTATATATATATATATATACAACTAAATCATTTTTTTTTGAGGTGTTGGGATATTAAATCATTAAAACCAATTAGCTTCTAATTGCTGCATTTCACTTTATCGAGAGAAAAAAATGTCAAAGACTTGTCTCTGTCCATAAATATTTTGTCCAAGCACCGTCATCAAGTTTGTTTTTTTTCTTTGCATGCGATTTTCATCTTTTCTTGAGAAAGCCTACCAAGTAGAATGTTTGCTCCGGCCCCGTAGATTATAGAGTGACAGATGCAGCACTATTGTGACGAATGCAAGCACAGCCACCTTCACGGTCAAACTGAAGGCCAAACAGCATGAACCTGTTGTCTCTTCACAAACGCCCGAAGCGAAGCAAAAGAGAAGAGAGAGAGCATTGAAAAGCAAACCCGCGTAAGGACAAACACAATTTGTAGACGCTGATCAAGACATAGCCCCGTCGAATGACCAAATAAAATCAAGTTTCTACCAAGAAGGAAAAAAAAAAGCGCATAAAAAAAATAATGAATGTGCTTTGGCAAATGAATAAGACTTGTCCGATAATTTCTGATTTCAACCCCCTCCTCCTCCTCCTCCTTCTCTCTCTCTCTCTCTCTCTCTTTCTCTCCCTCTTTTATACCATTTATAGTACAACTCCACCAGGAGCCAGTGACAGAAGGTATTATGCTACATGGCGGTACTGACAACTGGGATATGTTTGTCGGGACCTCATTAGGGCCCCCTTAATGAACCGTTTAATTGGACAGCAATTGAATGAATCAGAGTCTAATTTGTGACTCGCGCTTCCCCTTTCCCCTGTGTTCAGACTTCGCTCCAAAAAGCTTTCTAACATGAGATAATCGGCCGGAAAATGCAAGACGTACAGATTTTTTTTATTATCTTTCCTGCCGGCACCTCAGACAAATTACCCTTTGCTTTTATCTTTCAGTCTTTCTTTCTTTCGGTCAACACAATTGACGGACTGTTGGCAATGAAGGTTGGAGGGCATTGGCAATGCTGGTTGGAGATGCTAACAAGGGTTGATTCACCTGGAACTGGTTTCATTCAATGTACACTTGGACTCGATCAATACATCGGGTTTTTGATCTCTCAGGTTGGGCGGGTGAGTCCGTCGTCAACACAGGCGGTGAAAGTGTCGCATTAATGAGTCTAATGATTAGTTTGTCAAAATACTTCAAGTTTTTTTTTATATTCTTTTATCTTCGGTGAGGGTCACTAGTTGATAGCCAGGGGGACACACGTACACGAATACACAGAGAGGGCAATCAGCTAGGGATCTTTGATGCCTTAAAGACAGACGATTGGGGCACGAGGTTTATCTTGCAATGACAATTGTCAGCAACTTCTTTATCTCATGCTCTCTTTAATTTCTCTCTCTCTCTCTCTCTCTAGCGCTATCATATTTCCTCCCTTCCCTCTTTAACTCTCTCTCTCTCTCTAATTTTGTCTATCTATTTAACTATCTCTTTGGTTCTCTCACTCTTTAGCTCTTTATATAGCTCTGTACCACAAGCTCTCTATTCCTCTCGATATCTTTCATTCTGTCTCATTTCTCTCTTTCTTTAGCCAGTGGCGTAGCTACGGTTGGGGGGGGGGAGGAGGAGAAAATTTGAAATTCTCCAAAAGAGTGTTCGAAATCGTTGTATACATTAAATATTAAATATTACGCAAAATGCAGGGCCCCCTAAAGAGGTCAAGTTCCCCCCACCCCCCGTGTCTCCAAATGATAGCAAACTCCACTGTCTTTAGCTCTATATCTTATTATTTCTCTCTATAGCTCACCTTCTCTCTCTCTCTCTCTCTTTCTCTCTCTCTCTCGCTCTCTTGACGTCATTTTAATTAACCTACAGCTTCCTTTGCATGTTGTATAATACATGTTGATATCATGATAAAAACTAATACTCATAGTTGTTATTGTAACAATAAATTTAGAAGAGGGACCTCGCAAGCATCCACTAAATGGGGCCCCGCAATTTGTAAGGCAGGCCCTATATAGTGGTAAGCACTTGCTTTCCGAAACAATGGTTCTCGAGTGCGAATCTCAGATTTAGTCAATTAATAGTTAATGAACTAATTGTTGAACCACTTCCACATGGCCTGTCTAAGAAACATTCTGAATGTTAAAAGGCAACAAATAATACAAGAGCGGGCCCTGCAAATCATCCACACAATCCCGATGCAGTCCCAGCTGCGATGGGCAGGCCACGTCAGCAGAATTGAAGACCGCCGCATCCCTAAACGACTCCTGTACGGCTAATTAAGGGAAGGAAAGCGCCATTGAAACACACAAACACACACTCCATAACAATAGGAAAATCCTTGAAGGCCCAAATGAGGATATAGACGCCAATGTGGTGTGGCTAGAGCGATAAATATTTTGTGGCGCCCCAGTCTCAGCGTTCTTTACTTTACCAACAAACAGGAGGGGGCCCATTAGAACTGGAAGAACTGAATGACGTTTTAACTTTACGGACATTAATAAACTCGGTCTTCATTGCGATTCAGACTCTAGACCTCTTGGTCTGTTAGCCATCAACTTAAAAAAAAGTTTTTACAATTTTTGCTCTAACTTTCATAAGTCTATTTTGAGTTTCTGAATGACTTGACATTTTTGTCTATGGGGGTTGTTATAGTTATAGCACAATGCAGGACAAAACACTGTCCTGTTGGCTCATATTTCTCACGGCTATAGCCAATTTGACTCACTGTGCTCCCCTACGGGGAAGAAGAGGAAAGGGCTTTTGCAAGAGAGGATTTGAGCCTCTCAAACCCTCACTCAAATGGAGTTTGATGATGATGATGGTTACGATAAAATGATACCACAAAAAAGGGCAATTTCTGCTGAAAAACTTGAAAGTATACGGAACTAAAGTATAAAATAAGTTAACTTCGCTATTCTTGGACTTTTCAGATGTTCCTTCAGAATTGAAGATTATTACATCTCAGCCCAAACTTCCTGCAGCTGGGGGTGGGGGGGGGGGGTGGGGGGGGGGTGGCAGCGGGCAGGGTTTAAACTCAGCATCAATGAGACACAGTCCAGAAAGCATACCACACAACCAGATAGCCATCTGAGTTCTCCCGAATAGTTCTGTTAACATTGGCGTCACTGAATTATAAAAGTTCCCTTGACATTGCTTACAGTTTGTTTTTTGTGAATTTTTAAAGATTTTTTTGTTTTGAAGAACTCGACATGCCGTTTGTGTTTTATCGGAAACCATAATTTATGCCCTTTTTAATCATTTCCCAACCAAAAAGTAAACTCCATCTAAAACACACGCACGAACATACACCACACACGCACACAAATACCTACAACTTGTTATCTCTAATATTTTTATCTCATGTTTATGGATGATTCCAAAGACGAAAAAGGCGCGTGACATCTTTAGCACGTGCTGCAAGCAGCGGTACTGTTTACCCTTCTTCCGCGCGAGATCACTTGTGGACCGATCGGATGCTCACGCAAGGTAAAGGAGAAAAAAAATTCCAAAAAGGGAAAAAAAAAGGGGGGGGGGTCAAATATTAATTTTTAACGAGACAGAGAAATGGATTCAAACATCAGAACTGTGCGAGACTTCCGGAGAATTAGTTAGCTCCTCATTGGTCAAATATTGACGAATGGAAAAAGAGACCAAAAAATTTCCCGCGCTGAAGGATCGAGGTTTAGAGTAACGCCTGGGCATTATTTTATCTCTCTCTCTCTGCCCAAACAACTAAGCAAATAGCAAGATGCACCGAAGACAAAAGAGAAACGGAGAGAAGGCAGGAGATACGGGGGGAGGTGGGCGGTCAAACTAAAAGTGAATTAGTCATTGGGCTTTCTCAATAAATATATTTTTATGTTAGTGTTAAAATATCCACAATGGACTACGCCGGTCTGTTGGCTTATGTTTGTCTTGTAACGGGACGTAACCTTGTCTCGCTAATGCACAGCAGACGGCATCAGATCCGGGCATTGTTGAAGCACTCACTGGATACAGAATAGCTTTTTGATAGGCGGCCAACTAGCTAGTGCTAGGTAAATATAACAAAGTAATATTGTCTTCTTCAGCAGTGGCGTTTACCGGAGAATTTTAGTTTATTAAAACAAAAAGTGAAGGAGGGGGGGGGGTAGGGGGGCAAAAAGTATAGACTTCAATTATTCTTCGATACAAATTCGTAATGACTAGATTCATTCTTTTAATTTTGTGCTATATGGAATTTCATAATTAATCACAATGATCCTCTTTGCTAATAGACTTTTAAGGTTTCAATTATGACATTTCTTTTTTCAATATAAAATAAATTAAGAGGGGAAAAAAATCAATATGGAGAAATGTGGAGAAAATGTAATGGAACCTAAAGAAAAAAACAACAACAGAAAATGAAAGGGGAAGATTTAGATAGATGTTGAATTAAATAGATAAACTAAACAATGACGCATGACGCCGGACTGCAGGATCGCTTTTGCCATGATAAAAATACTTTGTGCTAAAAACAGAAGAACTAAGAAATGTGGTTCTGCAACGCTAAAAAGTGCATACATACACTTTATCACTATTTAAAATACATGTATTATCACGTTTAAAATAAATGTATTATTACTTTCAAAATAAATGTATTATCAATTTAAAATACATGTATTATCACTTTTTACATATATGTATTATCACTTTTAAAAAATGTATTATCCCTTTTAAAATACATGTACCCCTATTATCACTTTTTAAATAAATGTATTATAACTTTTAAAATACATGTATTATCACTTTAAAATACACGAATTATCACTTTTTAAAACAAATGTATTATCACTTTAAAATGCACGTATTATCACTTTTATAATACATGCATTATCACTTTTAAAATACATGTACTATCATTTTTTTTAAAATATATGTATTATTACTTTTAAAATAAATGATTTATCCCTTTTAAAGTACATGTATTATCACTTTAAAATGCATGTATTATCACTTTAAAATGCATGTATTATCACTTTAAAATAAATGTATTATCCCTTTCAAAATAAATGTATTATCCCTTTTAAAATACATGTATTATCCCTTTTAAAATAAATGTATTATCCCTTTCAAAATAAATGTATTATCCCTTTCAAAATAAATGTATTATCACTTTTAAAATACATGTATTATCACTACCTCAGTATCCTGTGCACTTGATAAAACAAATACAACTAAAGCCATTTCTAGATTTGCCTCTAAATGTTAAAGCCGAGATTGTTTTTAAACATTATTTTGAAATACTTAATGATGGGGCTTGAAAAGTCACACAGAGTAATGCATTCATTTTTGCTGGGACACATGTTTATATTCTGAATCAATAATGGTATGGATTGAAGTTTGGAAATATACAATGAAAGGGTGTCAGATTATAGCAGGACGTATAGCGCCAAACCAAAAATTCAACATAAAATGGCTGTTTAAAGACATTTGTTTCCAGTGCAAATATAATGTCCCATACCATATGAACGAAAAAAAAAAAGGCCTTTTTCATCTTCTATTAAAGTCTATGTAAATATTAAAAATCATATTGTATATTCCTTATTATAGAGGATCAGTAATTCAGTAATATCCCTTTGCATATGGTCACCCCTCCCCCCCCCCATGCAAAAGCATAAACGTGCGTACAACACACACACACACACACACACATACACACACACACACATATATATATATACATACATACATACATACATATATATATATATATATATATATATATATATATATATATGAGAATAAAAAAAGCAGCATTTCTCAACCTTCGGCGAAAAACAAAACAATTGGGGCAGCGCTATAAGGTTCTCTTTTGGAGTTCGGGGCGAAACCCCAACGCCAAAAGCGGTTTCTTGCTTTTTTCACTGCAAAAACGTATTCTCCTGACATCTACAGCTCATTATTCATCAATGGAGCCTTCGCCCCGACGCCATAAGCGTTTTCTTGCATTCTTCATTGCAGAAACGCATTCTCCTGACAAGTACATTATTCATCAATGGAATTCGGGGCGAAGCCCCGAGGCCAAAAGCGTTTTCTTGCATTCTTCATTGCAGAAACGCATTCTCCTGACATCTACAACTCATTATTCATAAATGGACTTCGGGGCGAAGCCCCGACGGCAAAAGCGTTTTCTTGCATTCTTCACTGCAGAAACGCATTCTCCTGACCTAAAACTCATTATTCATACTATTAAAAAAGGACCTTTCGAATAATGTTGTACTTGAAAAATATTCTAATATGAATTTATAGGCCCATAATACATTGCAAATAAAATCGATGTGTTCCTTGAAAAGATAGGATACCCCACGTATTTAGAGTTTTGCTTTGAGGATCGCCGCCGAAAAAAGACTTATTCGATAAATAGTGTCCAAGAATACTCTAGTGAGTTATAGTTCTAAAATTTTAAGCTAGAAAAATATCAGATTGAGTAAAGGTTGGGAAAAGGCGACTATATAAACATTATTTGAGTTTAGAACTCATCTCAATCATGACTCTTATACTGAAAAATTTCGTTTGAATTCTAACTTTTCAAATGCAAAGTCTTTATTAAAATAATTATGATAAATTCATGTGAAATTACAAAAACTCTGTCTGGAAATGGGAATGGCGGTAGAGTGAAAACGATTAATTGTCGCTCCTTTAATAATTTATGCTAAAGATTGCATTTGGCATTAAAGAATAGGGGTGGGGCGACTCAATATAAGAATTTAATTTATAGTATATATAAATTATATTAAGGACAGATTTTTTTTAATTTTGTAATTTCTTAACTATGATACAAAAAGAAAAAGTATTGATTTGTCCGATGGGGGAAATACGATTGCATATATCGCCCCTCCCACCTGGTACAACCCTTTTTCATTTAAATTTACTAATGATACAATTTGAGATTAGCGTGTGGTACGACATATTTACAATGGGTCACATATCAATACGTAGTTTATATTACATAAATATTCAACTAATTTTATTCACAAACTATGATTCTCCACAAAAATAGGACCGCCCCCCCCCAGCACTCAGAGGGCTAGAGTGGGGAGGGCAGTACATGCAATCGCACCCCCCCTCACCCCACTGAATCGGCCAAAATACCAGAATGGGAGCGACATAATATAAAATTTATTTATTAATTCAACTAATTTTGTTCACAAACTATGATTTCTCCATAAAAACGGACCGCCCCCCTACTCAAAGGGTTTAGGTGGGAAGGGCAGTAGAGGTATTCGTCCCCCCTTCCCCCCACCAATCGGCAAACAGGGAACGACATAATAAAAAGATCGGTTAAAATATCAATAACAAGTTTTAAGTTTTAGCAAGCTGTGATTTCTACAAATAAATTTGACCACCCCCCACTCGAAAGTGTAGGGGGGGGGCGGGATTGATACCATCGTCCCCTCCCGACTCCACCAAATCAGCCAACATACTAGAAAGGGGGGGGCGAAATAATCTAAAAATAGGTTGAAATATAAATAATTAGTATATATTTTTAACATAAGTAATAAATTCGTATACAAATTGTGTGAATCCTATACTAAAGTTCGTCCTTCGGCCGAGTGTGTGGGGGGGGGGGGCGATCGCCCCTACCGCCCCCCCCCCCTGGATCCGCCAGTATAGGACCAGTTGCTATAAGCAGTTGTGTTTTTGTTTGTAATGTTGTTACAGCGCCTTGAGCCTACATTTTGTTTGTTAACAGCGCTTTATAAATAAAATTATTATTATTAAATTATTATATCTTTGTTTACTTGCAAAAGTTTAGATACGCTTGTACTGCGAATTCTCTGTAGGCCTATACATTGAGATTAGGGCCTTCTTATTGCTTAATATCAAACAAACATGAATGAATTCAGAGACACTAATACCATCACCAATACCTGGATTGGAACCCAAGACTTCGGCTCATCATTACATTTTTATTCATTTTTTTTTTTATTTCGCTCTAATATCAAAGTCACTGTCCAGAGCGCCCCCATGTGAATACACCTCTGTCTGTTCGCTTAAGGAGCAGAAATGAAAACCAATAACTGAAAGCTGAAATTGTATCGATCGATTGACGTGATGAAATAGCTTAAAACCAGGGCATCGAAACGAAGCGTGTTGTGAGTGAGTTTGTAGAATCAGGCTGAATCTGTGTATGTGTGTTTGTTAGGGATGGTGAGAGAGTGACAGAGGACAGACGGGAGGGAAAGAGAGAAAGAAATTTGTTAAAAAAAAAAAGAGCACCATTTAGAGAAACTCCTCGAAAAAAACAAACTTGGATTTTAAGTTTATTAGTGTTACGATTCAGCTTTTGCTTTGTTATTTTTACGTACAATGTTTTTCATCCAGTTTTTATATCCAAGCTTATATTATTTATTATAGAGTAACAATATAAAGCATCAATATTGGTGGAGAAAAATCTATATTATTGTTATATTTATTATGAGAACATACATAATTTCTTGTATTGATCTTTGCTTTATCAGTCTGAGTCTTATTGAAACTGCAGGCAAAACAAATTGCATACTTTAGATTTTTTTTCTGTCATTATCACACTGTTAACTAAATTTTGGAGACATCATACACATTCTTAAGCAATAGACTGGAGCTGGCAAAGTAAATATTGTGAATTGATTAAGATTTGCAATGCCAAGTTAGATAACCGACTCTATAAATTCCCCCTGAATTCCATCAAAGACAAATTAATGTTCGATCTAGAATCACATTTTCTAAAGTCCAGTTGCAGTTCGGCCTCTAGATATTGTCGAGTCCTCTACCACTTCAGAGATACACGTTAAAGCAATACATAGTGAGGCTGCGTGTTTATTGTAACATGCCGGTAATTTGCTACTGTTCATCATCAATGTTTTTATATGGCAGTTGCAAACACATTTGTAAACATTCAAGTTACTTAGAATCCAGAAAGGCAATAACAATCAGAATGTTTACCTCATTACATTTAGTAGGCATTCAATTGAAGTCCTACATGTCCAGAAACTTCATAGTCAGTACTATCAAACTTACAAACTTTAATGTCAATACTATCAAACATACAAACTTTAATGTCAATACTATCAAACTTACAAATTTTAATGTCAATTATATTAAAGCTTACAAACTTTGGTGTCAATTACATTACAACATACACATTTTTAGTCAATTATAGGAAACACATTAGCACAATAACATATTCACTTTAATTACAGTCTAGGTGAGCTCTTGAAAACATTAAGCTGGAGTAATTATATTGTGGAAATTTCTGTTCTGTATATGGTATTATCATACACACATATACACATCTCTACAATGCAAATTAGGTGCATGTATAACGTCTCCATAAGAAGTGGTATGCGTAGATGAGAAGTTCCAAAAAAACTTAAGAGGAAAATTTTATTCCAGAGAGAGAGAGAGAGCGAGAGAGAAAGAGATTCAATGATGAAGTGTCAAACCCTCGATCGTATATTGTTTCCCCTGTGAAACCTATTTCAGATTTATAGAACAACACAAAAAAAGCTTCATAGAATCGTTAAAGTTAATCGTCTATATCCACATTTATCTGTATAAAGTATAAAGCATATTTTTTAAACATACCCATATAAACTAATCCACCGGCTTGTCAGGTCAAACTTAAACACAGAACCCAAAACGGAAATATTTCTTTCTAGAGATCAGTGCAGAGCTTACCTGTCAAATGAAATCAAAATCGTGACAATCGTGACTTGAATCACCCTCTAAAAAAATGTTTTGTAAAAAATCTTTTAATACAAATTACAAATCTCAAAATGAATCACTCACTTTTTAATCACCGCATGAGAAAATCAGGATCTGTAAGTGTTCACCTGGTGTTGGTTTAGTTGACAGGCTACGTCTGTTAGATAGCTGTTAAGTAATCCTTGTCTCTCTTCATCTTCTCTAGATACAACATTCTAATGGGCCACGATTTCATTAACAAACAAAAGTATGATTTTGTTGTTTTTATTACTGACGTTTTTTTTTTCTTCAAGACGATATTATTTTTTTAAAGTGAAATAAAGGTATTTACCAAAGGCGTAAGATCATTTAAGCTTTTGCCGAAATCAAGAAAAGACCATGCAATGATATACCATCCTCCCCAGTCAGCGGCTTTGTTTGTGTTAAGTGTGGCAAACAATGTAGGTCACTGCTTGGTCTGAGAAGTGGCGTGGAATAACGGACTCTACCTTAAACTTTGAACTAGAAGACAACTTTTTATAATAATACTAGCCATGGGCATAGCCAGGATTTTTTTTTGGGGGTGTGTGTATGTGTGTATGTGTGTGTGTGTATGTGTGTGTGTGTGTATGTGTGTGTGTGTGTGTGTGTGTGATACCCCGAATAACGTTCATCGCAGTATCTACTCTTTTCCTATATTTGTAATTTAAGATCTAATTGTAGCCTGAACCCTGATCTCCAACATCACAGCTTGTGGGCAGTGGAGACCAATATCTCGTTGCACGTCACAGGTCTGTGCCACGTAGCAACTCAAAGTCTTTGATTTTTTTTTTATTAATATTTACATTGGGATAAATATATATGCAAACACCTTTTTTTAAATAAAGATTTATTTTTTTGTTTTTTTGTTAAAGTTCCGCAAGGTTGTCGTTGTCGGAACCTTTAAAATACTTCCTAGTGGTATGCGTCTCAAATAGCCTCTGACAACCAGTTCTACTCCAGGCCTTTACGAATGCCTCAGATTTTGAGTCCGGCGGAACTGTTTTCACTAACAGAAGTAAGTACCTGACGCCTAAACTAGAAAGCTTCGGGCAGGAGGGGCTCGTTAGTCAGTGCTGGCTACCCACCTAGGAGAAGGAAAACTCTGAATTCAAACCTCTGTTGCCTTGCAAATCATAAGAAAGGCTTCGGGAGTCAACCAACCACAGCTAATGCCAAGGCATTCATAAGATTATCCATATTGGCTTTGTGACTGTAAGAGACCATATAGGCATATTGTATGCACATACATATTAACTAATTGAGAAAAAAAAATTAAAAGAGCTTTAATTTAACACCGAGCTAGTCGTATTTAAAAACATTCGTTCGGAACCGACCCATAGGGTCGGTCCACGAGTTTAACAGAAATTCTTTTCAATACCCTTTTTTAAGTTTAAATTTTCAAAACTCCCCATGCTCGGCTAAGGCATATTACGAGCCGATGTCTTTAGTGTAAAAAGTAAAAACGATGTATGCAAAGACTTTCTCAGAAGTGGAATGCCCTAATATGTAACTGCATAGCAATAGCATTACAAAAAGACAAATTAAAGGAAGTTAGTTTGGCAACATTGGACTCAGAACGTGTCCTGTGAATGCGTACTGTGAATAACATTCACTGCTGAGCGGTATCTCTGCATGTCTATCACAATTAGGAACAAATTAAAGATATTGTTGTGCTAGAGCCTCGCCATCAACGCTCTGTATCACATCGCCACAGCGATAGAATCTCTCTATTTGATTTCTTCCTAGTTATCTGTTGTTTTTCGCATTCACTAATTGCCACATCCAAGTGACATGACTAAGTGATAGGAGCGAAAGTCCCTCTGACATGTTTCAAGATGTTTCTCCCCCCCCCCTTTTTTCCCCCCTAATGCGTATGTTTGTTGACGAGGAATTTATATCTGCGAAGTTTCTCTATATTTTTTGATGCAAGGTCAAGGTGGCAATGCGTTGTAATGTTATTGTCAGAGATTAAAAATAACTATGATGTAAGTCCCTCATTTTGATGACCTTACAGAAGCCCACCAGGGAAATGCTTCGTTTTAAAACTCGGGTTCATACGAATGTATAATGACAGGACAATATCTTGGTCATGAGTTGAGGAAAAGTAAGTTATAATTTATTTATTGATATCCAAAATGAACAAACAGACAAACGTCTAAAATCCATAAATACAATCTTCATCTTTCCATTATTTCTTGTATGAAATAGTATTAGAATTAAAACACAAACATAACACAATGAAATCGTTCATTTTTAGAGGCTCCCGTAAGGGGAAAGCCGCCTATTAGTTTTGTTCATTATGTCTGTCCATCTGTCACGTTGAGATCTGAAAAGCTGGGAAAACAATTGAAAATCCAATTTCACCACATTTCTGTGGCTAATCCAACTCAGTTGCAAAGGTTACCTTTAGTCTTTGGAAATAGAATCATATTGTTTTTTAAAATTCAATTATGTAAGCCCATGCATGTGTGTGTGTGTGTTTCTTATCTTTGTGTATAAGCTAGAAGTAATAATGTTAATTTTACTAAACAAAACTAAAAATTACCATGTCTGCACATATATTTGAATATTTTCTTCACATTTTTTAAAAACAAGATTTAGTTGTCAATAGTTCGTGTTTTATTTGCACGACATGCAAAGAAGAATCTTTAACTCTAATGTCAAGGTCATCCAACTTTATGGTTCTGAAGTATGGAGAACAAAGAAAAAAAGTACAAACCTACATTAACCCTTTAAACGCGTGTGGTAGATTAGCCTCTAAACTCTAAACATTAGAATTGAAATTCCATTGTAATTCATTGTAAAATAGCTCAGTGCTTTAAGGGTTAACAGATGCCTGAGAAATATGGCATGACAAAATAGAAGACGCTAAACTCTTGGAGATGGATGAACAGAGAAATGTAGAGGTGCAGATCTTAGAGAGAAAGTGGAGATGGATTGGTCACACACCCTTAGAAAAGATACCTACAACAGAGCTAGACAGCCTTTAGAGTGGAACCCCCAGGACACATGACAAGAGGAAGACCAAATAGACCTTGGCCGTGAACTAGATGAAGCAGAGAGAACAGGAAAGAGCTGGGAAGCCATTAACAAAACTAGCAAGAGACCGTGGAGATTGGTGTGTTTTTACTGAGACCCTATGTTCCATAAGGAACGCAAAGTAAAGATAATGACATCCATTGTAGTCATGCAATATAAGAATCGTGCCAAAAAAAACCTTGAGACTCTTGATCATAGAGGTCAGGGATGAGAAGATAGTCTCTTTGCGAAACCCTCAGTCTGAATGTTCCCCCGTAAACAAGACAATCAGTAAATCACATCCGAATTCAGGGGTCACGTCTCCTTGAGCCATCGTCCGGCTTCCGGTTTAACAATTCTAAAAAAAAAAAGTTTTTCAGCTAGTTTTGAACTCTAAACCCAAAAGCTCAGCAGCCCAGCACTCGGCCACGACATACTGTAAATGTGTATTAAAAGAGTCGGTTCGAAATTATCAGCCCAGAGGAAGGGGGCGGGACGGTCTTTCTAGCTCAAAAGAAGAAAAAAATATCGAAACATGCGCTTAAATAACATCTTAAAATCGTCTTGTAACTTGGGACTGTGGCAAAATAATAGGCACTCCTCTCCTCTGTTCAAAGCATACAGCTCTTAAATGGACCTAATGCTTCCTGCAGATCGTAATTAGCCAACTCTTGCTAAAGCATTTGATTCCCTTCCCCTTTTTCGGCCGGACACATTTTTCACTTTGTGTTTCAAACTGAGCACTCTTAACGCTAATATATCCCCCCCCCTTTTTCGTTCTATTTTATCTCTTTACATTTTCCTTATTTGTAGTTTTTAAATAAATACTGTTCAGCCAAAAAGCCAGGGATCATCTTTAAAACAAAACACACAACAGTATCAAGAATGTGTGAATTAAAATGCGACCTAATGTCTCTCAGTGGGTATATCCGACCAGAAGCTTAATGACTGCCTTACTTTCGATACCAAGCTCTCGATCCAAAGTGTTTAGAGAGGATCGATAGTCATTTTGTCAGGAATTATTTCCCTTTAGTCCCTCCAGCAGAAGATATTCTCAGCGCTTCCCGCCTTTTTTGTTTTTCACTCCCCTTGCCAGCACTCTTCCGCACCTGCCAACGTTCACAAAGTCCAGGCTCAGAAAGCAGAAAGAAAGAAAAATGGCGGCCAGCTATCATCATTTTCTGGCCCAGCGAGGCGGCCCGTCAGATCTGGCGCGTTATTGTAGTTTCCTTCCCCCTTCAGACTTGTAGCATAATGCCAGAGTCTTTAGTTGGTTTCGCTGGCCAGTTATCGACTCTTAGATATGAATAATCTCCCCCTTTTTATTTCACTTCGGCGTTAAAGCTTTACCTCATTCTGACTGGTTATGTCCCCTGGCGCCGTTGACTGTTGAAAGAGAGAGTAATCTCTGGTCTCTTTTCACAAGTTACCAGTAATAGGTTACCCTCATTACCTCTGATGAGATCTCGATTACCGATAGGTGGCAGAAATCATTATGGATAGCCCTCCCCCCAAAGGATTGCGTAAATATTTAAATCTAAAAAGATTGGTATTGTAAAAGGGTTCCTTTGTCATCTAAAATATAAAAAAAAAGTGTGACAGACGAAACTTTATATTTTTTAAAACAGCTAACGAAGGTCTCTTGGCCGATGGGTCTGTTCATAAAATATCTATTTCAAATGTGCGTAGATCTGTGTCATTTGATAGCAATTGTTGCAAACATTTTAAAGTTCACATAGGTTCTCGAAAATGGTTCTCGAAAACGGCTCTAGCAATTTTCCTAGAAATTTGACAGTTGGGAAAAAAATTACAAGCTAATTGGCCACTCTTGGAAAACTCTAGTTTTAGCGTTATAATTTTTTTGAAATATCTCGAGAACACAAACGTCAGCGGGTATTTCCGCATGTAGGCCGTCTTCATTAAAGAGTTTTATAGAGAACTAGACGTTCAGGAACATTTTGCGTACCGTCTTCTTAGTCTAGAGTCCAGGCCTAGCATTAGAATTGTATAACCTCTGAGTAGATTAATATATCCACTTAACCAGAGTTTGGTTCGTGGGGCAGGGGAATGTGAAAAAAAAAAGGGGGGGGGGATAGGGTCGTTATAAAAAATGTTTTCCTTTTTTTAAATCTATCATCTTAGTTATTAAGAACTAAATAAGTGCTTTTACAAAATTTGGTCAGCTGTATAAAGGAGAACTTTTTTTAAAAACATATTTATTTATATCTTGTTGTGAATTGTTTCCTCCAGTGTATGAAGCTGATGTAGGTCTCTTTCTTTTTTTTTTCTTAATGCATATATGATTCATTGAAAAATAGAGAGAAAACAATACAACTACACTTTGTATCACTGGTGGATCCGGGGGGGGGGGGGGGGGATTGCGGTTGAGGCGATCGCCCCCCCCCCAATTCCGCCAACCCCCCTTCCCCACCAAGGGGGAGGGGGCGGAGGAATTTTAGTAAAGAAATCACACAATTTGTATACGAATCTATTTATTATGTTAGTAATATATACTAATTCTTTATATTTCAACCTATTTTTAGATTATTTCGCCTCCCACCCCCACTTGTATGTTGGCCGATTTGGTGTGTGTGTGGGGGGGGGAGGTGACAATGACATCAATCCCGCCCCCACCATAACGTTTCGAATGGGGGGGGGTCAATTTTTTTTAGTAGAAATCGCAGAATCAATTAAACATCTATGTGATTAAAAGTTGTTATTGATATTTTAACCGATCTTTATATTTTGTCTTTCCCCTGTTAGCCGAATGGGTGGGGTGAGGGGGGGGGGGCGAATACACCTACTAACCTTCCCACCTAAGCCCTTTGAGTGTGGGGGGGGGGGCGGTCCTACTTTTATGGAGAAATCATAATTTGTGAACAAAATTAGTTGAATAACTATATCATTTTATATTATGTCGCTACCCTTCTGGTATCTTGGCCGATTCGGTGAGGTGAGGGGGGGGGGGAAATGATTGCATCTACTGCCCTCCCCACTCTAGCCCTCTGAGTGGGGGGGGGGCGGTCCTATTTTTAAGGAGAAATCAGTTTGTGAACACAATTAGTTGAATATCTATATAATATAAGCTACACATTGATATTTGTACCCATATGTGTATATTGTCGTACCACACTCTAATCTCAAAGTAAATATAAAATGAAAAAAGGTTGTACCAGGTGGGAGGGGCGATACATACAATCGCCTTCCGCCCATCGGACAAACCAATACTTTTTCTTTTTGTATTATAGTTAAGAAATTACAGCATAAAAAAAATCTGTCACTAATATATTGTATATAAGCTATAAATTAAATTCTTATATCGAGTCGCCCCACCTCTATTCTTTCATGTCAAATGCAATCATTAGCAGAAATTATAAAAAGGTGCGATGATTAATTATTTTCACTCTACCGCCCCCTCCCCTTTCCAGACGAAAACATGATGTTTTAAAAGAGAATAGTCAAATATGTCGACAGAGTTTATGTCATTTCACATGAATTTATCATAATTATTTTAAGAAAGACTTTGCTTTGGAAAATTTAGAATTCATACGAAATTTTTCAGTACAAAAGTAATGATTGAGATGAGTTCTGAACCCAAATATTGTTTTCCAAGTCGCCTTTTTCCAACCTTTACTCAAGCTGTTATTTTTCTAGTTAAATAAATTTGGGACTATAGCTCACAATTTATGCTTGAATCCTAAAAATGCAAATTTCTCCTCCCACTTCCAAATTTTTTTGTTAGAGCTTTGAATTATAGTTCTGTAACAAAACAAAGTTACAACCATGCCCACAGAACAAAATGTATCAGTTTTGTCTGTTTTGTAAAATGTTTTTACATATTTCGGATGTTCCTTCAAAGTTGAAGATAGTTTACTTCCTAGTCCAAACCTCCCGCAGGACGACAGGGGATGGGAGCGGGCAGGGTTTGAACCCGGGACCATCGATAAATCCAAACGACAATCCAGCGCGCATACCGCACGACCAGGCAGCCATCACTTACAAATGAGCTTTTTTTTTAAAATGTTATTTTTCAAATATTTTTTTTTTTGGCGGCGATCCTCAAAGCCTTAAGCTTAATATGTGGGGTATCTTCAAATCGTTTTATTTGCAATGTAGTAAGGGCCTATAAATTCATATTAGAATATTTTTTTATGTAAAACATTATTTAAAAGTCACTTTTAATAGGATGAATAATGAGCTGTAAATGTCAGGAGAATGCGTTTATGAAGTGAAAAAATGCAAGAAAATGCTTTTGGCGTCTAAAGAGGCTTACAGCGCATCCCCAGACCCCCAAGCTGAAGAGAAAGGGCTCAACATGACTGTTTTGGTGTTTTTTTCGCCGAAGGTTGAGAAACACTGCTTTTTAAAATTCTCAAATATAAATATAAATATATATATATATATATATATATATATATATATATATATATATATATATATATATATATATACTAACCGGACATTACCTGCGGGCCTTAGTTTGTGTATGGCCGATTTAGTCACTGATATAGTGCATTAGAAACGATTAAAGACAATAATAATGTTATAAGTAAAGTGAATGCATAAATTCATGAATGAAAAAAATATTATGAATGGAGTTAAAAATAGCTAATTGACATGAATCCAATTTTTTTATGAAAACATTGGCTTGTGTATAGATCTATATTTAGAAGCACGCGATATCAAGAATAGAGTTGCTCTAATGACGAACTAATGTATGTAAATATGCTTTAGAAAAAAAAATTGAATGTTAATTTGATTAAAATATGAAATGAATGAACTGTAGTATGTTCATGTGTTTAATTATAAAACTATCTTTGCTAAGAGAAGTTCTATCATCTTGGAGCTGAAATAGTGTTTTAGACCTAGGAAAAGAGAGTTTCGTAACATTTCGGTCTGCGCATGCGTGACCTTTTCTATTTGATTGGTAAGAGAGGCAACAATGTATTATATTTTTAACACATTTATGTTAATGGTTTTAGTTTTTTTGTTAAAAAATCAAAAACATTCAATTGACAATTTTTTTTAAAGAGATAAAATCTATTTAGTATGCATTAAGTGGAACATAATTTTAAACATTAATTATTAAGTATTTTTTTCATATCATCGCGTGAACTGCAACTCGATATCCTAACCATGGTAAACGTAACTAAAATACTTTTTTTTTTACGGTTAATTTTTTTTTTTTTCTAGTCTTCAAATAAGAGATTGATCCTTTACAAAACGATTAGATCAATTAGATAATCATTATATGACATTAGTTAGGCCAGGTACACATTCACTTTCATCTATTCCTTGGTCTTCTGGACCGTTGCACCACACAACATCTGTCAACCTTGTTTCTCCATTCTTCTCTGTCATTTATCTTTGATACAATTTCATTCCGATATTTTTTCTGAAAATATTGGAAGCTGCCTTTTTACCTGCCTGGGTGGACAACTTCGGGGGCCGATTTTGAGTTTGTGTTTCCACACAAACTGTCTTTGTAACCGTGTTTCTTTAGGTCTCATTATATCGCCACCACATTATATCGTATCGCTTTCTTTTCTTTTAATTTCTTTCTGCCTTCTCATACTAAAAAATGTAAATCGGAACATGGACTACCAAAGTGTAAACCAAGAGATTACAGCGATTAACTTTTAGTGTGAAAATCTCCAATGGTCGATATTTTTATTCAACTATCTGCTCTTAGTAAACAAATTATTTAGATATAAAGCCAGTTTTGTTCTTGTATATGCATATTGCAGATCTATTTTTAAATTTTAAACACGCCATTGTATCAAATCGAGAAGTAAATTCTATTTAAAAACAAAGTTAAAAAAATCTATAAGCTTTTCCATAAATATAGTAAAAATATGGTAGGTGGTCATCTCCACATCTAAATAGCCTTCCGTGTTTGTTACTATTAATAGTGAATAATTGTAAAAGTGGTGTATTTTTATGAAAAATTGCTTGCATAAGTGATTTAAAATTATATTTTTCGTTTTCAGAAAAGAAAAAGTAGCTATTGCATCAGAACTTCGAATGATCTAAAATAATATGGTGTCAGATTTTCACTATCTTTTCTAGTTTACGAGATCTAAACGGGACAGACGGACAGACATTTCACACGAAACTAATGGCGTCTTTTCCCCTTTCGAAAAATTAGAATCAAACCTTATATATATATATATATATATATATATATATATATATATATATATATATATATATATATATATATATATATATATATATATATATATATATATCATGGGCGTAGCCAGGATTTTTTTTCGGGGGGAGGGGTTGGGGGGGGGATTTTTTTCTCCCCCCCCCCCCGCGGAAAAAAAAATAATATGTATTTATGTGAGTACATAATCTTTATTACATTCTGACCCTTCATTCTTTCGGAAGACGTTTATTGTGCCCTAGAATAGGTTCTTCCATGAGTTAGTGGAAAAATTGTAGATTTCCCGCTATTACTATCAAGGGGGTCTGGTGGAGCGCTAGGAGCTCCCCCAGCGCGGGGCGAAGCCCCGCCGCCAAGCACTATTTCTGATATTAAAAACCAACAAAATGCATATTCTGAGGTATCTACAGTGCATTTTCCTGCTATTAAAAAGTTCTATTTCAAAAACCTAATGTGCTATTCTTACTGACTTACACCCTCCCGCGCCGTTCGGCGCATTTGCTGTTAAGCTATTTCCATAAAATTGTAGATTCACCGCCATTACTAGCAAGGTAGTCTGGGGGAGCGCCAGCGCGGGGCGAAGCCCCGCCGCCAAGCACTATTTCTGGTATTGAAAGCCAACAAAATGCATATTCTGAGGTATCTACACTCCATTTTCCTGCTATTAAAAAGTTTTATTTCAAAAACCTAATGTGTTATTCTTACTGACTTTGATCCTCCCGCGCCGTTGGAGCATTTCACGTCAATCTGTTTCCATAAAAATCTGTCACTGGTAATGTCTGAAGCCTCATCCCTCCCGCCATGAGGACCTCCATGAATGAGTTGCGTCTGACCCTTCATTCTTTCTACTCTAAAATAGGTACTTTCTGGAGTTAGTGAAAAAATTGTAAACTCCCCATGCTTGCTAGCAAGGGGGTCTGGGGAGCGCCGGCAGCTCCCCGCGCGCGGGGCATAGCCCCGCCGCCAAGCACTATTTCCTGTATTGAAAGCTAACAAAATGCATATTCTGAGGTATCTACAGTGTATTAACCAGCTATTTTAAAAACTTAATCTGCTATTCTTATTGACTTAGACCCTCCCGCACCGTTCGGCGTATTTGGCGGCAAGATGTTTCCACAAAAATCAGTCACTGGTAATGTCTGAAGCCTCTTCCCACCTGCCATGAGGACCTCAATGAATGAGTGGCGTCAAGTTGTACTAGGATATCATTGCAACTCTTCTTATGCGTAATTCATTTTGTCGGAGAAGATGTCCCGCAAACCTCATGCGTCGCTCTTGCACAATCTTACTAAGGGGTCGACTCCCAGTTCGGCATAGGATTTCCTTGATTTAGACCCGATCTCTATAACTGACTCCTAAAATATGTCTTAGCCATTTTTGTTGAGCCACATTTAGTGTTTTTCAATTTCGGCAGATGACTATTCACTGCAGTTTATTAATGGAGCCCAGCCACTGGTAAAAATGTTTTCGCTCTTGGAATTAAGTGACTGTAGTTTGCTTTAGATTTTATATCGAAAAGAGAAGTTTTATCGTCAAAATCATCTGTTGGGGGTTTCCCACCTCAAAATGCTCTTTAGGGGGATCTTAAACTCAAAACCATCTGGAGGGGTTTAAACTTTAAAAAAAATTCATCTGTAGAAGAGGGGTTTAAACTCAAAACCCCGATTGGATTGGCTACGCTCAAATAATTTTAGTGTGTAATTTGCTTTTTTTTTTATATTGAAGAGGGGGTCTATCGTAAATTTTGGAGGGGGTTTTAAAATCAAAATCTTCCTTAACTGTGCACTTGGAATTTGGGGATTATCGTTTGCATTTTTTGTGTTATTTGTTTTATAGAAGAGGGGGATTTAACTGCAAAAACCCCTGGTAGGGGGGTTTCAAACTCAAAACCCCTGGTAGGGGGTTTTAAACTCAAAACCCCCTGTTAGGGGTTTTAAAACTCAAAACCCCCTGGTAGAGGTTTTAAACTCAAAACCCCTTTAGCTGTGCTGGGGCAGTAATGGTTTAGTATTAAAATCTCCCCTAAAATTAACAAAATCAAAGCAAAAAATCAGTCACTAAAGTCCGTCTTTCCCTTCCCACCCCCCCTTGGTAGGGGGTTTCAAACTCAAAACCCCATGGTAGGGGTTTTAAACTCTAAACCCCCTTGGCTGCGCTGGGGCAAATGATGGTTTAGTATTAAAATCTCACCTAAAATAAAGAAAATCAAAGCAAAAAATCAGTCACCAAAGTCCGTCTCCCCCCCCCCCCTGGGGGGGGATTTCATTTCGGGGGGGGGGGGGAGGTTTGAACCCCAAACCCCCCCCCCTGGCTACGCCCATGATATATATATAAGGCTTGGCTTCGAGTCCGAAGAACAGCGAGGAATGCAGTATAAACCTTATAAAGGGTCTAATTACAGAAGACTGAATAGATAAGCAATACCGTTTTGTCATTTACTTTACCTTAAATGTGTATGTGTGTATTTTACCCTAGATGAGGATGTGTGTATTTCTGTAAGCCTCTGAATTTGTAGTAGCTTATGCATCTGATTAAGGGGCGCGGTGGCTGAGTGGTTAAGCGCTGAACCTGGAGACCTGGGTTCGAATGTCGTTGAAGATTGGGAATATGAATTTCGGGATTGTTAGGGCGCCCCTGGCTCCGCCCAACTCTAATGGGTACTTGACTTTAGTTGGGGAAAGTAAAGGCGGTAGGTCGTTATGCTGGCTACATGACACCCTCGTTAACCGTTGGCCATAGAAACAGATAACCTTAGCATCATCTGCCCCATAGACCGCAAGGTCTGAATGGGGAAAGTTAACTATATTAATCATAAATATATGTAAAATTAACCCTTTTCCTTGTATTGTCAATTTTTTTTTATGAAAACAGAATATCAGTTTAAAATTAATCAATCAACTACATTTGTTCCGTAGATTATCCAACTCCACTACACCCTTCTAAAATTAATCATTACATTGGAATAGTAGTAAACGAGGACTCGTGTATTTTTTAAAATAAACTCTTTCCGAATGACATCAAATAGAAGATACAAATGTTTAATTTTACCTCACAAGGCTAAGAAGACTTAGAAAGACTAAAAGGAGGACAGTGTCCGCCGACTTCCTCGTGGTGTCCTCTGGTAACTGGAGTAAGTTCAGTCCCTTGCTCTCGGATTGTTCCAAAAAGGGCTAATGTTGCGGGAGCCCCAGCTTACCTGGTAGACTCTCACGCTCTTCTGGTGCAGAGCTCTGCTGGAGGGGGTTTGGGGGAAAATGCTGAGCTCTGAATGACATAGCTCCTGCACGCTCCTCTGGTGCAGAGACTGTAGTGCCTGTCAGGGCCTACAGCATATGCTGAACTGATCAGCAATGTTTAGAACTAGTGAAAATCATCTTGCAGGATTCTCAAACAAATCATTGACGAATGGAGGTACTTATATTGAAAATTACATTCCTAGACTGTCTGACAAGAAAGCCAATTGTTATCAGAAGAAAAGAATTTAAAGGCGTTTATTTGTTTCTAACTTGAAAAAAAAAAAGTTATTATGTTATTATGTTATAAAAAATGGAATAACCGATACTAAAATTTTTGCGACGTAGCTTAGAAGAAATAATTCATACAATACTTTTGGTGTAAGAAAAAAAAAACCGGAACAACATGTTATCAATAATGAGTTGTTTGTTTGTGTTTTTTGTTTGTTTTGTTTTTTTGAAAATTTAGGAAGAAAATTATATGTAATATAAGTCAAAAAGTGATTTTAAACATTCATTTAGCGTTAATATGTTTTTCATAAGAACTACGAAACATATGTTCTATAATCAGTTGTTGTTGTTGTTGTTGATTTGCGACGTTAGATATAAAAAAAATAAATATAATATAAGCTAGAAGAAAATTTGCAAAAAGTAATTAGGCGTTCATTTGGTTTTCATAAAAAATATCCGGAACAACGAATTATTGATAATGAAATTTCTGCCACGTTTAGGGATACAACTGAAATGTAATATAAATCATAATAGCAATTTCGAAACATTATTTGGAGTTAAGTTGCTTTTAATTAAAAAGAAACACTTCTGGAACAACTTATTATTGATAATTAGACTTTTGCTTTTTTTTTCGGCAAATAAAAAGAAAAAATTCTAACAATCATTTGGCGTTATTTTGCTTTACAGAAAAAAGAATAAATACTGCACAATATTTTAATTATCGAAAGTTTCGGGTGTTTTGGAAAGAAAATGAAATATGTGATGGTCAGAAGAGAGACGGCACGCTACTGCACGAAAGTCGCTACATAAAAAGCATGGGCGTAGCCAGGGGGGGGGGGGGTTGTTCCCCCCGAAATGAAATCTTCGAAAGTGGGGGGAATCGGAATTTAGTGACTGATTTTTTGCTTTGATTTTGTTTATTTTAGGTGAGATTTTAATACTAAACCATGACTTGCCCCAGCACAACCAAAGGGGTTTTGAGTTTAAAACCCCCTACCAGGGGGTTTTGAGTTTAATAACCCCTACCAGGGGGTTCGAGTTTAAAAGCCCCTACCAGGGGGATTCGAGTTTAAAAACCCCTACCAGGGGGTTTCGAGTTTAAAACCCCCTACCAGGGGTTTTGAGTTTTAAACCCCCTACCTGGGGTTTTTGCACTGAACTCCCCCTCTTCTATAAAACAAAACAAAAACAAATGCAAACGAAAATCCCCTAATTCCAAGAGCACAGTTAAGGAAGATTTTGATTTCAAAACCCCCTCTACAATTTACGATAAACCCCCTCTTCAATATAAAAAAAAAAGCTAATTACGCACTCAAAATGTTATGAGCGTAGCTAAATGGGTTTTGACTCAGTTTTGAGTTTATACCCCACTTCAGCGGGGTTTGAAGGTAAAAAATACCTCTTAAATAATAAAAACAAAGCAAATTATACACTCAAAATGTTAAGAGTGTAGTCAAAGGGGTTTTGAGTTTCAATTCCCTCCAGTGGAGTTTGTAGCTAAAAAGTACCTCTTCAATATAAATAAAAGTAAATTACTCAATCTAAAATCTATGAGCGTAGCCAAAGGGGTTTTGAGTTCCCCCCCCCAGGGGGGTTTGAGGATAAAAAATACATCTTCAGTGTAAGAAAAAAAAAGCAAATTACGCACTCAAAATGCTATGAGCGTTGCCCAAAGGGGTTTTGAGTTTAAACCCCCATTCAGAGGGGTTTGATGCTCAAAATACCTCTTCAATATAAAAAAAAAAGCAAATTACACACTAAAGTTATTTGAGCGTAGCCAATCCAATCGGGGGTTTTGAGTTTAAACCCCTCTTCTACAGATGGCTTTTTTTTTAAGTTTAAAACCCCTCCAGATGGTTTTGAGTTTAAGATCCCCCTACAGAGCATTTTGAGGTGGAAAACCCCCAACAGATGATTTTGAGGATAAAACTTCTCTTTTCGATATAAAATCTAAAGCAAACTACAGTCACTTAATTAAAAGAGCATATTCAAGAGAGGTTACACATTTTTACCAGTGGCAGGGCTACATTAATAAACTGCAGTGAATAGTCATCTGCCGAAATTGAAAAACACTAAATGTGGCTCAACAAAGATGGCTAAGACAGATTTTAGAAGTCAGTTATAGAGATCGGGTCTAAATCAAGGAAATCCTATGACGAACTGGGAGTCGACCCTTTAGTAAGATTGTGAGAGAGCGACGCATGAGGTTTGCGGGACATGTTCTCCGACAAACTGTATTACGCATAGGAAGAGTTGCAATGATATCCTAGTACAACTTGACGCCACTCATTCATGGAGGTCCTCATGGCAGGTGGGAAGAGGCTTCAGACATTACCAGTGACAGATTTTTATGGAAACAGATTGACGTCAAATGCTCCGAACGGCGCGGGGGTCTAAGTCAGTAAGAATAGTACGTTAGGTTTTTAAAAAAAAAACTTTTTAATAGCAGGAAAATGCAGTGTAGATACCTCAGAATATGCATTTTGTTGGCTTTCAATACCAGAATAGTGCTTGGCGGCGGGGCTTCGCCCCGCGCTGGGAGAGCTCCTAGCGCTCCCCCAGACCCTCTTGCTAGTAATGGCGAGGAATCTACAATTTTATGGAAACAGCTTGACGGCAAATGCGCTGAACGGCGCGGGAGGGTCTAAGTCGGTAAGAATAGCACATTGGGTTTTTGAAAAAAAACTTTTTAATAGCAGGAAAATGCAGTGTAGATACCTCAGAATATGCATTTTGTTGGCTTTCGATACCAGAAATATTGCTTGGCGGCGGGGCTTCGCTTCGCGCTGGGTGAGCTCCTAGCGCTCCTCCCAGACCCCCTTGCTAGTAATGGCGGGGAATCTACAATTATTCTACTAACTCATGGAAGAACCTATTCTAGGGCACAATAAACGTCTTCCGAAAGAATGAAGGGTCAGAATGTAATAAAGATTATGTATACACACACACACAAACACATATATACATCTAAATTTTTTTCCGCGGGGGTGGGGGGTCGTGGGGGGGGGGGGGGGTGTCGACTACCTCTATTGATTGTTCGGCCTTTCGTCGGTGTTACTGAATTAATTTGAGTATTACCTCCAGGTTATTGTTTGTATTCGATACCACGGAAGCGCCTTTACATGACTTCTGTTTTTCCGAGGCTTATTGGTGATAAATACATTCTGTATGGCGATCTAACAGAAGGCAGGAGAGCCGCTGGTCGCCCACTTTTACGGTATACGGATGTTTGCAAACGCGACATGAAGCTCTTCAAAATCGACACTAGCAGCTGGGAAAAAAGTGGCACTGGATAGATCCACATGGAGAGCGAGCATAAATGAAGCTTCCCGGATTGCATATGCCATATACAACAGTACAGTAGAAAGTAAGATGAAAATGCAATAGCGCCTGGTGATTACAGATGCCCAACCTGTGACCGCAGCTGTGCATCAAGGATTGGCCTCTTTAGTCACACAAGAAGTTGCAAAGAGAAATGATCGTCTCGAGAGAAGTAAAATGCCTCAGATTGTTGATAAATACTAGCATTCCTTTCAGATTTTAAAGTCTGTTAAGGTCTGTCTGCTAATTTGTTTAAGACGCTTTTCTTAACTAATATGGGGTTACACATTAGAAAGAGCCCAAGGATCTTATAACAGACTTGAAGGTCAAGGTCTCAGTACTTAATGGGATTCGAGCTAGTTACGCTCTGTTCGAAAGTCAAGCGCTTTTCTTTGCGTAAAGCTTTGGTAGGGTATCCTTAAACAATGTTTAAAAGCAGCATCTAACTCTGAGTTAAATTTGGAAATCGGCATACGACAACTGAAAAAGTGGTTCGAACCCGCGATTTTAACTCAAAACCCCCTGTTTTATCGCGAAGCATTTCACTTTTTTTTTAATGCAAACTTCAACCTTTATATGCCTAGAGAATAGACTTTTTAATCTGCTAATGAAAATGGCGGTGCAAATAGTTCGAAACTGACCATTTAACCATGAAAATAGCTTTGCTTGTATCCCTCCGCCAGACTGTTTGAGTAAACTATAACCTACAGGACCTGCTCGTCTGCGATGCCTAAATAGCGCATCAACATGCTTCCCCCCCCCCACACACACACACACTCCCATCTGCTTCAAACGCGCTAGCCAAACATCCGTGGCGAAGCATCCTTCCAGACTTGACTCAACATCCTCTGTCACGTCATCAAGCTCCTCGCCTGTCATCTGACAAACAAGCATCCGAAGTTCTCCACTTTCAGACGATCCATTCCAGCCCCCCTCCCCCTTTCTCCAAAATCCCCCTCACTCGTATCTCCCCCCAACACCAACAACGCCCCGCCTATCCCAAGAGCAGGAGGGCGTGCGCCAGAGATTCCACCCTCCAACAGAACAACGATGATCGATGCCAAGCGGGGCGTGGTTTGCCTGGGAGCCAAGTCTTAAAGTTTTGTTACGCGGTTTCTTAAAATGATAGGCCAGTCACATGATGCCATTAAATAACCAGATTATTGGTCCGGCAACCAAGTTACAAATAGCCGCTTACCCTTTTAAAAAAACAACACAAAAAAATTGGGATTCCATAGTTATTTTTAAGCACTTCGGCTTAGTTATAGCTTCATTTCTAACATTGTATTCATAACTCTTCAAACATTGAATTGAAAACCAAATATTTAAACAAAACGCTATTTTAAAATTTGTTGATAACTAACTGAACTTCCATCTGGCTTTATTTCAATTCACACTCGTCTCGGAGTTGGTTATTTCACTGATGTCATTACTCTGATTAATACAACCTGACACTAAGAAAATATTTCTTTGAAATAGTTCCGTCTCCGCCGAACGGACACACCTGTGTGATCTTAAACGTCATAGCAGACGACATTCGGGCCTGACTCGGCGCTAACAGAAATGTCCGCAGCAACGAGAATACCGCCAAAAAGTGAGTACCATCGCTTACGTCATGTTTTGTTCGTCACATAGAATCGTGCCTTGTACAAATTTGTGAGATCTCTCGAGACTTCCTCACCGGCTTGTCAAATGATCACTCTGACGCTTTAGTTGTTTATCTGTCGAGATTCTTGTGGCTGTTGTAATGGAGACTCACAGACTGTGTGCAAATAAACATTTTGAACGAAAATCTAAATCTATCTATCTATCTATCTATCTATCTATCTATCTATCTATCTATCTATCTATCTTTTTAATCTAGTCTAGTCTTAAGTTTTATTTCTCTCTAATCTAATCTAATCTAGCCTAATCTAATCTAATCTAAGTATTTATTTTTCTATCTCTTTAATGTAATCCAATCCAATCTAATCTAATTAGGCCTATTTGTCTATCTATTCAATTTCGATACATTGTTCTCTCCTTAGTCGTCAAATTACATTCCATCTTAACAAATATATATACAACCTAATTTTGGTAGGCATTATACGAATAACGTATTTAATTTCGTGCAACGTACCGGGAATTCACTGTGTAAATTTAATAAAGAAAATAAACTTTCAATGTGCTGGTTCCCCTACTTCGCATTGAAAGTAAAAGATTAAAAAACCAGAAACTAATTTGATTAAAACTCGAAAAGAAACATTCATGCCAGTTATTTTACGATACAGAAGCCATGGTTGACATCGTTGTGGTTGTGCTGACCACACAACACTCTTGTTTACTGTCATTAAAGTACAGCTTCCTATTTCGCCTGCCCGATAGACTGTATAGATTGAGTAATCTTCCAGGTAGCAAGATCTAGCAAGACATAGTGTAAATAAATGAAAATTCTGTTCAAAATAATACTAAACAAATTACTAAAATATGCTTAATTACACTAAGTACATCTATTGTAAATTATATCTATTGTAATTAATATCTATTGTAATTAATATCTAGTGTAAAATACATCTATTGTAAAGAAAGGATAATGGTAACATTACAACCATAAATACATGAGCTAAAATGACAAACTAATCTAAGCAATGTTTTCTGAGATTAATGGGTTCCAAACCTATGGTCCGCGTACTGCAAAAGCCTGCAAGTATTTATCAAACGTTATATTATGTGGTATAGTTAAACTTTGCTGTCACATTTTATTTCCTCCGATCTATACAGATATTTATATTCAGCTACCACTTTATTATAGTTTGAAAAATACTTGAATTCTTATAGATTATAGTTAATGTTTACAAGAAATTTATAAATCTAATGACCTTTTTCTAAGAGTGATTTTTTTGTAATCTTAACTTATGAATGATAGATTTAAAAATAAAATGGATTAGTTCTCAAACATATACATCAACTGACAAATTTCTAGGTAATTAATGGTAATACCTAAGGAAGCGGAAATGAGTAGACTTAGAGAAAAGAACAAATATATCTAGTTGCGTTAAAAATATTTGTGATATTTTTTAATACTTAGCATGTAGACTGCGCCTTTTTGGGGGGAAATACGGAAACTAAGATACACAGGTTTGATAGAAAGATTGCGGTTTTTAGCGAATAACAGTCGTCGGTTTGCGAATATGTCAAATCGGGTTCTTAGTGAGCGTCTAGGAGGTAAAAGGAACCTGAGTACGAGATTTCATGCGGATATGTGAGACGGTTTATGAGATTTCATGATCCATCAGTGAGTCACGTGGTATTTTACAAATGTATAAATAGATTGTACAAAGATTACTTTTTCTATCGCATAGTTTAAGAAGTCTGAAAATATTTTTTTTTCTTAAGGAATAAAGATTTAACTAGATTTAGATGTTAAGATCTAAATCAAGACAATGTCAGCATTATTTTAATAGATTTAACCTAAAAAAAAGTTATCATTTTGTCTTTATATACTTAACCTAGCGTAAGCGAAAATATGCAGAGGGATACATGGACATTATTTTGATATAGGATTTCGACTCAACTCTACTAAATTTAACAATTAGAGGAGATATAAAGAAGTCGACCATGTTATAGTTATAGTTCGTCCATCGTGGTTCAATGATGACCACTTTGTCATCCAGGGGGCTGAGGACTTTGCACTGACCATATTTGTGTTATTATTGACCCAGGAAATCATGAATAGAAATAGAATGATGGCAGGATTTACAGGCAAATCTTCTTTTTTTTAAATATATTTTACGGAAGCGAAGTCTCAGGAAAATGAGAATTGTGTAGTATTTAGATTTTTAACTGAAAATTAAAAAAAAAAAAAGGTATCTCATAGATGAAGAGCGAATTTAGAGATTTGTTAACGATTCTTGCATTCTGTAATCATTAATATAAACAACACAATGTGAGCGAATAAACAAGAGTGGAGTCAATAGAGTTCAATGTTTCTGAAAGATTTTCTTTATTGGTGTCAAATATAAATAACTCGCTGTTTGGTGTCTCCGGTGTACAGTATGAAGTGTTGATAAACTACCTTTTTTTTATAGTTATATGATACTTTTTTTTTTTTACACTTTTCAGCACTGCAGAATCCAATTTTCTAACCTCTGTAGTTTACAGCTCAACGATGAGGTTCAATGTCGCGTCCTTGACATTGTTAGTTCATCGTAAGACTCTCCCATACTCTCGATGACCTACAGCCGAAATATTTGAAATGCAAACGCGATTTTCTATATTTTTATTTTCACTATCAAAAATTCCAATTTGCAGTTAAAATTGGAATGTCTTAATTAATACGAAATTCAAATTGGTTTAGATATAGACGTGCGTACAAATTATCCACTTGTAT
The DNA here is from genome assembly GCF_947242115.1 of Biomphalaria glabrata. Taxonomy (NCBI): domain Eukaryota; kingdom Metazoa; phylum Mollusca; class Gastropoda; family Planorbidae; genus Biomphalaria; species Biomphalaria glabrata. The sequence continues at coordinate 43,236,663 of NC_074716.1, read as the reverse complement.
CCACTAAAAGCTAATCGCAGCCCACAGACCCATATATATTATATCTAGACTGGACATGGAGATCTTTTAACACTGCAAAAAATGTCGTGAAATTTGTTTAAAAAGTTGAAACAAGGCGTTGTTTTGTAAAGTAGTTAAAAGAAGTAAAGCTTTTTTTTTCAACCCTAACCTATGTAACATGTAATGTTTAGATCTAGATCTAGTAATTGAACATTGAAAATAGGAGCATAATTATTATTTTGAAATTTTTATATACATAATCTAAAAAGATCTAAGGTAATTAATCTATTTTAATGTACTTATAAGATGACTAAAATAAATAGATGTGAATTATTTCGATCTAGGATGTTTAAAATATCATCTTAATGAAAACTAGCAGAAAATTATATATATATATTGCTATTAAATGTATATAAGATGATTAATATTCAATAGACATGAATTATTTCGATCTAGGATTTTTGAAACATTATCTCAATGGAATCTAATAGGAAATGGCTTTGTTTCATATATTTGCGTGAATATATAGTTCTGTGATTAATAGCCCATTCTAAGAAAAAAACAAATCCGAGAAATGAGTTTGCATTATTTCTAAACTTTGAAAACTAAAGATCATTACTTTTCTAAGGCAGAAAAGATTGATTTTCCTAGATCCGGGGCGAATTCCCTTACAGCTTGAAAAAGTGTTACGCACATAAAAATCTCTCTCTCTCTCTCTCTATATATATATATATATATCTTATCTTATCTTATATAATACAGACTTTACTTCAAAATAGAAGATGATTACGTCCTATATATATATATAATTGCAATTTAATATAAGCTTTGTAATAATAAAGACTAACTCTTGTATACAACTTATACATTGATTATTTTCCTCTAAATAAATAACGAATGTTAGATTTAAAAATTAATGGTACATTTTTTACCCCCACCCATACCCCCCCCCCCCTCTACCCCACGAGAAAAAAAATCTGGTTAAGCTAATTGATAAATGTACTAGCCTTTATATCATTCTAATGAAAATCGTTAGAAGCTTTCTCGAGATCCGTTTCCACCATATTTTTTTTAACCCACCTACCCAGAATATTCAATATTTCAGTTTCCACGAAGCTATTAGCTGAATGGACATCATTCACCAATCGTAAATAAACAACATTTAGTCACGTCATAATATTGATAAAAACAATGAAAAATACGTATCACGTGACAGCCACTATGAATTACATAATTTGTATAGAAGATATATAGCATCACGTGGCTAAATGTTGTTTGTTTACGTGTGGTGAATGAGGTCCATTGAGGTTTTGTAAAAATAAAAAGCGAAGCTTCATCACAGTTTTTGTTTGTTTTTTAATCAGCCTCCGCGCGAATATTGAAAGGGGTTTGATCTCTTGCTCTCTTTACCCTTCTCCATCTCTCTTTCTCTCTCCCTCTCTCACTCTAAAAAAAGCATACTATTACATACTATTACATACTCACATATTTAGATAGACATTCATAGTCATACAATCTTTAGATTCTATCTTTGTATCTTTCTTACGAGTAAAGTAAAGTTTCCCCTTTCAGACCTTGGGCAGATGATGTTAAGTTCTTCTGTTTCTATGGCCAACGGTTAACGAGCAAGGATGTTATGTGGCCAGCCTTACTTTCCCTAACTTAAGTCAGGTACCCATTAGAACTGGGTGGACTCAGGGGCGCCCTAAAAATCCCAAATTTCAAAATCCCAGTCTTCGCCGAGATTCGAACCCAGGACCCAAGGTTCGGAAGCCAAGCGCTTAACCACTCAGCCACCTAAACTTAACAGATCCAGATCATAGAATGATAGATCATAAGCTACGCAAAACCTATACACATAGAGAAAGAGAGATAATCAATTAAAAAGAAAACAAACAATATTACACAAAAAGTGTTTGTTGTCACGCAAACTGAGAAGCGGCACCCAGCGAGTCTGCTGATGGATTCACTATTAGGTAAACAATGCAGAAAACAATTTAAAAACATGATACATAAAATATAAAAAAAAGTTCGATACCTTTTTCTACAAACTAATTTTTTATAGAAACAACATGAGTAGATATAGAATATTAGGGATATAAATGTTATGTTTTTTTTTTTAAATCTAGTTAACTTCTCAGTACGTTATAAATAACCCAGACAAGGTCGACACTGGCCAGTGACACGTTAGATCTTTAATCCTGAACAGAATAGCTCCTTAAACCAGCAATATAAAAATCATCCTTAAAACTAGCAATAAAATTGCAGTGAAATCAGCGCTTAATTGGCAGCCAACGAGATGTTATTGGCCAGGTAAGAGCACAGACGTTGACATGTTGAACGTTTGAAGCCGAGACAAATTGCCGTCTGCCGATCGCATCACTTTCTGCCAGTTGAGCATGCCATGGATGAATACGTCTCCCGCCTTCGGGTGACAGGTTGCCGGCTCAATAATCACAGCCCTCTTAAAGCCAAAGATACACTTGTGCGTCATCTTCACGACAAATTATACACGTCAGTGTTTATGGGTCCGGTGGACCTAGTCATTATGCCATTCACCTTTCGGTAATTAGGCCAAACCTTTTTTTTTTCTTTACAGTTCACGTTTCTTTAATTAGATTTAACTTTTTTTTTTCACTTTAATTACTGGAATAAGCAATTGTAATATTTTTTTTAAATTGGAATATAGGATTTTTTTTAAATGCAAAATTTATTTTAGTGTATAAGTATGCTTTCTATTCCTACTATTGGTTTCCGTACCGGGGGTCCTGAGTTCGAATCCTGGTGAAGACTGAAATTTTTTACTTTCCAGATCCTTTATGGCGCCTCTGAGTCCAGTGGGCACGTGACATCAGTTGGGAAAAAGTAAATGTGGTTGGTCGTTGTGCTGGTCACATGACACCCTCGTTAACAGTTGGGGCACAGAAACAGATGACCTTTACACCATCTGCCCTACAAATCTCAAGGTCTGAAAGGGGAACTTTTACTTCCCTTACTTAAAGCTGCACTCTTTTTATGGGTTGAAACGATGGGTGGAAAAGTTCTTGTATTTCGAAAATGGCTCTATCAATTTTCCTAGAAATGTGACTGTTTATGTATATCTTTGGAGAAAAAAATCACTAGCTAGTTGGCCACAAACTAAAAAACTCTGGTTTGACGTTATCTAATTATTTTTTTATTAGAGCTTACGTCTTTTCATTAATGAAAATATTTTTGGATACAATACATCACACGTCATCAGCGGGAATCCCCGCACTGTATCTTTGTATTCTTGTAGGAGTTGAATAAATAGACCGCATAGATGTTTTGCGCGCGCTCTTATGTAGACTTGAAGGTTTGGTTTGTGTCTACGTCATAGACATAATATTGTAATAACTCCAGTGGCGGACTGAAAGGGTTAATGTGTGTGCGGCCTACTGACACACACGATTCAGGCCAAACACACAAGTCAAGGGCCTGTTGAACAAGGGACAGTACAGCTAATGCACGCAAGTATGACCCGTGCCGTGGTTATGTGACTGAAAGCCTTTACGGTTGAGAGACAATGTGTAAAGAAAGGACAGTTGAGTCCAGGACGCAAGGCAGTAAGGACTGTGTGCTACAAAGTGAGTCCTTAAAACATGTAGCTGTACAACTCTGGAAGATGGGATGGCTCCAACAAAGCCCGTGGACTCTGGAAGCATTTGCGTCGCCCGGACCGCGACGATCCATGGTGGAGGCTAAAAAGGTCGGAACAATCAATCATTGCGCAGTGTAGAACGGGGCACTGCCCTGTTGGTGCTTATTTTGCCCGGTTCCGGCCAAATTTTGATGCCAGTTGCCGACACTGTGGAGAGTCGGTGGAAACAGTGGCGCATCTCTTGCAAGAGTGTCTGCAGCTCCGAGAGCTGAGGGGTAGTTTGTCTGCAGAGTCACTTGACCTGTATGGGAGCTTGAAGGCACTACGTCTAACAGCAGAGTTTCTCGCCAAGGCTCTACGGGAGGACTGATCCTTCCAGCCTTGCCACCAACTGCAGTTCATCTCAGGAAGTAGACAGAGAAAGACTTGTAGTGTTTAGTAGGCACTTCTATTGTACAAGAAAGCATTTGAATTTGATGTAGCCAATGGTGCTGTATTGGCTTTTGATGTATTTGTCATTAAACCGCCACATTGTTTATTGAGACTCTTGTTGACAAGATCTTGTGTTAGATGTGCTGTGTTGTGTTTAGCAGTGTTTACAGATGGCCTGACAGAGAAGATCGTAACAATATTATATCTAGACTGGAAATCGGAAAACAAATTCTTATCCGCGATTGATCGACCTTTATATATATATATATAGAGAGAGAGAGAGCAGTTTCATAGAGAGCAATGTTGTTTGTGAACCATTGGAAAATATTGGAATGTAAGGTAGAAGGTTTCTTTGCTGCCTATAGGAATTCCAATAAAACACAACTTGGCTTGATTCGGGATTCAAACTCAAGCCCCTTTGATTGATTGCCAAGCGGTTTTTTACTCTCGGCCACGCATCCCACATCTACCTATTTGATTATCATAATGTCGACTTTTATTTTTTAAATCATTGTGCTAACGATTGTATGCGGTCTGTTGCTTTGCGTTAAGACAAATGTAAGAACATTTTCTTTTGCTGTCCGATTGAAATCCATCATGTTCCTGGCTTTCCTCGGGCTCTGGGTAGCACGTGATGTAATGGTTTGTGGTGAAAAGGGAAGGGGATTGTATGAAGAGTCCAGGGGGCGGGGGGGTGTGATCATTGTACTGGCCGTTTGTCATCCTCATTAAACTTCGTCCCTAGAAACAGGCTTTACATCATCCTTCACTGCACTGGCCAGTAGCGCACGGCGTCACGCTAAGTGGGCTTGATTTCATCTCCTTGTTATTTGATTTATTACAAAGCTTAAATCAACTCAATCTGTTTGACTGTCTGTCTGGTAGTTCAAACTTTACATCTTTATATGTGAAATTACCCTTAACAAAAAAAAAAAAAAAAAAAAAGAATCAATAAAACAAAACAAAAAAGTAATTATTTAGTGGTAAATATGTTTTATATAAAAAGGGAAATAAATATTATAGTATTGAGATATATGGTAGTGAATGTGCAGTTCTTTCCCGTATATGATCTTTTTTTTTTTATATTCTATAATTTTTTTTTTATTTTTTTATTTACACTTTTTTTGTTGTCCGTTTTGGCTTTACATCTCTTGTCATGTCCATGTTTTAAAAAAAAACGACATTTAGAACCTTGACTTAAACTCAGCCGGAAGTTATCTGTGATTAAAAGTTATCTCCCTCTGTCTCTGACAAGTTATGAAGACCAGTCATTGGTTGGAAGTGGATTTGAAAAAAAAAAATTAAATCAAGAAATAATTCTTAGATATCAGAAAAGTGAATGTAAAGTATTATTTTTAAAAATTAAAGTCCAAGGCAAAATTAATTAATTAAGGGAAAAAAATTGTAGACTAATATTGCACTTTTTTTTTAGATTATAAAAACATCATTGATAGCTTGAAAGAATTTTACATTACTTTAACATCTGAAATACACTCATAGTCATTCAATAAACTTAACACATACACACACACTGAGTTCGATTTCAGAAATATTTACAATCAAAGTGCTTTGAAAAGGCTTTTTTTTCTTTTGGCTTCTATTACTTTATTCAAAGCTCCGTCTTTCTTAATATTGAGACTCGAAGGACCTGTCGATATGACAATGAAATAAGTTTTCAAAACGTTGGAAAAAAAAACATAAACAAGAAAACCATTTTAAAACACTTAAAATACTTTACAATACCTCCTTCTAGAACGATATTCACGGACTACCACACAGCCCAAGAATTAATGAAGCCGTTTTTGACAATCGTGTCCGACCACCCTTAGCCCACCCAGAAGGTTCCACGCCAAAAGTGTGATTAATATTGAGGTATTCTAATAACTCCTTATTTGAATTGCAGAATATAGATTTGACAAAGCCAGTTACAATGTGCAGTGGTTACGCTAAAAAAAAAAGTACGTTAGGACAATGAAATATATAGGGGATAATACTTTTATTTCTGTTTCACCTGAACGCATTAGTTCCTATACAGAGACACAAACACTCAGACACAATCTCGCACGCGCGCGCGCGCGCACACACACACACACACACACACACACACACACACACACACACACACACACACACACACACACACACACACACACACACACACACACACACACACACACACACACACACACACACACACGACGTTGGTATTCATTGTTGACATCAAGACGACGCAAGAGCTGCACAAACGAAACTCACCTGAAGTGGTCTGCCCCTTGCACCGCGAGAGGGCGCTAATAATGGCCCTACATTTACATACGATCTCTACCGGACCAGTTTCGTGTCTCTGTCCAGGGCTGTGGACAGCAACCACAGAAAGGGGAAGAGATGGGGTGGGGGTGGGGCTGCTCGATCAATGCCGTTTATCAATATTTTTCTTTTATTTGAAGCAAAAAAAAAATTCTGACTGATTAAAACATACAAAAGTAATAAGGATCTCTCTCTCTTGGTCACACACACACACACATTAGTTTTGCTTTTAACACAGAGCCCTACACACACACACACACACAAACTCCCTCTTGACACAACTTCACTTAGAGGAAACAATTAGCTGTCTCGGCTTCGATTATTCTGTGCATCCAAACAGAGGACATATTCGATTTTTTTCACCCCGTCTTTATCCTGCGCGCCCCTTCCCCCAACCCTTTTCTTCCCGTGTTTCTCTCAATGCTTAGACGTGAAGATACCGCGTTGTTTCTTCTCCTCCCTCATCCAGCACAGTCCTTGTAGTGTCTTGCATTGTGTCTTCTTTTTTTTTTTGTTCATTCTGTTTTGCTCGCTCTCCACCCCCCCCCCCACACACACACACACTTCTTGTCCTCTCGATCAGTCCATTTTTTGTTCATGTCTTTAGTAAGAAACAAAAAAAAAAAGAAGAGAAACTCCTTACGCAAGTTGAGAAGAAGACCATGGGGACTGCAAATATTGGTGGACAAACAAACTTCGGGGTCGACGGTCCTCAAGTCACCGGAAAGAGAATCAATTACGGCTTAATGGCCAGTAGATCAACAGATTACCCTATACGGGGGAGGGAGGGGTGGATGGAAGGGACAGGACCGCAGGTGACGCTCCTTCCACGCCACGCGCGCTAATTGGGAGCGTCCGTCGTCCTTCTTTACTCACGCGCATACACACACGCGCGCGCATCGCTTTCAACCCTCCCTCCCCCCACCTGGTTGACCCGTTACGGAAACCAATGCAGTGTGACTGTTTAACCACATATTCATTTCTCTACCTTTTTCCCTTTTCCCCGACCCATCTCTCCCTTCTTACAACACTCCGTCCCAGGTCGTTATTCTTTAGCATCGCCCTGGCATCACCCCCCCCCCCCCTTTTTAAGTCCGTTTGTTTTTATGTTGGTATTGAGGCTAGATGGGAAACTGATAGATGGCAGTTCTGCGAAGTTCGATAACACTCTTCTTCAATAGGACATGCCTTCTCAGTTCTCTCCCCCTTTTTTTTACAAATATAAGTTTACAAATCAAAAAAAAAAAAAATCTTCATATTATTCTTAAGTTCTTCCTATCAGACGGAAATAGCAAGCGATATTAATAATTGAGTGAAATGGAGATTGGTTCTCTTACGACGATGAATGTTGACCTGTCCTATTTGCGATGCTCTGCATGGGACCTGTCCTATTTGCAATGTCCTGCACGGGATCATATCACTCTACATTGATGATCTCCTGAAGCCTCGACCCCCCACCCCCCGTTTTCTCTCCAAAAAATAATAAATAAAATGAGAAAATGGAGGGGGTGGGGGGACTTCGCGATAATATTTGTAAATCGTGTGTGTGTGTGTGTGTGCGGGAGGGGGGAGTCTTACAATGAGACTGTTAACATAATACTTAATTATGTGGACATAGGCGAATAGGATGGGCGGGAGAGGTGAAATCAAGCAGCACTGTCTTGTGAGCATTGTATGGGATGCTCTTAACGATGAAATATAAAGTTAATATCAAGAGTTGTTTAAAAGGCGTCTGTATTGGTCAGTGATTAAAGTAACACAGGACATTTCAATTGATGGAGAAAGAGGGAGGGAGAGAGAGAGAGAGAGAGGGGAGACTGAGAGAAGAGAGAGAAATAGAGGAAGGGGAAGAGAGAGAAAGAAAACGAGAGAGAGAGAGAAAAGGGAAGAGAGAGTAACAGAGAAAGAGATAAAGGTAGAGAGTAGAAGAGAGAAATCGAGAGAGAAACAGAGAAAGCGAGAGAAAGAAAGTGGGTGTGTGCGTCAAGAGAGAGAGAGAGAGAGAGAGAGAGAGACTTATAGGATATCCTTTTGATAAAATGTTGTATGTTTAAGTCTTTGCTTCAATATTGTTATAAATGAACAGTGATAGGTAGAGGTCAACGTATGACCCCGGCGAGATGACACAGCAGCGAGTGTTCTCTGGAATCTACATGTACAAACAAAGACAGGATGTGACGTGTCCTCACGTGTTGTTCCAGGGGACGAACAGATCTAAGTAGGGGGACAGTTACTAATGAACAGTGACAGATAAAGGTCACTACGTGTGACCCCGACTTGATGACACTGCAGCGAGTGTTCTCTGGAATCTACATGTATAAACAAAGACAGGATGTGACGTTTCCTCACGTGTTATTCCAGAGGATACTAGGAGTGTTTGTGCAACTTTAGAGAAGCGATTAGGGACTCTATTTAAGCCAGAAAGTTAATGTGAAAGTCAGTCGTGAGTGAGCCGTGACAGTCGATACAGACGATGTAAGACGTGTGCGGCTCTAGTGGAAGAGAAATGTGTACGACTCGATGCAAGTTAACTGGAGTGGACTACTGTCGTTAAAGTCTATACAGCGAACTACAGTGGACAGTCGATGTAAGACGTGTGCGGCTCTGATTCGGTAGACTTGAGTACGACTTGGTTCAGCTTTGGGAGACCTGGAGCGACACTGGGAAGTGTGTCGTAGGTCTGTTCTGTGGAATACGGCTCGATGCAAGTTGAGAAGAGATGAATCGCAACGAAGTGAAGAGATGAATTGCAACGAAGTATAGCTAACTGTAAACTGAGAGATATTGTACAGTCTTCTACGCTACATGTTACAGTAACAAATTGTTAGAGTTAATAGTCATTAAAGTTATATGAAGCTGAAAGTTGAGTCGTCAAGTTCTTTACAGTGTTTTTATTTGTGTGCCTACTAGTACATCTAGCCAGAAGATTCAGAAATACGTAACAATATTCATCGAAATGTTTGACTTTTGAAAAGGCAACTTTGTGCCTCGGAAATTTCTGAATTTTCGACAGTTATATGTATTAATCAATGATCACATATGTCAATTATCACATATTTAAGAATTGATCAAATAACATTTTGAGAACGACCCTAGATGATGGCTAGATCAGACATTTATTTTGATAAGACTTGTATGTAATGGTCAGATCTTGATTTTGATAAAACATGTATATAATAATCAGATTTATTTTGATAAAATCTGAATGTTAATGTCAGATATTGACTTTGATAAAACCTGTATATAATGGTTAGATCTTGAAAAAGTATTGGTTATACATTTTTTTTTTTGATAACATGACCTTTTTGAAAGTATCATTAGAAATACACAATTAATTCCTGAAGCGATCAAATGTCAACTCTTGTTGAAACTGGATGCACACCTTATGTAGTCTGTAGAGTCCAGCATAGACTAAACAGGATGAGCCTTCTTCTACTGACAACTCAAACGGGGAAAAAATAAGTTCTGCTAATTTTTGACAACACCGACTTGAATATAAATGAAATACGTAAATCAAAGTTATTCTTTAAATCGACATGTTACCAAGTTGTGATGTTACCAAGTTGTGATGTTACCAAGTTGTGATGTTACCAAGTTGTGATGTTACCAAGTTGTGATGTTACCAAGCTGTGATGTTACCAAGTTGTGATGTTACCAAGTTGTGATGTTACCAAGTTGTGATGTTACCAAGTTGTGATGTTACCAAGTTGTGATGTTACCAAGTTGTTATGTTACCAAGTTGTGATGTTACCAAGTTTTGATGTTACCAAGTTGTGATGTTGCCAAGCTGTGATGTTACCAAGTTGTGATGTTACCAAGTTGTGATGTTACCAAGTTGTGATGTTACCAAGTTGTGATGTTACCAAGTTGTGATGTTACCAAGCTGTGATGTTACCAAGTTGTGATGTTACCAAGTTGTGATGTTACCAAGTTGTGATGTTACCAAGCTGTGATGTTACCAAGCTGTGATGTTACCAAGTTGTGATGTTACCAAGTTGTGATGTTACCAAGCTGTGATGATGCCAGAGTGTTGAAGTATTGTGCACGCTCAGATTATTTGCATAGCGATCATTAATTAATTAAACATGACTTTCCTCGTATGTCGTGACGATTATAATTGTCATTTAGATGCTAGGTCGTGACATTAAGTCAGTTACTTCCCATCTCTGCAGTCTTGACAAGCTAAATGACTACGTCCTGTGTCATGTAGATAATGGGTTAGACCTCGATCCTTGTTGTCAAGTCAATGTTATTAAAAAAAAAGGAAAAAAAAACAACCGTCCTCCTCTATTCATTAGTGACGTGCGAATATATAAATAAGCATGGCAGCCCTCGTATCCATAACAACGTTTACCTTCAAACGAAAAAGAACAAAACGTCATTTCCGGAAAAGCAAGTAGTGAAGATAACGTCAAAGAACGAGACAGGCGCGTGCCTAGTCTAAGAAACTTCACGTGTCAAATCAACGGGTTGTTGCGTCGGGAAGTTGTTAGGATTAAACTGGCCAGATTTCTATCCTTCCGCAAAACAAAAACATAAAGATTATAAGAAAAAAAAAAAGAAATGTACCAATTACTATTTTAATACGAATGTGAATTAGCCAACTGACAAAACAGATTTGAAATTATCGTCTGCTTCGGAGGAAATTGAAAGAAGTAATGTATGTTTAATTTGCTTTCTGTTTAAAATTCATGACGCAATTAATTATGTCGCCTGCTAATTAATTATGCTCGTCTGCTAATGCAAGGCGCGGGAAAACTATCATTCGACGCTCTCTCCCCATTCTTCCAGCAACGCAAAGACAAAATTATACATCGTCGAATTTTTTTTTTTTCGACAAAGCGATCTTCTGCATGTGTAGTTTCTCTCCAGTGTACAATGCGTGGCCGTAGCAGAGAACCCGGGACATTAATAAGTCTAATTATATTGTCGTCAATGGGGGGAGGGGGGGGGGAGGAAAGTTCATTAAATGTCAATATTATGATTGCTCACTGTCCGGGAACTCACTGAATGAACTGTTTCAACTGCACTCACTTCGGCTTCTCTCTCCCCCCACCCCTCCATATTCCTTTTTTTTTTCTTTTCTTCTTGTCTTTGAGACTTACGAAAAAAAAAATCGATCCGCTCCGAACACTTTTCAGCGTCCATGAAGTGGGCGTGGCGCGGTTGCTAAGGAAGCTTTTACAAGTCGGTGCTGGTGTAAAGTGGTCATTTGGTAGAAAGAACGGGATGAGGCTGTAAGGGTGACAATAGTCAAGGACAGACAACTTTGAGACTTGTTTGGTAAAATATTGAGACTTGGATTGATATGTCTGTTATATTTTTTTCTGTAAAGCTCCTGAAAATATAAATTAAATAAAATTAATACAATAATGCGATACGTATTGATCAAAACAATCAATATATATATATATATATATTGATTGTTTTGATTGAACTAAACAAGCCAACAACAATTCCACAATAAGCCCATCACAATGCCACCGTGAGCCCACATCGATCACACTATAAGCCCACAACAGTCCCACTATAAGCCCACTAAAACTCCTTTGCAAGCCGCCTTGCTGAGCAGTGGCGTAGCCAGAGTGGTGGGTGGAGGGGGGGGGGAATCATTTTGAAAATCCCCCAGTGCCCCTACTTGACTGGGGTCCCAAAAGGATTTTTTTTTCATAAAAAATAAATAGTGCGCAAAATGCAGGGGCCCCCAAAGAGGTCAAGCCCCCCCCCCCCCCCCCCCGGAGAAAGAAGGTGGTATCAATGTGAATATTGCCTTGATTGCTTTTTAAATGCATTTATTTAAAAAAAAAAAGTTGAACGACCTGAACTCAAACTCGAAGGCTTTGGTCTCCTCAAGCCAGCACACTAACCACTTTATTAGAGAAGTTCTTAAGAAAATAGAGATTCTTATAGTTAACTATTGTTAGGGGATTAATTCTACTTATACTAACAAATCAGCCAAGTACAATTTCTTTCCCTTGTTCGATAACAAACAAAAATAAATAATTACCAATAATTAATTAACTAATTGATAAATTTTTATTTTACTGATTCTTTTTTTTTTTTTTTTGGGATTGGGTGTGGGAGAAATAACGTGTACACACTTTTTACTAAACATGCAGACGGACGGACAGACAGAGTACGTTGATATAAGTTTTTTTAAAATAAAAGGTTTAAACCCCGTGAGTTGAACCCTATTATCTTTTTTTCTAAACCGTAAGATACGCCCATGACTGTGGCGCTGCGAAGAATCCAGCTCTCCGACACGCCACAGCCACTCACTCTCACGTGTGCTCGTGCTCACACAGTAATAACTGACTTTATCTGGTCAAGCAAGTTATAAGAGATTTTAACATGGATAAAGGGATAAGAGAGGGGATGTGGGGCGGGGTGGGAGAAAGAAAAAAAAATCACACTTCTTTTTTTTTTTTTTTCTCTTTCTAAACACTCACTGAGCTCTTCAGAAAAGTTGCGAGAGAACTGAAAGAAATGAGAGAAGAGAACAAAAAAAAATAACACAATATTGTGACATTCAGCTCATCAGCTTTAGTAATATATCGACAAAAGTTGAGATGGCTCCCACCAGGTGGCGCCGCTAGTGTCAGATTCCCACGACATCAAAGCGGAGGACTGGACAAGCTGAAAGCCTGGTCTGTCCTTGTTAACTCTTTCTTGGCTGGAGGAGTCAATTTAAGATGGCGTTAAGGAATGGAAGTTTTTGATTGGTCAGGGACAAAGTTGCGTGAGAACGAGACTGGATTCAAGGCGGGAGGGTAGGGCTGGTGGGATTTTTACAATAATGGTGTTACACTGCTGTCATCATGAGTGTTATTGTTATATATTGATCTGTATTAATAATGCAAGCATATAATTTAATAATTAGAACAATATTGGTCTCGATAAGTAAAATAAAAACAACGAAGTCAGATCAGTCAGATAGATAGATAGATAGATAGATAGATAGATAGATAGATAGATAGATAGATAGATAGATGGATGGATGGATGGATGGATGGATGGATGGATGGATGGATGGATGGATGGATAGATAGATAGATAGATAGATAGATAGATAGATAGATAGATAGACGAACGAATGGATATACAGACAGATAGATAGATAGATAGATAGATAGATAGATAGATAGATAGATAGATAGATAGATAGATAGATAGATAGATGGATGGATGGATGGATGGATGGATAGATAGATAGATAGATAGATAGATAGATAGATAGATAGATAGATAGATAGATAGATAGATAGATAGATAGATAGATAGATAGATAGACGAACGAATGGATATACAGACAGACAGTTAGATAGATAGATAGATAGATAGATAGATAGATAGATAGATAGATAGATAGATAGATAGACTGACAGACAGACAGACAGACAGATAGATAGATAGATAGATAGATAGATAGATAGATAGATAGATAGATAGATAGATAGATTGATAGATAGATAGATAGATAGATAGATAGATAGATAAGATAGATAGATAGATAGATAGATAGATAGATAGATAGATAGATAGATAGATAGATAGATTTATCTAGAATCTAGAATCTGCATCCTCCATATTTTCTTGAGATTTCCTTGACGTTTTGGCCTTGCTGTTATTGCAATATCATCATGACATTTTGCTACAATATTTGTTCTCTCCCTTTATTTCCGCTAGTCTACAATCTACACCAACTTATCATACCAGTGCGCTAGCTATATATAGAGCTCACGAGCAAATGTAATTGTACATAGTTAGTCACCCTTCAAAATTTCGGTTTAACTTTTCAACAGCTATTATTATTTTGGTATCTTGATACGTTACTATAATTTTCTATTTTGACCATACACATAAACAGATACCAAATAATGTCAAGGACGAGAAATTAAACTTATTGCCAACTAAATAAAAGTTAAAATAGAAGAGCTTTAAAAATTTAATTCTGCGATGTTATGTAATAAGCACATACAGAATGAAGCAAAAAATCGTATTATGCAAAAATAAATAACCATTTCTAGATCTATATATTTAATCATATCATACCATCTTAATCAAATTATTTTGTTTCTAATGCTATCGTATCTGCACCTAAAAGAAGTTACTATTATCTGTAAAGATTGTTTTTAAAATAATTCTTTCGATTATAGAGAGCTGTTAACAAACAAAATATGGGTTTAAGGCGCTGTGCTAACATTACAAACATAAACACGAAAGCTAAAATCACAAACTATTCTAATAAAGTTTTGAACAGATAGGTCTTAATGTTCTTCTTGAATGTAGTGTAGCATGTTGTCTGTCTGAGATCGATGGGGAGTGAGTTCCAAACACTTGGTCCCGCAGAAAAAAATTTCAAACTAGTTATGTTCACAAATATAATTCTAATCAACCATCAATATAAATTAGACCTATTAAATCTAAAAAAAAAAAAAAAAAAAAAAGGTTTAATTAGTCCAAATTTCTATCCAAATTTCTAATATAAAACAAAGACAAAATAGAGAACGGCTGTAATTTCTAATAGAAAAAAAAAAAAGCAGAGTGATTATTTGGAATAAATTTTGTTTTTGAAACGCACATAAAAAGATATAGGAAATTTTTGTGACAATTTCTTCAAAAATGTAACATTCAAGTAAAAAATATTAAAAAAGTGAAGTAAACTCTAATTACTTGCAGTACACACAAAAATGTAATTGTAGCTTGTTTATGCTCGAAAAAAAATCAACATGCCTTTAGAATTTGTTCGACTCTCCTTCTCTTACATTTACATTACATTCTCTTCTTCTTACATTTTCAGAAAAAAAAAATCTACACTCTGTAATTCATAGGATAGATAGATAGATAGATAGATAGATAGATAGATAGATAGATAGATAGATAGACGAACGAATGGACGGACGGACAGACGGACAGACAGACAAATATATATATATATATATATATATATATATATATATATATATATATATAGAGAGAGAGAGAGAGAGAGAGAGAGAGAGAGAGAGAGAGATAGATAGATAGATAGATAGATAGATAGATAGATAGATAGATGACTGTCCCATGTTCAGTAAATAACTTTTTGAAAGAAGAAAAAAAACATAGTGGCAATAAAAGAGCGCTATAATGCGGTGGATGAGGCAGGGGACGTAATGACCTTTGAACTGTTTCCAATTATTGCGTTCTCTCCCTTGGGCCTATTACCAACTGGCAATACACACAAATTTGCCAGTTGGATAAGACAGAAAGTGTTTCTGGCAATCTGTTTCCCTGGCCACTCTAGATTGTCCAGTTTTTTTGGAACACTGGCCTCATTCGTTTCCCCCTCCTCTCAGCGTGGTCACTGTGGACACCAGAAAATTACAAAATTACCCATTTCCAGAGGCTATTTTCTCCATGGCCTCTTACCCCAGCCTTTAAACCACAGTCCCCCGCAACGCCATGTCCACGTCCAAGCCCTTCAACAAAAAAAAAAATAAAAAAATCCGTCAGCTGCAAGAAATTTTTTTGGCCTGCAGAGCTTGTTTTGAGATTTTTCGGACGAGCGAGAAAAAAAAAACTGGGAGAAAAGTGAGGAGTTTATACGTAAAATGAGAAGCAGTGCCCAGATTGTGCAGGCTGACAACAAAATCGTTTGAGCCAGTCTACTTGTCTGGCAGCGGCGTCTTCCTAAAAGTGGGTGTGTCCAGTTAAAAAGCTGCAGGCTGGAAACGTTTGATGACATGTTGTCTTCTCATCACATCTTGAGCCGACGGGGGGAGGGGGGGGGAGAAGGGGGTATCTTTTGAGATCAGCTTTTCAAACGGAAAAGGCGTCGGTGAGTGGGCTCTCTCTCTCGTGTCCTGTAAGGATGAAAACTTTGTAGGACATAATTAAACCAACAGCAAATATATCAATACACTTCCTGTCCGTTTGTCAACATCCCAGCACGACAAATCAATGTCCTTTTGTGCAGGACTCTTCCACATCCTGATGATAGACATCCTAGACCGCTGACATTCATTTCAAGCCGAAATCGTTTTTTTTAGTGAACACTTAGAAATAAACTGAACAACATAAAAGCATAAATACAATATTTAAAACTTTAACGCGCAAGCCTCAAACAATTCAAATTGCGGAATTCCTAACTATGTCGCATAAACAGTTTCGGCAAGATGGATGACTTAATAGGCTCTATAAGAGATTTATTTGAGTTAACGCTATGGAATTTTGTTAATGTCGTAAATCTTAACATAGTGACATCACTTGCATATATAAACTAGATCTACTTAGGTATTTAAAGTATAATATCAAAAACCTTTTTTTTTTTGAATGCTCAAATTACTTTTAAGGGTAATATTTGTTTGTATCATCTTTGGAGACAGACTGTGCGTGCTGGGACAACCCTTGCTGAGAACAAAAGAATTGTAGCGGCTTTAATCAAGAGAGAAAAAAAGAAAGTTGCCCTGTCTGCTAGCCCTAAATCAGAGGCATACACATGTACGAATTGTGGCAAAGTCTGCCGTTCTAGAATTGGCTTGATTAGCCACACCAGATTTTGCCCCGTCTTAAGATTAAGCCAAAAGCAGTGACTCATTTGGGCGCATCCATTGCCTTTCGAGACAAAAGGAGCCATATATATATATATATATATCATCTTTTGAGACCCCGATAGATTCCTCAATATGTTTTGATGCAATAACATTGGCTGGCATCATTTATCATTACTTTATAGATCAATGATGATGAATTCCTGATTATTGAATGATTGCTTATCATTGATTGGCTCCTCGTTATTGATTGTTTCTACATCTTGGATTGGTTTCCCATCATTGATTGACTCTTTAATCATTGATTGATTCCTCAAAATTGAATTATTTCATATATTTTATTGATTCCAGATTATTGAAGGGTTCCTCTTTATTGCTTGATTCTTCTTCATTGATTCCATACCATTGATTGATTCCACATCATTGATTGATTCCACATCATTGATATTGGTTTGAATGGTTTCTCGTCACTGATTCCTTACTGTTAAAAGACAACAGCATTGTGCTAATATGTTTATATTACGTCATTGTTTCTTGTGCACTTTTTTGGGGGAATAGTACTTGAAAGGATGTGACGTAATAAAATGATAGTCTTCAATGTCTACTTATATCAACACGAAGCCTCTGTTCATTAATTCTTGTGTTTAATTGTCTACATACAAAAATATGTATCCGTCAGAACACAACAAGGATGATTAAAATTTAAAAAAAAAATAAAAAGTTGATGGGAAAGAGAGGAGGGCGACCTTTTTTTGTGTCCATTCTGCACTGAATGTTATGACTGTGCTGTCTCACCTTGCGAAATGTAACATCTATGCTCTTTTTTATTTAAAAAGGGGGGGGGGTAACTCCACACTTACAACTATATCTCTCAATAATGTATATCAATCGATATCAAATAAAATAATTAATTACCAGTAATATGAATTGAATAATTGGGCAATTCTTTAATTGATTCTTAAGTTGTCAGGTATAAGAAATAAATATTTTGTTTGGAATAGAATACAGGAAATGAATTCTCCTTCCTTAAATGTTGAGACAAGTGATGGGCTAAGAAACCTGAAAGCATGACATTGTGCTAGATCTTTTAGATTACTTATTTCATAATCTCTCACTTCTTTGTCTTTTTTCCCCTCTAGTTTCCATTATATTGCCATGACACTTTTTCACATTGCTTTCTCTTCTTTTTCTCTTTTACTGTATTTTCTTTTCTTAAAGAACGTCGAAGTGCAAATAAATAAATCGGATCAACTTTTAGTGTGAAAATCTCAAAAGCTTAAAACATTAAAAGTGTTTTCCAAAATTTATCATTTACGGAACACTGCACATTTCGAGTAGTTAGCGGAACACTTTGCTTATTTATTTATTTTTTACACAGGTTAATTCACGTGGTATCCTACTGGTTAATTTTTCTAGTAGTTCGCGGAACACCTATTCAGGTCTTTCGGAACACTCGGGTTCCGAGGAACACAGTTTGGGAAACACTGTTTTAATCTAATGTATATTATTAAAAGTTGCTTTTTATTTATTCTCCAGTAGGTAACATAAAAAGTGTTAAAGAAATGGTCTACGGGAAGGGGGAAAAAAAATGTAAAAGACAAAAATAAACTAACAAATTTGGCGCCCCATTCCATGAAGGTCATACATTGTCCCCCCCCCCCCCCCCCCCAAATCATTTCCCCAAAGTAGTTCAAACAGCTGAAATCAAGAAGCTGGGACAAGGGAGAGAATCACTTTGACGACAAGATGACGACTGGAGTGTTTGTTCTTGTCTCCCCTCTATTTGTCTTGATGTTGAGATTGAAAACTTCAGTTCGACATCAGAACATTTTTTCTTTCTTTATTTCGGGTCCTCATTACGTAACTTGATAGTTTTCAGACAAGACTTCTCCAACAAATATGTCCTGCAGCGTTTCAAGTGATTTTTGTTTGTAATTTTCTTGTTAAATTTTTATTTGAGAAATCTGGTCCCTTCCCATCATCAATGACTTTCTCAATATTGGCTTTCACCCCCACTGTTTGGATCAAAAAGAAAATCCATAATTTAGGAAAGTCACAGAGATCTTCCATTTCGCACTTATAAATACATCCTTAACCGTCACCTAGTCCTTAATATGTGGAACCGTTGGGGCATCACATAAGATCTGTTGACCGTCTTTCTCCATTCCTCTCTCTTGCCTTGAATTGAACTTCCTTCAATAACATTCTTGTATGTTGTCTTCCCATCGCCTTAATGATAATAATAATAATAATAATAATAATCTTTCTCTGATTGCATTTTTCTATTTCCATGGCACTGTTCCCTGAAGTAAGGTCTTTGCGAGCCCTGAGGACCTTGTGAAATGGCCATAGAGTTAAAGCTTGCGTTGTTGTTTTTTTTTTACGGTAGTTAGCAGGTCGCTGTATTAAATCAATGGATTTGTATTTAAATTTCTTTATGTATATTTTTTTTTTGTACCTTCTTCTTCCAGTCCGAATAGAGGAATGAAGTGTATAGTCATAGGTTTCCAAACTCAGAAATCGAAGATTGTCTAATATACAGGAAACCAATAACCTATCCTTGGTTTATTTACTCTTCTGTAAGTTTCAAAGGAAAACAGGTAAAATTAGAGGTGTATAGCAACAAAAGACAATAAAGTACCTCCTTTATGAAACTTATTGAGCGATTGTTTTTGACTTACACATTTATGAATATTACAATTAAAAACATTTTCTTTTACATCTTTCCCTTGCTCTTCCATCTGGTTAATCGAATGTATTATGTATATATCTCTGTTTCTGCTATGGTAGGCCTACTTCGAGTGGCCATTGTCTACTATTTATTCGTGACATGGAATGAGTGTCATAATATATACCTGAGTAAACATCAACATTTGCTGAGAATATTCCAATATGGTCACTTTAAATTTGTAATTGCCATAACTTGATTGCATATTGTAAAAGTGTAATTTCTTGCTTTTGCAAATCTTTATTAAGTCCCCTAAAGATTTTAAAATTTGTTTAAAAATTAATAATATTTGGGGAAAAGTAAAGGCGATTTGGTCGTTATGCTGGCCACCACGTGTCACGCTTGTTAACCGCCACAGAAAAAGATGACCTTTACATCATCTGCCCTATACGTTGTAAGGTCTGAAAGGGTGACTACTTTTTAAAAGTTTTGTTAATGGGGATAACCTCCCCTTTTCCTGGAAAAAAGAAGCCTCTGGCAAAAAAGTCTAGCATTGATTGGATAAGCTCCCTTTGTCTATAAAATAGTTTCTGAGAAGAAAGTTTAGAATTAATCCATTTTTTAAAAATATAATTAGATTCAATTGTCAAACATTTAATATTTAAAAAATCTTGTACATGTTATTTTCTCCCATTTCCCATTCTCTGATCCAGTTGAAGCTCTGCACAATCATTCTGTGTCGCTGACAATACATGAATCAATCAATAGAATAACAAATCAATTTTTATTTTATATGGAAAATATAATAAGCCAACGGAATATAGGCCTTGCGATTTTATTGAAACTTAATAAATTCCTTAATGATGGCCCTACATATATCAATCACACAATTAGACAAATTGGTTATTCAGTTTTTGTTTTATATGGAAATCGCACATTACTAACGGTAGACAGGCCTTGCTATAATGAGGGATATGATAGCAATCGAACGATGCCTAACCTACAGGGTGCACAGTAGACAACAAGCCGATATGGTATTAGCATGTATTTGGTAAAATTTTGAGTCATCAAAAATTAATTACATTATTGATTCAAAATAATTGATGCAATGTCACTCAGTATAAGCGAGTTTGTTTTTTCTTTAAAAAAAATATTTAAAATTTAGCTTTTTTTATTAATTGCTTTAGAAGGTAAAGAGGACACGTAATGTAAATTGTGGAGATTATTTTTCGCTTCGATCGGAACCTAAGGGCCGAGAAGCGATACACCTGTCCAGGTAATCGATTTACGTTTACCGAATGAAAGAGTTCGTAAGTTTTTTATTTTATTCGTGCAATACTGTTATTAGAAATAGTTTATACTTAAGAGAATAAAATGTGAGACTTGTTTATATTCATGATTTCACATGTGAACGAGGCGTTCAACTCACATATTGGTTTGACCCAGTAACTTCGCAAAGGAGAAAAAAGTTAAGAAAAAAATAAAACAAAATAGAAATAAAGCTCTTTAATGTTTAAAATGGTACGCTAGCTCTGATCAATCTCAGCATCAGCGGCGTCACTAGGAAGGTCCACACAGGGTGGTGGTGGTGTGGGGGTGAGGAGACACCCAAGTAGAAAAAAAATTACTTTGGAAAACGCAGACAACTTCTGTAATACAAATGACTAGATATCCAAACATGCTTTAATCTTTATATTTTATTTTCATTTAATGTTGGTAGGCCTACAAATGTCCAAAAAAAGTACGTACTGAAAAGGGGGACGCAAAGGCGAACTTTCTTTTAAGGACCAAAAAATCAGTTGTATTTTGTATTATAGTTATGTCTTCGTGTTAATCAAGTAAAAACCACATTACTACCAAAGTTTCAGAAATTACATTTTTCCAACTAGAACCTTGTTAACGTTCACCACACGATCGGTTCAAACCACATTTCAATGGCGTCTTTACCAATGCGGTATATACATCTACTATGTTCTAGTGCAGCGCATCTCAACCTTTTAAGCTCGGCGACCCCTTTTTACAATTTCTCACTTTGCAGCGACCCCCCCCCCTTACACACACACAGCAATAGAAGAGAAGACAATAACAATCCATATTTTCGATGGTCTTAAGCGACCCCTGGCAAATCGTCAATCGACCCCCAAAGGGGTCGCGATCCACAGGTTGAGAACACCCTGTTCTAGTTGAAGAACGATGAAGCCCATTAACACTGTGCATGCTATACTGCAGCGTTTCAAACTGTGTTGGAGGGCGCACCCTAGACCGCTAAGGGGTGACAAATGTGGTGGGGGGTGAAATCGTTGAAGTCATTGTTTCAAGAGTAAAATGACAACTTTATTTCATTGTTTTATTGTAGTTATTATTGAACGCTTGAATGAAAACCCAAGAAAGTGACTTTATTGTGTTACAAAGTCTCCCAACTGGTGGGCATCGTTATGTTGAAGACTTTTTATGTGACACAAGCATAAAAAAGCAAAATACAAATAATACTTTTTTTGGAAAACAAAGCTTATATTAAGTATATCAATTAGTTTCGATCAGCCATGTAATTAAATTTGTAATAAGCCTCAAACGACAATCTATAAGGGGGACTAATTCAGCTTATACCACCACTTCAGTCAAGTACTATTTCTTTCCCTTGTTTGATATACCAAAGAAAGTAATATATTACCAGTAGTTAATTAACTAATTGGTTGGGTTTTTTTTTTTTGTTTTGTTTTGTTTGTCAGGTATAAGAAATAATTGCAAAATTTCAGCTTGATCCGAGATTGAATGTCGGAGGAATGAAGCACAAAACTTTGTCCAGACAGACAGAGAGACAGACACACAAACAGACATACATACAGACAGAGTGAGTTGATATAAGCTTTGTAAAAAGATCCGCGGCATAACAAGAAGATTATCTTAAGACGATCCCACCCACTACGCTATCTGTATTTCTCACACATAATAGTATTGAGCAATTCTGCCTCCTTCTTTGTTCAGCTTCAGCTTGACTTGCGAATTTTTCCTTTGACTAGAATGAGTAGAACGTTATGGATACTATTTCAACATCTGATTGTCCAAACCTGTTTATTTTCAACCTTTTTTTTTTACGTGGGCTCTGAAATGGGCTCTGACATGGGTTCTGACATGGGTTTTGACATGGGCTCTGACATGGGTTCTGACATGGGTTTTGACATGGGCTCTGACATGGGCTCTGACATGGGTTCTGACATGGGCTCTGACATGGGCTCTGACATGGGTTCTGACATGGGCTCTGAATGCGGCTCTGACATGGGCTCTGACATGGGCTCTGACATGGGTTCTGACATGCGGCTTTGACATGGGCTCTGACATGGGCTCTGACATGGGCTCTGCTTACTACGAGATAAAAACGTTGTAGATTCTAGAACAGAAAGAAATATGAAGCTCAGAACAAGAAAAAAAGTTACGGCGATTCCTCAACTGACCATGCTGAAAAGAGTGGAATGGGGGAGGGCCATGATACCTCTCTAACAGTAACCGCACCCGGCGACACCAACCCTAGTGTCGCCACTTCTTGGGATGTCAATATATTTGTAAAAAGTGTTTCCGAAACATTTCTATGTAAAGTGTCATCATTGGTGATCATTCTTATAATCTAATTAATGAACACACATTCACACAGCCACACGCATTATCACACAAAGACATTGTCAGTGTCACACGTTAACATTGTCACGTTGTCACAATCTCAAACAGTATCACACTCACACTGCAACACTCTCAAAGTTACACAGACACGGTCATAATATAATATTGTCACGTTGACAAAAAGGCTGACACACGATTACATTAGCACAAACTCAAAGACACGCACACTTAGTCACACTATAAACATTATCACATAAGCACCCACTAAGTAGCACACTTAAAGACACATACTCACACTGTCACACTATAGCATTATCACGTTGTATTTTGTATGAACACAGTCACGCTGTGATACTATAACATTGTCACGTTGTTTTATAGACACATTCATACTGTCACACTATAATATCGTCACGTTGATTTACACACATATACACAGTTACACTGTCTCAACAAAAATACTGTCACGTTTTCCCACACAATCACACACATTATCACACTATAACAGAGCCACACACACACATACTCACACTATCACGCAATAACACTGTCACATTGTCCCTCTCATACTGTCACATTTCGAGACATCTCGCTGATGGACACTTGTCAATCCCCAGGTGATCGTCTGTTGGACATTCCCTGCAAAGTCTGCGGCGACAGAAGTTCCGGCAAGCATTATGGGATATACAGCTGTGATGGTAAGTTGGCCTACACATATTATGAATGGCTAATATTTAGGTCTAACTACCGACTACAGGCTGTGTCTTCTGTTTTGAAATATTAAACAAATTGATCTATGTTTTTTTTTTCTGTTATTTTTTGTTAACTTGATCGAAATATGTTTAAAAATGTAGCCGTGGCAACATACTCAATCAAATATTTTTAAAAAATTTTCAGAAAAAAGAAAAGTTCCCATTAATATAATGACCAAAAAATCTTAATAGAATCAATCTTTATTTAAACAGGTGTTGCTTTTATTCACGTACATTTACCTTAGAGAACTGCTAGCAATGCCGTCGCTAATTCCCTGATCTTATAGGCTGATACTACGCCTTGTCTTCGCTCTCTAGTGTTATGGCACGATAAGGAATTGATTATTTGTTTCATAGAAAGGGAAAGTTTTGAATTAAGTGAAAATGACGTCACTAGTAAAAACAAGATCAGGATTTGAGGAGGAATAGCGAAATGTAAACAGACTACTTTTGACAACTTTAGAGAGAGGCAGATTTTATGGACGTAAAGATTTAGCTTGACGACATTCGACAGTCCCCTTCGTTGTTAGTAAACTTCTTGTTCGACATACAGCGTCGACTGGCTTATATTGTTGGCCTTTTGCCTGTATTATTTGATTTTGTTATTTGAGTGTTACCTCCGTTTGACTTATCTGCAAAATACAAAGTTAATAATACGTCTACAGCGGTTTTAGATGTCTACTAGAAGTTTGGTGCCACAAGTCAACGACCTTCCGCTACACCCCTTAAACTTGTGCATCTACGCTCCTGACCTTTCGTTTTGTCTCTCTCTCAAACTTTCAGGTTGCTCGGGCTTTTTCAAACGCAGCATCCACAAGAACAGGGCCTACACCTGCAAGGCTCAGGGGCCACTGAAGGGCCGTTGTCCGGTAGACAAAACCCACCGGAACCAGTGCCGGGCCTGCAGACTTAACAAGTGTTTTCAAGCAGACATGAACAAAGAAGGTAATTTCAAACAATGGCTACCGGATTTAAAGATTCGCGTGACGTTTCTGACGTTTTTAGCGGACCTTCTTTAGTGAAAAATCGCTATTATTTTTTGTGTGTGTTGTCTGTCTGACTTAATGTTAACTTAATCAGTATGTTGTTTTTTTCTAAATCTTGGCTCCATCAATGAGTTATAAATTTTTAGTTAAATTCGAAAACATACGTACTTGTCCAAGAACTACTACAAGAATGTTGTCTCTGTGAAATTGAAAAAAAATAATTATAGAATTCGTCGCCAACTCAATTCTCAGAAGTTACAAAAGAATAGAAAGAAGTAGGCGAAGTCTTTCTCTCGCTAGGGGTGGGTGAAAAAAAGTCAAGAACTCCTTAGTTCCTAATGTAGGGAAGTGAAACTGCGTTTTGCAAGAGCCAAACTTAATCGAAAGTGTATTTCATCTTGACTGGTGTGTGTGTGTGTGTGTGTAAGGGGAAATGTGTCTGCTCATCTCTGCCTGTTGTCTCGTTTGGAGCCTAGGTCACCAAGCAGCTTCCTCCAGTGGTCTCCGATAAGGGACTTTACATTTGGTGTGGTAAGTCTTAGGTTTGCTTGCGAGGAGACTTGCCAAAATTAAATTTTATTGCGTTGTCGGGATTTTAATTCCTTCAAAGGGAAACAAATTTTATGGTAATCTCCGTAAAGGTGTCTACTGATAAATTTTCTATAGACATGGCAGGACTGCATCAGTGTCGCCCTTTCCCTGGTATTGGGCTGTTGTAATTTGAAATAACTCCCGGACGTCATGTAGGGTTGATATCCCAGGGCATAGATTATTGATTATTATTACCGAATTTTGAGTTTGTTATACAAATAACATAAGATTCTATCTCTAATTAAACTAATAACCTGTATTACGTTTCCAGCCGTCCAGCATGAGAGGGGTCCTCGGAAACCTAAAACTAAGCCTGGAGATCTCACGGGCCCTTTACTGGTGGACACCAGGTGTCACAGCTCGCAGGAACATCCCATAGACCTGAGCCTTGGGGTCAGCGCGCCCTGCCCTCTCTTGCCCATGGCCTACCAGCACGAGGTGTCGCTGCCCAACCCGCACGTGTTTCCTGACAGCCAGATGCTCATGCTGAGCTACGTGAACAGATTTAGTGACATCATGCGCGTGCAGGTGAGCCAAGGTCTAGTCTAGAATGTTAGCGTTGGTTCTGCATGACCAGCCAGTGATGAGAATAGAGGCTACTTGATAAGGGGAGAGAATACTTTCACACACGTCGCTGTATTTCAAGAGAATGTGTACTATTATTTCTTTTCTTGTAATTTTTGGCCGAGAGTATTTTCTTTTCACCCTTCAATGTTTTCAAAAGACAAGAGATAGAAAGTTGAATGGAGAGACAAAGAAAAATTCAACTTGTGTAATTTTTAACTCTATAATTCAAACCTACTTTCATCTTATTCTTCTATTTATAATTGTTTGTTTGTTACTCTGGATAGAATCCTATACACCTTATGTCTCCCACTTTCTATTCTTGAATGAAGTTAAAACTTTGAACAATTATTCATTGTCCTTAACAAAACGTGGATCAGTCGAAAAATTGACCAATTATTTGATCAATTATTCAAAATTAATTTATTTTGTTTTATACAGAGACAGTACTTGCAACGCGGAGATAATTATTGTGTAAAGGCGTCGCCTCAAAATTTAATACTGACTATTGATAAATATAAAACCTTCTATTTTCATTAGCAATGGGCTGGCTCACTGGTTGGTGTGTCGGCTTGAAGAGGTTTCGGCTCTCGATCTCGAATTCAATTCGAACAACTTACAAAAAAAAAAAAAGGTTTTAAAAAGCCTTCTCCCAGATAACCACCTTTTTCCTCCCCCCCCCCCCTTTTCTCCCAACTAGTCCACAAAAACATGAAATTGCACTAAATAAAAACAATTTGTAAAAATATTTCCAATCGCACAAATTTATTCTTGTTAGTCTCGACTACATCTATTACAAATCTAATTACAAGATTGATTCAAAATAATTGATGCAATTAAATTTACATATAGGTTAGTTTTTTTTTTGTTATTTTTTCAAGTATTTTTTTTTTAATATTTTACTTGCTTCTTCGAACTGAATCCTAGGTTGAAGCCAGGGTTGGGGATATGAGAAAGTAGAAAGAGAAGTGAATACAAAGAGATGTGGGTAGAGAGACATAGAGAGAAAAAAAAACACCAAGAAACAAGGTTTTAAAGTGAACGTATGTTTCACTGGGTGCTATTCCAATAATGATTCTCATTTCTTTCTCTTCATTTGGTTTACAAGTTTCGGATGTTCCTTCACAGTTGACGATAGTTTACTTCCTAGTCCAAACCTCCCGCAGGACGACGGGGGATGGGAGCGGGCAGGGTTTGAACCCGGGACCATCGATAAATCGAAACGACAGTCCAGCGCGCAAACCGCACGACCAAGCAGCCATCCATCTTCATTGGTTTGTAAAGCAGAACAGTTAGAGAATGTCGACTTTAGAGAATGTTGACTTAAGAGAATGTTGACTTTAGAGAATGTGGACTTTGACTAAAATAAATATTTTCAATAAGAAAGATTTCCCAACATTTTATTCCGTGATTCTTCCACAGGCCCCATCAGCGTTTAGCAGCCCAATGTCCACGCCTCTGGTGACCAGTTTCCACCAAGATATACTTCAAGAAGTAATGGTCAGACTCATGTTCACTGTGGTCACTTGGGTCCGACACATCCCAGCATTCATCTCTCTCTGCTCCGCTGACCAGGTAAACAAAAAAAAAAAGCATTGAGTTGTCCATATAAAAAGTCTATGAATTGTGTCTAGAAACAATCTTTGAAAGTGATTATCCTAAATTAGCAGAAAATATATATGCGTGTCGGGGCATTGCGGCCTGTCGCACATATTAAACGTACAAAAAAATATCAAATGAAGCCCACATACACTATGATAGAAGTGACCTAACAATAAGTACACAACTAACAGAAAGTCCAGAATCGAATGGACAAAAATAAACTATTGTCCTTGACATAAAAAAAAATGCGTTTGAAGATAAAAATACATACAAAACATACCATTATTTTCAAAGACACAATAAAATGAACATATATAATGTGTCTAAAACATTTTTTCTCAAAACATTATGCGCCA
Organism: Biomphalaria glabrata; assembly: GCF_947242115.1. Taxonomy (NCBI): domain Eukaryota; kingdom Metazoa; phylum Mollusca; class Gastropoda; family Planorbidae; genus Biomphalaria; species Biomphalaria glabrata. The sequence continues at coordinate 43,208,642 of NC_074716.1, read as the reverse complement.
AAATGACCACTCGTCAGAATGGTGTGTGTGTGGGGGGGGGGGGGGGTCAAATAAGACCTAACGGCCTCCTCAACGATCTAAGTCAATCTTAGGAATATTTCTTGAAAAGGAGTGAAAAGGTTTAATTCCTGTCATTCGTCTTTTTGTTGTTGTTGTTGTTGCTTTGCAATCTTTATGCAGTGGAATCCAGTTAATCAAGCGCTTGATCATTTTGTTTCTAATAACCGTTTAGACAGATCTGACAGTAAAACAAGGATTTGATTCGGTACTTTAGAATTTGGTGCAAGAAGTAGGAATTGATTTTTTTTTCAATTCTATAATTGTAAGACCATCATTTTGAAAAGTCTTTATACCTGACCTACATATTTTGCTTTCAAGTACTCTCGAATTAATTAATGATCATTTAAGCGCTAGTTAGAAAAACCAATAAAAAATTGAGGATATTCAACTCAGTGTAATGAAAAAAACAACGTATTTTGAATTTTAAAAACTCATGAGCGGCCCCTGTGGGTTAGTCCAGCTCACACATTATGTCAAATATAATCTTAAACCAATATCGTATTCATAACATTATCCATAACATGAACTATGGGACAATGCAATTATTAATAAACTTTGTTGGGGGGGAGGGGGGAAATTTGAAAGTTTCGGCGATTTAAGTTGTATCTTATCTAATACAGACGTTTCATACTAGAAGAAGATAATTATGCTCTTAGCTTATTCATAAACACAACTTTTTGCTGCCGTAACAAGGGTGACTTTACCTATTCAATACTTGTGAATTATCATCGTTTCCATTAATTTCTGGTGTTATATTAATTGATTTAACAACTAATGATTTAAAGTAAAGAGTGATTCAGAAAGAATGCTCCAAAATCAGCGCGAGTATATTCGTTTTGAAAGCATTGCAATGAACTGAATTAGCGGTCAAGTCAACTAGTCAGTTTCAATTTGTCTTCGTATAAAAATCACTTGCTTATTTACTCTCCAAATGGCGACTCCTCAGCAGAAGACGTTTTGTGGGCTCTCTGCGCTTAGTCTGCTAGTTCCCCCCGACCTCACTGTGGGTGACTTTTTCCTGGGTGTGGGGGGGGGTGGGAGGTACGTTAAAGACAAAGGTTTTGTACCCCCTTTGCCAGTAAATATCAATGAAAGGAAAGATCAAATACCAAGCTGAAATAAGCACAGTGGATGGGGGGACATTCTGAAGCTTGTATGGGAGGATTCAGATTGATGCCTCTGCCGCTGCTGTTGGTCACTGGTGCTTGTCACTGGTGTTGGTCACTGGTGTTGGTCACTGGTGCTTGTCACTGTTGCTGGTCACTGTTGCTGGTCACTGGTGTTGGTCACTGGTGTTGGTCACTGGTGTTGGTCACTGGTGTTGGTCACGAGTGTTGGTCACTGGTGCTTGTCACTGGTGTTGGTCACTGGTGTTGGTCACTGGTGTTGGTCAAGGGTGTTGGTCACGGGTGTTGGTCACTGGTGCTTGTCACTGTTGCTGGTCATTGGTGTTGGTCACTGGTGTTGGTCACTGGTGCTTGTCACTGGTGTTGGTCACTGGTGTTGGTCACTGGTGCTTGTCACTGTTGCTGGTCACTGGTGTTGGTCACTGGTGCTTGTCACTGTTGCTGGTCACTGGTGTTGGTCACTGGTGTTGGTCACTGGTGTTGGTCACTTGTTTTTTTCTTCACTGGTGTTGGTCACGGGTGTTGGTTCACTGGTGTTGGTCACTGGTGTTGGTCACTGGTTTTGGTCACTGGTGTTGGTCACTGGTGTTGGTCACTGGTGTTGGTCACTGGTGTTGGTCACTGGTGTTTGTCACTGGTGTTGGACACTGGTGTTGGTCACTGGTGTTGGTCACTGGTGTTGGTCACTGGTGTTTGACACAGTGAGCAATGGAAAAGACGAACAAAAAAAACGGAAGTTATATAGAGCACGTGTATCCAGCTAGAACGTTTTCTAAAATTATTGTTTAAATATTACGCAATGGTTTTGGCACATTCTTTTTTAACCCTCTTGTATATTACGAACACACAATGTTACCCCTATTTAAATTAATTACAATCAAATAGTACCATTTAAAAGAAAAATATTACACAATTAACATAGTTTTTATAACCTGCATTATGCAAAAAAAAAAAAATGAATTACAAAAAACGAAATTAAAAAAAAAAAAAGAAAAAAAAGGTCAGGCTATTGAACTGATAGAAAAAAATGTAACAGCGAGTTTGAAGTGTTTCAGATTGGGTTAAATAACTGATGTGAGTCCATGGAGACCACACTTTAATGTGGACCTAATATAGCCATCTGACAGCCGAGCAACCTGGATGGGAATGGCTTAAAACACTAACACCAATGTTAATGCATCTGGTTCTATTTGTCAATCTGTGCAGGGTTTCTTTTGTTAAAGTTAATTTTTTAAGGGGAAAAAAAAATAGGACTGTTTTGTTAAGAGATTAAAATATTCTAAGTCTTTCGTTAGTGCTTTTTTAAAAATTCAAAGCATGCATTTTTAGCGGCCCCCGAAAGGGGAAAAGACGCTATTAGTTTTGTGTGGAATGTCTGTCCGTCTCTCCGTCCGTCCCGTTTAGATCTCGTAAACTAGAAAAGAAAGTGAAAATCCGATATCATAATATTCATTCAAAGTTCTGATGCAACGGCTACTTTTTTTATTTTTTTGAAAGCGAAAAATCTAATTTTTTAGATCAATTATGCCAGCTGTTTTTTTATAAAAAATTTACCACTTTTACAACAATTTACTATTAATAGTAACAAACACTGGAGGCTTTTTAGTAAGGGAGATTGGAAATTTTCCATTTTTTAACACATTTATGCAAATGGTTTTAGATTTTGGGTCAAAAAAAAATATTTTTTTTTACAATTGTATTGCTAAGTTATGTAAGTTCGGTCATATTAAATACTACATTTACAAAAAAAAAAATGTTAACTTTTTTTAATGAGAAAAAAATCTATTTACTATGCAAATAAGTCGGACATAATTTAAAACAACAATTAATAAGTAGGTTTTCATATTATAGTGTAAACTGCGGTGCTAGACGTCAGTCATAACACACTTAACTAAAGGAATTTTTTTTTTTTTTTTTTACGGAAATGTTTTTTTTTCTTCTATTGATGATTTGAATAAGAGATTGACCCTTTACAAAACAATTAGAGCAATTAGATATTCATTATAAGACAGTTAAGCCAGCTTTGCATCGAACTACATATTCACTTTCACCTATCCTTTGGCCTGCTGGACCGCTGGGGCACCACACAAGATCTGTCAACCTTCTTTCCCCATTCTTCTTTGTCATTTGTCTTTGATAGAATTTAATTCTAATGTTCTCTCTGAAAATATTGATACCTGCCTTTTACCTGCCTGGTTGTACCACTTCGGGGGGCCGATTTTGAGTTTGTGTTTCCACACAAACTGTCTTTGTAACCTTGTTATTATATTTTTATTTTAAATAAAGAATATTGCTTTTTAGAAATGGATAATAATTCTGTAAATTAACATATTTTATGTTGTTATTTCCCTTTTATTCAGACTCTTCTAATTGCCTCAGCGTGGAAAGAATTGTTTTTGCTCGGACTTGTGCAGTGGGGACTTCCGGTTGAGCATCTCATTTCCCGAGAAGAGCTCGCCACGTCCAGCGTTGACCTGGACGACTGTGTGACCGTGTGTCAGATGATCGCCAGGATCCGAGAGCTCTCCCTTGATCCGACCGAAGTCACGTGCGTCAAAGCGATTGCTCTATTTAAACCAGGTATATGGCGTAAATTAACTCAAAACAAGTGTGATATAGCATGGATAGAAGTGTTCTAGTATGAATTCTCGTTTGAAACAACTACAATCTTCGGCTTTGGAATTTCGGAGCCCACTTCTTATTGTAGTTAAAGCCACCATTTCTTCAAATAAATAATAAGTCACCCTAACTTTTAAGAATTTTTTTTTTTAAATTACATGCCATTTTTAGCAGGCTACCTTTAGTCTCAAAACGACCCCCTGAAGATCTCTTCTGAATGTAGAGCCCATATTTGAGATGGGTGTTGGAGGAGCCAGTCTTTTTCTATTTTTCTAGGCTGAGGTCAGGGCTATATCACTGTCCATTGCTTGTATCACTCCTCTTTACACACTGCAGCCTTATCTTATAAAGAAAATAATTATGGCCAACGCATTTCTTCTTATCCTATCTTATAAAATACAGACGTTACTTCGAAAAAGAAGATGGTTACTCCTGCGCGTCATGCATCTAGTCATGCATGTTAACCAATGACTTAAATTCTTCCACGTCACTGGTTTTCCTATCTGGCTCAGGCAACCCATCCCATGCTCTAAAAGCGCTAGTAAGAAGGAGCACTTGTACAGATTTGTCCTAGCATATGGAACATGGATTGTGCCTTTTTATCTTCGTGTCAATCTAGTCATGCGGGCTAAAGTTATGCCAATAATTTACATCTATGCCTATAGCTTTAAGATCAATTTTCATTACATCCACAAAACGGGCGGAGACTTTTCTATAATTCTGTCTCAAGATGACGTTAGAGATTAGTTCGTCTTCCGACCACACGGCGTACATGATCAAGCCAGCGCAGACATCTATGTCTGAGAGTGGTGAATATGCTGAGGAAATCCATTCGAGCTAATATCGCAGTTTTACTTTCTCTGCCTTGATATGTCACTTTCAAGATACAGTGAAGACAGTGTCAAGAGGAACGAATTTAATTAAGTTACGCTTTTGTTTGGCATACTCAAGTACTCATGCTGTATTCATCCTATTATCAACTGTATACTTAGGCTATTATCAATAAATTGGGTAATCGTGCTATGACCCAAATGGTACTCCTTCTTTTCATCTGTGTACCGCAAAAGTTAGCCAGATAACTCATTGAATGTGTGCCATTTTATTTCAAAATAAGACAAAAGAGTAGAATTATAGATTTCGATTCTTAGGTTGCGAAAATTCTTTTTAAAAACGTGTTTAAAATTTAAGATACTTTGAAATAGATTCAACTTCACCTTTATATATTTGTGGTTCGATGGATTCTAAAATTGTTATCATTCTTCTCCAATACTCAGACGTGTCCGGCCTGGCAGACAAGAGTCAAATCCAAGGAATCCAGGATCAAGCCCAGCTCATGCTTAACCGGCACATCCAGTTGACCTACCCCAGGCAAATGATCCGCTTCGGTCGTCTGCTGATGCTCCTGTCCAAGATGCAGACGATCCACGGCAGCGTGGTGGAGAGGCTGTTCTTCAGAGGCCTCCTGGCTTCCTCCTCCATCGAGAAACTCGTCGGGAACATTGTGCACGGTGATTTCTTGTGATTGTCTGCTCGGTGCACACGCTTATGAGTGCACACCACGACGCAGCGCTTGTGAGTTTTTTCGGTGCGCAGATTTATACATTTCAATGAACAATGAATTGGACAATTTCTTTGGTGCGGTTGGTGTTCATATTCAGCTCAACTTCTGAACAATTTTGATGTTTTCTTCTACTCATTGTCAGTGTTGACCAAACAGCAGCATGGACTTCCTAGGAGAATGTCTTTATCTACCCTTCAAACGGTGAATGCCTACATTAAAAAAGATTTTTTAAAGAATTTAACTTCATAATTTTATAACTGACTTTTTTAATCAATATAAAACCTATATCAAACTGATTGAACATAAATAAAGCCCCAATTCAGATCTTGCAACCCAAGGGAAGGAGGATCTAAAACTTTTCTATGTCCTTAGCCGACGGTTAACTAGGGAATCATGTGACCAGAACAACATTTTAACTTGGCTTTAGTTTTTTTTTTATGTTGTCAGTTACATGCTACATTTGGCTGGACTGAAATTTAAAAGCATAGCCTTCAACAGGATTCAAACTCGAAACACCTCGGTTGGGAAACCAAGGCTTTATCTCTCGGCCACCACACCCCTAGTATAAAACTACAATAAGAAAACATCATTGTCAATATTGAACATGATTAGGATTTAGTATTTGTTTCGGGAATAAGGGGAAAGTTTTACTTAGTGACAAATGACGTGACAGATAGGTAAAAAAAAAAGAAGAACGCTCAAAGTTACGCTACAAACAAGACGCTTTGTATATTACAGTAGGAATAACAAGTATTAGATATACGGCTTTACTGAAAGACATTGGACGGATCCCTTCTTAAGTATTAAAGTGTTTATTATTGTTTAATACTAGCGTCGACCACGTATATTGATTGTTTTGGCATTTCGCCGGTGTTCCTGATTTGGTTGAAGGTTACCTCCTGTTTATTTCATTGTTTGCATTCAACACCGCGGAAGAGCCATAACATAAGATATTACTTTCTTAACAATTAAATATCTTCTCATCGTCTGTCAGTCACGTGTTCAAACTCAGCTCTAAGAAAATATAGGCTAGAGGCGCGCAACCAGCCCAACGAGCCACCCCATCAGCCCAACGAGCCACCCCATCAGCCCAGCTATTGGTAAACAATTCTCTTTGTTGTTGCTAGAATTAAAAACTATATAACAGACTTTGAGAGAGCACAATACAGTAAACCATGTTTTTCATCTGTGTGTCCATTGGATACGTTTTCATATATATTTATACTTATTTTCATGTTCTTCAAATCTAGGCATCTACTTGGTCAGCGTAGATAGCTGCAATACGGCTTTCAAAGCAATAATTATGTATGAGACAATGACAATGTTATGTATAAATATGTGTACATGTATGATAGACAAGGGAGGTGGAGAAGGGTACCACCCTGCCTCAGAACTTAATTACAATGAAACCTGATTGGTTAATTTTATTTGACATATTAAATGGACTTCAAAACTGAAGTATCAAGCTATGAAGTACCTCCTAAGTCAGGACACCCTATCGATGCAACGCCACTGCATGTATGGATAAAAATAAACGTACTCTTTAAGAAGATATAAATTATTGAATTTTTTTTTTCTTTCTATTTTCAATAAGATTAATTTATTATTCCCGTAAAACTAATTTAAGTTAGTGGCGTCACTAGGGTCGCTGTCACCCGGTGCGGCCCGCACTCCCTGCACCCCTTTGTGACCCACTGATTTAAGTAATGTTTTGATGGAGCATGTCCAAGAGGTTATTTTTTTTTTTTTTTTTTTTTTCAAAACCAAAATGTAAATATGATTCTAGTCTTGTACATCTAGTATGTTTGGGAAGAATGTGACTCTTAAAACGACACCAGGGCGTATCTCTGTCTCTATGCCTTCTATCAGATGAGAAGATGGATGCCCAGTTGGGTCCAAACATTTCTCTCTCTGTCATTATGGAGCGGAGGCACCTTTGACTGAAGCGTTCGAGGAGCCTTAGATGCCATCTGTGGAGATCCCAGATCTCGGATCCATACAAAAGTGTGTTGAAAACCATTTGCTTGTTAGATAGATATAGTCTACTATACAGCAATATGAATTGTGTAAAATACAACACTAATAAAAGTACACTATCTATGAGGAACTGTTTTATAGTTTTTTTTTTAAATAATACTATTAAGCTAGATTTCATAACTATTCACCAAGAGTTAGTCCTTGAGGATTTGACGATAACAGTTATGTGTAAGTACGTGGTTGACGACGAAGTCAGACACCACTTTAGACAAGAATTGTTAAAACAGATGTCACCACTTGAAACTCAACTTAGTGTCATTACCAGAGGCGGCTCTCAGAAAGAAGGAGGGTAGGCGTTCTTCCTATATGTACTTTAAACAATGTTTCTTCAACTTCCTTGACCGGGAGATAGCTTGGCTACGTGGCTAAATATGCTGGATTCAAATCTAGATTTAAGATTGGTTTGACCATGATCTGTCAAGCTTGGTTAACTCTGGTGTATGCATACTCAACAGAAAGACACGCGGAAGAATTTACTCCTGTTACAAAAACTAGGAAATGCTAGCCGTGCTATTTAAAGGAAATCTTTTAAATCCTGAAGCCATCATGGCCACGTATCAATCGAAGGACTAATCGGGGCTGCATGAAGAGGACTCGATGGAGATACTTCCTCGGAAAACCGGAACAAGGAATCCTTCTTTATCTTTGTGGATCTCTAATTCAAGAACGAGGTTGGACCCCTTGAGAAACAGGAAGGATTTTTTTTTGCTGAAAGAAAGATGGTTGTTCCCTGTCTTCTCTGTCTAAAGAGTTCATGTGTGTGTATGTGTGAGCGAGACAAAGGGAATGATACTTTAAAGGACACGCTTTGCATTTACAACTTAACCAGAAAACCATGTTGCGAATGCAAATAGACAGCAAATAGACAATACAAATAAATAAGTAGCAAATCATGTGAGCCCAATCAGAACCCCAATGTCCTAGCCCTTACATGCATCATAAATTAAACAGCCTTTAATTAGACACCAATTTAAATAGAAAGAAATACTAAAGTGTACATACTTCAGATGTTTGTATGTTTTATTCACCTGACCATTTAGTCAAGAGATTTGAGAGATTGTTTGTTTTTTGTTTTTAATATATTTTCTTTATGGATACAAATTGTTTTTTTTTTTGTTTGTTTTTTTTAAGTTCTAAGAAAGTACAGTATCAATTTGATAATAATAAATATATTACTATTTGCTGTACTGACAATTTTTTTTTAAATTTGTCTGCACGTATAACACATTTCTTAGCTTGTATAAACAGCATTCAGTTTAATACTACCGCAAAATATATAGGTCACTCTCAGGTCTATGAAAACCTGTAGAAATTAGAGTCTCAATTATCATTTCAATTCCTATTACGTCTGCCTGGTCCCGGGTTCAAACCCTGCCCGCTCCCATCCCCCGTCGTCCTGCGGGAGGTTTGGACTAGGAAATAATTATCTTCAACTCTGAAGGAACATCCGGAACATAAAAAAAAAAGCATTGCATCTTTGTGTATACCAGTACCGGACACAAGTACAGTCCATGATTTGTTGGACCAGTGCCGGACACAAGTACAGTCCATGACTTGTTAGACCAGTACCGGACACAAGTACAGTCCATGACTTGGAGCAGGCACTAACATGCTGTAGCAGACGTTTGTTTACTGACTCGACAGAATGCTCATTCCTCTAATCAAGTTTTGGTAGATTGCCCACCAACACAGTGACGCCGACTCTGGAACGTGACTCACGACAGCGGGGTGCTCCAGCTGACTCTTGTGCTCATGTTGCTACAGCGGTATGTACAGGTTAGCTACTTAAAGCGACACAGCTTGCTTCTGTGAAAACGAAATCTCATTATGTTGAAAAGAATGTCCTCACAGTATCGGGGGCATGTTCTAAACAAGAAAGTTGCGATACAGAGTTGTCATGACTCAGACTTTGAAATAATAAATGTCTCAGTATGCAGTGGTTCTCTACGGTTACATTTCTAGTGGTGGATAAGATACACATCTGACTCATGCATAATCAATTCCTCCTGCTCCACTGTCAGCATATTAAAAGCAGTGTCCAAATGAAACAAACAAATGTTTAGATGTTACTGAAGTCTGATAAGGCTAGTATACACATACACACAAATCAACAAAACTTTTTTTTTTTTTAAGTCACAGTAGCTTTATTGCTAGGTCTTCAAAAAACATTATAATAAAAAGAATTGCCTGAAGATTACTTCCCTTTAAGACCCAAATTTCAAAATATCAGCTCCAAAAATGTCAAGTGAGAAATTAAGTTTATTTTGGCTTCATTTCCAAAAGAGTTCTACATTTCTACATCAAACAAACTTCCAATGGGGACTACTGTATAAATAACTATTGCTTACATCAATGGCTGGTATACAATCCAATCAACTACTCATACAAAGTGTCACAAAATGGTTCCTTTGACAATAACATTCTGGGAAATTGACTGATTCCTTTCAATTTAAATATTATAATTTTATAAGCACAAAAAGTTCATTACTTTTATGTATTTGGTATGAGAAATGGTTCATCTTTTCATCCCAAAATAAAATTCTGACAAGTTCACAAAACATTTCGATAAACATTTTTAGCATACTTACATTAAACTTTACTTTCTTTTTATTATTATGTTTATTTATTATGTACAAGTTTAAACTTCAAGAACCTTAATTTTAAAACAAAACTAGATATACAAAATAATTTAAATCAATGTTTGCAAGATTGTGTATCTTTTTTTTTTTTGTTACATAGACTTAGAAAGTTATCAGTGACATGGTAAAACAAGAAAAAAAATTAAGCACCATAAAAGTATAAACGTGTCTTCCGTAAAATCCGTGCATTAATAAGCAACTGCCCAAACATAACATGCTTGCATAAAAATCTATCACACTTATGTATTGGGAACATGTTAAAACAAATAACGTATTACGTCCATGCTAAAACCTTATGCCCTGTTTTGTCAGTTTCCTCTTTATTACATACACAAAAAAAAATTTAATTAATTGAAAAAATATTCTGACAATGTCATGATGTCTTGATCAAATATTTCTTCTATTATAAACAAGGAAAAATTGTGTAAAAAATTTTCCAATGTCGATCTATACAAATATATCAGAGATATAAACTTATATCTATATATAAATGATGTATGCATAGGCAAAACCATAAATGGGTCATCAAGTTAAAAAAAAAACATAATGATTATGTTAAAAAAAAAGGCAGGAAGTTAAAAAAAAGGAACATGATAATAAAGATGATTGTAAAATAGTTTGGTCCCGAAATGTTGAGGAATGGCTTGCAGTTGTAAAGTGAGTAAAAATATAGAGTACCCTTGTTAAAACATTGCTTCACATTATGGCTTCTGGTCCGATTATTTGTTAGATATTGTAGGCCTATCTTATCATCGAGATTTAACTCTTAAAACAATTTTCATCTCTAGTTCAACATGAAAAAGCAGAGATCAACGATTAATTTTAAAACTAGAAGCAGGTAACTTATACCAAAACTTGGTAATTGAAAGCGTCATTCCCTAACAGATGTGTGTGTGTGGTGGTAACTAGTTGAAAGATTGACTACTCTATAGATTTTCAATGTGTATGTGTTTCTAGTCCACTATTGCCCTTGTCTTGCCAAAGTTTTGTCCACTCTGGTTGGCTCCCTTGTTTGTGCCCATCTGGAGCCCGATGATATTCTGTCCAGCTTTAAGCTGTTCTTCTGTCCATTCATGGGTCTGACCTTTGGACTCTGCTTTGCCGAAACCTTCCCTGCCTTGTGTCAACATCTGCGAAAGGAAAGCAATACTATAAGAGCATTCAAACAAAACAAATGAAAGACATTGTCAACTTCAATGATAAGCATTTCAATAAAAATGATGTTAAATTGTATTTCTTTGACATAATTGCATCACATGATACTCAAGTTCTTAATCTCTATGAAGCTTATTAGTATTTTCCCTTTATGATTGACATTTCCCCCCCCCCCCTTCCAAATGAGTCGGAAATTGTTTATAAAATGCTTTCTAAAACAAAGAGTGATAAAACACATCAAGCCCCCAGGCTTGTTCCTAACAGCCCCCCCCCCCACCCCCCACAAGTAAACAGCTAACAGTGGTAATTGTGTATAAATGCATGCTAAAATGCACCAAAAGACTTACTGCTCTGCCCAAAGCTTCTAATGTTGTAATCACTTGCACCATGTTGACCTTCTCGTACAAGTCGACTGTTTGGAAAAGTTCAGATTTCTTCACACAGCCCCCTTCTCCTTCATCAATTGTCTTCAAGAACATCCCAATCAGTTCCATCTGCTTGAAGGCCAGAGATGGGGCTTTGCTCATTTTGGCAGCAGCCACACTTCCTGGTCTCACCCAGTTGGCTAATCTGGAGGTGCGTACAAAAAGAAAATAATGCTTTTAATTTGAACATTTTTACAAATCTGCTTAAAGCTAAAGATCGTTTGCTGCTTAATTGAAACAAAACATATTGGCAGATGAGTCTAATATTAAAAATGGACTTAAATTTGTAGTGCAAGTCACCACAATATACCAACTAACATTTTGTGCATGTGAGTGTTAAATCCTTGATGTGAAAGAGCAAAAAAAAAAAAAGAAATTTAGGACAGTGGGAGGTGGAATTTAAAGATGGAATATTGAGTCAAGAGATAGGATATGGAGTCAAGAGATAGGATATGGAGTCAAGAGATAGGGTATGGAGTCAAGAGATAGGATATGGAGTCAAGAGATAGGATATGGAGTCAAGAGATAGGATATGGAGTCAAGAGATAGGATATGGAGTCTAGAGATAGGGTATGGAGTCAAGAGATAGGATATGGAGTCAAGAGATAGGATATGGAGTCAAGAGATAGGATATGGAGTCAAGAGATAGGATATGGAGTCAAGAGATAGGGTATGGAGTCAAGAGATAGGATATGGAGTCAAGAGATAGAGGATATGGAGTCAAGAGATAGAGGATATGGAGTCAAGAGATAGGATATGGAGTCAAGAGATAGGATATGGAGTCAAGAGATAGGATATGGAGTCAAGAGATATAGGATATGGAGTCAAGAGATAGGATATGGAGTCAAGAGATAGGATATGGAGTCAAGAGATAGGATATGGAGTCAAGAGATAGAGGATATGGAGTCAAGAGATAGGATATGGAGTCAAGAGATAGGATATGGAGTCAAGAGATATAGGATATGGAGTCAAGAGATAGGATATGGAGTCAAGAGATAGGATATGGAGTCAAGAGATAGAGGATATGGAGTCAAGAGATAGGATATGGAGTCAAGAGTAAGAGGATATGGAGTCAAGAGATAGGATATGGAGTCAAGAGATAGGATACGGAGTCAAGAGATAGGATATGGAGTCAAGAGTTAGGATATGGAGTCAAGAGATAGGATACGGAGTCAAGAGATAGGATATGGAGTCAAGAGTTAGGATATGGAGTCAAGAGATAGGATATGGAGTCAAGAGATAGGATATGGAGTCAAGAGATAGGATATGGAGTCAAGAGATAGGATATGGAGTCAAGAGATAGGATATGGAGTCAAAAATGGTCTTTGGACAAATAAAATACAAAATGTATAGATTATTTTATCAATAAAATGTATTTTGGAAATAATTGCTCTATTTATACCACTTAAAAAGGACTTGTACAACTTTGTACACATGCCACTTTGTGAGTTTTTTTTTTAACTGATGACCTAAAATTAATATGAATACTTACTTAGCAAGAACCATGCCATCCTTCAAGAGATTGTAGACACTTTCTTTTGAACCATCTGTTTCCAAATGCTCACCGATTCTCTTTCCAACCCAATCAATGGCTACTCTGGCACGGTCATTGTCCCATTTACTGTCCATCTGAGAACATACAGATAATTGTTTTCATGCAATTATTTCATATTATTATTATTTTTAATAAACAGTTCCAATAATATTGACACATAATTTTAAGAGAATACAGCTTTTTATAAGACATGAACCCAAGTTAGTGGTCCTGTGTTGTCATTTTACAACATAGGGCACAATGTCCTTGAATTCAACATAGTTTAAACCAAAAATTCTGATAAGGGACCCACAAAATATTATCTTGCTTCATATTAATTTTTGTTTTAATCAAATGCTATTGAAATTTTAAAAGAATTAGTTTCTCTATGAAGCTGGATGAGATTTATTTTGATTGGTGGGTTTCAAAGTTGATTCCATCTTGGGAATTTCCCTTTAAAGTTCCCTAAATAATGTCTGGTATTCATCTACAGCCTGGTTTTTAATACTCGTAATGGATCAAGGACTGACTAGCTTTGCGGTATGTGCTTAGGGTGTCATCCCGATGGTGTCCACTCTCATCCCTTATCTTCTTATATGATACAGACGTTACTTCAAAAAAGAAGATGATTACATCTTACACGTCATGTATTTAGTCATGCATGTTAACAAATGATTTACTTCTGCCAAGTCATTGGTTTTTCCTGGCAGGCTCAGGTAACCCATTCCATGCTCTAATAGCGCTATGGAAGAAGGAGATTTTGTACAAATTTATCCTAGCATATGGAACGAGAAATGTGCCTTTATCTTTGTGTCTTTCTTGCTGTTGTGCAGGAGGTTTCAGGTAGGACTTAATAATGTTCAGTTATTACAGAATATTTGAAACTTCAAACCGGTCAAGGAGTTTAGGGTACAGCTTCAATATTTCAACCGTTCGTCCTATTCAAGAAACAGATGACCTTAACATCATCTGCCCTATAAATCGCAAAGGGGGAGCTCTTCACATGTGAAATGTCAGGAAAATGCATACAGGGAAACAATAATTCACTGTGTGACTAAGAATACAAAAGGACTATTATTGAGGGGGGGGGGGGGAGAAGTCGTCAAAAAGAGAAATTACAGAATTTGCCATTTAAAAAAAAACGGGGGGGGGGGGGTTACTTTGCAGAGGATGGGTTAAGGAGGGGTGATGTTCTTCCACCTCCATCCCGCAGCTGTGAGCCAACAAACGCCCCCTTCCCCCCCAGACCAAGAAACCACAGGCAGGTGTCCCACTCATCATTAAAACCATCCCACAGAACTTGACACAAGTACAAACGAGAGAGAAGAGAAAAAAAATGTCTACCCAACGAATCTGTGCCTGGTCCACAGTACAGGGTGTGGAAGGAGAGGAAATACACAGTTGACCCCGTCTGTTTGCGCAAGCCTAAATGTACACAGTAGCAGACGTCACCGCTGGTCACGTGAACAAACTCAAACTTAACTCTTTTTTTTTTTTTTTTTCATTCATGACGTGACATGACACTTTCATTTTTCTTAACTGCACGAAAGTTGAAAGAGAAAACTCCCTTCACATCGTCAGGCATGTCGACGTCTGCACTTCGAGATAGTTCTAAATACTGATATTTAAGGGAAATAAAAACATAGCTGCACACGTCAGCACGTTTCGGGAAGAAGTTACGTTAATATTGTATATTTATCATTTTATTAACTATTTGAAAAAAAAACACAGATTGTGGTAGTACATAATTAGTGAAAAACTCAACCTGCTCCAGCAAAACCAAACATATCAATAGCGAAAACAATACAATTTTGACAAGCTACTTTACATTTCTCCCAAGAAATGCTATTTGGTTAGAATCGAGTACTTTGTGCTTCTTACCTAGCAACACAGCATTCAACATATCTAAAGCGACAACTAATCGATAGTGGCGGAATGATACAGATAAATAAGTAAAAAAAACACTGTAATAGTTTGTTTTACTTCCCTAAAAAATATAATGCCACTTAATTATCTTCTTTTCTGAAGTAACATGTGTAAGATATAAGATAAGATGCCATTGGTGACAACAAATACTTAATATCGTAGACATGTATATTGATATATCATTCAGAATTGCTCTGATTATTCAAATAACCTACTTTAAACATTCTCTCTCTCTCTCTCTATCAGACTACGTGTATATCATATTCTTGTAATCTTTCGTCCCTCAAACTATTTTAGCAATTAGTTGATTAAAAAATGGCGGTTTTTTCTCTCACAAACGAGTCCAAAGTTTTCCTGGCAAATGAGTCATTCTGACATACTCCTGTCAGTGGTTTCATTGGGGGGGGGGGGTAAGAAGGGAAGAGAAGGAAGGGCGCGTAGGAGGCGCCTTGGCAGAGTGGTTCTCAAAAGTTATAGATTCATTGGCAGCCAGATGCTAAACACTTTATTGTACCATATTGTTTGAAATCACAAGATTCAATAAAAATCAAGCATTCATTTCTGATGGCTTTTTTTTTTCGGTGATTTTATAAAGCAATATTTTAACCAGTCATATTGAGATTCGGATCAAAGAACTCGCGATGTGAACTCAACAGAAACCGATAAAATCGGGGAAGTGCTCAGCCCAACAAATTATGTTTAAACAAGGGATCACGTGATCATACATACACACTTTAAGAACATTAGCTTCTTTTCTTTCTTTCTTTCTCTCTTTGGTTTCATTGTTACAGAGTCAATAAACACCAAGGCTCATACTTCAACACATTTATAGAAAGCTTTAACTATATTTATAGATAGATAGATAGATAGATAGATAGATAGATAGATAGATAGATAGATAGATAGATAGATAGATAGATAGATAGATAGATAGATAGATAGATAGAGACTATGAAATCCCAAAGAATGCCAAAAACGTATAACTAGACTAAAATACACAACAAACATTCGGAGTTGGAATCTAATATTTCCCAGTGCCAGTGTGTGTGAGAGACTATATATGTACGTGCGCGCTTGACACTTGCCGGTTTCATGCCGTGTTTGTTTAAGAGCACAAGAAGTGTCTTGTATGAATGACTGGTGAATGGCAGTTTCTTCCCGAGCAGATCTAAACATAGGACTGTCTCTCTACAACACTATATGATACTGTTACAAATGAACAGTGATAGGTAGAGGTCAACGTATGACCCCGGCGAGATGACACAGCAGCTAGTGTTCCCTGGAATCTACATGTACAAACAAAGACAGGATGTGACGTGTCCACACGTGTTGTTCCAGGGGACGAACAGATCTAAGTAGGGGGACAGTTACTAATGAACAGTGACAGATAAAGGTCACTACGTGTGACCCCGACTTGATGACACTGCAGCGAGTGTTTTCTGGAATCTACGTGTATAAATAAAGACAGGATGTGACGTTTCCTGACATGTTATTCCAGAGAATACTAGGAGTGTTTGTGCAACTTTGGAGAAGCGATTAGGGACTCTATATAAGCCAGAAAGTTAATGTGAAAGTCAGTCGTATGGAGTCGTATGGAGTCGTATGGAGTCGTGAGTGAGCCGTTACAGTCGATACAGACTATGTAAGACGTGTGCGGCTCTGTGGAAGAGAAATGTGTACGACTCGATGCAAGTTAACTAGGGTAGAGTTAACTGGAGTGGACTACTGTCGTTAAAGTCTATACAGCGAACTACAGTGGACTTGAGCCGTTACAGTCGATACAGTCGATGTAAGACGTGTGCGGCTCTGATTCGGTAGACTTGAGTACGACTTGGTTCAGCTTTGGGAGACCTGGAGCGACACTGGGAAGTGTGTCGTTGGTCTGTTCTGTGGAATACGGCTCGAGGAAAGTTGAGAAGAGATGAATTGCAACGAAGTGAAGAGATGCAGTGCAACGAAGTATAGCTAACTGTAAACTGACAGATATTGTACAGTCTTCTACGCTACATGTTACAGTAATGTTAGAGTTAATAGTCATTAAAGTTATATGAAACTGAAAGTTTAGTCGTCAAGTTCTTTGCTGTGTTTTTATTTGTGTGCCAACTAATACTTCTAGCCAGAAGATTCAGAAATACGTAACAATTGGTGTCAGAAGTGGGATCTTGCTGGCTAGAATGTGTTCCATCAAACTTCTTATTGAACTTGACATGAAAGAACTTAGACAAGAGCTTCGAGAAAGAGGTCTACAGCTTAACGGAAATAAGGAAACGCTAACAGCACGTCTCAGACAAGCCCTGTTGGAGGAAGATGAGAATCCGGACACTTGCCAATTTGAAATCAAACCTAATACGATGGAGCTCCTGAGAACCTTGCAATACAAAATGAACTCGGTGAAAGAGAGCATTAAGGAGATAGAATCAGAAATCAACACCAGATTTTCTTCATTTAACCAGTTGACCAAAGCCATGAATGAAAATGAACAAATAGCTACCACGCCCAACAAGACAGAAGAACAAATAAAAGATCAAACGAGAATCATGATTAATGAGCTGCTGAACACTCAGCAGTATCAGATTGAGTCGACAGATGAAAGAGCTACACCATTGATGAACAGCGAACAATTGTCCAACCAAGAATGTGGCGATACAGACAATTACGATAAAGATGCTGGTGATGGCTGTGCTGTCTGTGACTGTGATAGCAAACCAAACGAATGTGGCCAACAAGAAATGAAAAGAGACGGTAGCTGTTTCTGTTTCAACGAAAAGCAGAATGAGACCGCTGAAGAAACAATAAAAGAGACCTATAGTTTGACCGAAGCTTTAGCTACAGATAAACCTGATATGAGTACCTCAACCAGCCAAACAGATCAAGACAACGTTGGGTCTGCGTCCAAGCCTGTTGCTGTGGGCCTTAAAGACTTCTGTCTTCTATCTGCCAGTGTCTACGAGAGGAACTCGAAGCTTGATTACTGCAACTATGTGTTTGACAAGAACTGTACGTACGTAGCTTTAGAAGAAGACTGTGAATGCCAAGAAATACACCAACAAGCTCTAGACTTAACAGAAGCTTGTACAGCTATCAAGGTAGGCGTGAGAAGCCCTGGTGATAGTCCAGGAATTACAATAGAAACTGATGCTGAAGTTGATGGACCTTTGCACGTTGAATGTTATCAACCTGCCCCACAGTCGAGTCCTCCAGACTCGGATGAAGGTGATGACGTGTTTGACAACTTGCCTTCAAGTGGACTTGCAGCTCATTCGCAAAGCACCCATCGAAGAATAATGCTGAAGCAACTTGTTAGATCAACAGTCTTGATGACTACAGCTATGAAATACAATGCCTTCTTATGTGCTAAGTCGCTGCCATCAGCATTGATCGACAGGAAAGCAAGACAACGACAACGACATCAACGCAACCAAAGAAATATCAAATTGAGGAGGCGGAGAAAGCGACATATGCAGAGTGCAACGTGGATGGCTCCAACAAGATCAAGATACAAACCCACCCCTTCTCCCACTGATAGACCCCCACCTGCATTTATGAAACTCCATAGCCCATGTTGTTAGAAAACAAGCCCACCACTTCTCACACTGATAGACCCCCACCTGCACTGATGAAACTCCACAGCCCATGTTTTTAGAAAGATTCTGTCCGGAACCATCAGACCAAAGAAGAAAGCCTTACGAATCAGTTGAAAGTGTGAAGCCACTAAAGAATAATCTAAGAACATTCCTCATTAGAATAGGTTTGATGAAGTATAACAGAGGTTTTAGAAGAACGATAATCAAGTCAGAAGCAAGAAGGACAGAACTAGTTTAAGATGCCAGAACTGTGAAGTGAGTAACCATCTGAGATAGAACTGTACAAATAAAACTGTGCAAGAAGATCAACCCAACATCGTACAAACCCAAGTCAGTTGCTGTTGTTTAAAAGAAGAGCATGTGAATATTGCTGTACTGTGATGAACTTGGTCATCTCTGAAGAAGCTCTGTAAAAAGATACTTGAAAATGTAAAACTCAGCGAGTGAAGTACGAACTCTTTAGAATGCTGCCCAATGTCGTCATCTGAAGGTCGATGTTTCCATACCAAGATTGAAGAAAACATTTGTGAGGACCTGCTGAAAAATGAGGATTTGGCTCCCATTCTTCTATGGAAAGAAGATGGACAACTGCCAGATTGAAAGAACATCTCTGAGAAGGGGGCAACCACCAAAGCTTCCTACTTGATCGTCGATCGATTTCATCAGTATCGTGATGAAGTAGAATCTGTTCGGGACGAACAGATCTAAGAAGGGGGCAGTGTTACAAATGAACAGTGATAGGTAGAGGTCAACGTATGACCCCGGCGAGATGACACAGCAGCTAGTGTTCCCTGGAATCTACATGTACAAACAAAGACAGGATGTGACGTGTCCACACGTGTTGTTCCAGGGGACGAACAGATCTAAGTAGGGGGACAGTTACTAATGAACAGTGACAGATAAAGGTCACTACGTGTGACCCCGACTTGATGACACTGCAGCGAGTGTTTTCTGGAATCTACGTGTATAAATAAAGACAGGATGTGACGTTTCCTGACATGTTATTCCAGAGAATACTAGGAGTGTTTGTGCAACTTTGGAGAAGCGATTAGGGACTCTATATAAGCCAGAAAGTTAATGTGAAAGTCAGTCGTATGGAGTCGTATGGAGTCGTATGGAGTCGTGAGTGAGCCGTTACAGTCGATACAGACTATGTAAGACGTGTGCGGCTCTGTGGAAGAGAAATG
This sequence comes from Biomphalaria glabrata, assembly GCF_947242115.1. Lineage (NCBI taxonomy): Eukaryota > Metazoa > Mollusca > Gastropoda > Planorbidae > Biomphalaria > Biomphalaria glabrata. Next base: position 43,188,788 of record NC_074716.1, on the reverse strand, counting down.
TGTACGACTCGATGCAAGTTAACTAGGGTAGAGTTAACTGGAGTGGACTACTGTCGTTAAAGTCTATACAGCGAACTACAGTGGACTTGAGCCGTTACAGTCGATACAGTCGATGTAAGACGTGTGCGGCTCTGATTCGGTAGACTTGAGTACGACTTGGTTCAGCTTTGGGAGACCTGGAGCGACACTGGGAAGTGTGTCGTTGGTCTGTTCTGTGGAATACGGCTCGAGGAAAGTTGAGAAGAGATGAATTGCAACGAAGTGAAGAGATGCAGTGCAACGAAGTATAGCTAACTGTAAACTGACAGATATTGTACAGTCTTCTACGCTACATGTTACAGTAATGTTAGAGTTAATAGTCATTAAAGTTATATGAAACTGAAAGTTTAGTCGTCAAGTTCTTTGCTGTGTTTTTATTTGTGTGCCAACTAATACTTCTAGCCAGAAGATTCAGAAATACGTAACAATACTATCACCTGGCTATTTGTGGCCGAGTAGAATTTCTGCCAACTTACTTGAAGACATGCCCTTATTTCTGAAGTTAGATCTTCCATAAATCATAATGAAGTCTTGCTTCAGTATGGGCCAGGGTGATCATGACACAAAATCGAAATTATTCTAAGTGTATATTTATAGCAGGCACTTAGAATCTACACGTAACCAGTCAATTCAACCTCATGCATAAAGATTACGTCAGTAAATGTATCAAACTCATTTTTTTTTCCTTTTTTTAGGGTCTATGGTTTAGCAGAAGCAAGCACTATGAACATTTTCGGACCAGTAAAGACATATCAAATGGTTCCTCTTAATATCAGATCATCTCAGAACGATTATAAATAAAGAAAGAAAGAATACATTTTATAAAGTTCAAATTTTTTATGCGACGAGACACCAAAGGTTAAGAAACACTGACATAATGTCTATCCGTTTGAAGCTATGTCGTCTGCAAATGATATTATCAAGCAAGTAGTTCTGTGTTCTTTTCCCGTACATGCCTTTTCTTGTGCAACACCCCGGAGGTGGGGGGGGGGGGGGGCAACGTTTTGTTTCAAACACTACAAAGAAAGATACATGGTTTAAGGTCGCAGAAATATCTGAGAGCTCTAGATAAGAATCTGACCAGCAGCACGGTTGAAAGGTCAACCACTGGGCGAGTCGATAGAGTTAAGGTCAAGGTCCCTGCAGCGTTACATAACAAAATTTATCTCAGGGAAAAGAATGGAAAAATAAATAACAAATAAATGGGGTGACCATCAAAGCGCTTTTCAAGACATTTACAGTGGCGGCATATCGGGGTCAAAAAAATGATGTGAAAAGAAAAAAATACCCCCCCCCCCCCAAAAAAAAAAAAAAAACGCACCGTATAATATTAAACCTAATGTAAGAGTTCTTATCTGCTGTCTTCTTAAAAAGTTGTGTCCTTCTTTAAAAAAAAAAATGTAAATCGTATACCAACTAACCAAAATCACCAAAAGCAAATGAATAGAAGTGGCAATATGAAGGTCTACGATTGGGGTCAGGTTGAGTGCGTCAACATATTGGCTAACGGTTTACTATGGTGTTGATTGGCCGGCACAAGGCTCATCCACTATTACTTTTTTTCATATAAGTTTATACAAATGTCAGGTTACCGTAAGGTAAGGCTGAATGCATATGGGACCTGGAATCCGAAGGGTAATGTTGACTTTTCCATTCAGTATTCGAATTCTAGACAATCCAAGGCCAAGCAGCTCGGCCATTCAGTGGCTTGCTACACTTGTAGGAATATATGCACGCCATTTTATTGTTCGTAAATGATTCAATTGTCATTTCAACTGTGCTTTGACCTTTGATAGGATAACACGTACACTTGTACCTATGCAAACACACACACACACTGCCTCGTCAGCTCTAATTTCGTTGTCTTGAGTTCAACCAGTACATTGTCTCCCCTCACGTTCGATACCTCGTTCAACATCGCGAAGAACTTCAAACAGACCTCGTGCAGTAAGACAGCTGGGCGGCGTCACTTAGTTACCACATGAAAGAGTGCTCCGTTATACAGAGGCCGTAAGAAAGAGGTCAGGAGGAGTGAATAAATAAATTAAAAAAAAAAACTAAAGCTCAATCAATAAGAATATAGTTGTTATTGCCCTTTTTGCTACTGAGTTACTAACACCTCGTTTCAATCTTAATTTTTTTTTAAATAATTTCCATAATGACAATATTATGATCCATTCACATGCAGCTAAATAACAAGCCCTGAAATAGAGAAAAGAATGGCCGAGTCTACAAAAGATATAGATAGTCTACAGTGCCGAATTCAGACTTGAAAAAGCCCTAAGCTACTTGAGATATGAGGCCGTTCTAAAGCCTTTCAAAAGTACAGATTGTATGTGCCAGTGCAACATAATTCTTGGAAGCCCTAAGCAATTGCTTGCTTTGTCTATCGGTAAATCCGGCCCTGATAGTCTATATACTCTTTAAAACAATGTTTCGTTCCCTTAACGATTCCTACAGCTTAACTCTTTCATTACCACCTTGTGTCAGTCGACGGCCCAAAATGGCGTTGTGAACAATAACACAGTCATCAATCAACATCCTAGGACTTTACTTCACTGAAGTGTTGTACCATTTTTTTTTTTTAATTTTTGTCCTGACGGGAAATGTTAACATCCCAAGAAAGAAACAAATTTCCAAACAGAAAAAAAAGACTAAATACCCGTAAAGCGGGGGAGGGGGGGTGTCCGAGACCTACTAAGACACATTATTCCAAAGCATCATTTTAATATTGGATGTCGTGGAACTGACTTCCTTTGCTATTATTTTCCGCGTCTCTGTTTTACGAATCACTCCTATTCTGTACCTGTGAGGCCCCACCCCAGAGGGTATTGAGGGTGGAGTGTATAGGCACGATGCTTGTGCATATAATAAGCATGCGTGACGTCAGACTTTGTTTGCATGAGACATAGAGCCAACGTCTGATACTTGACAGCTCCACAGCTACTGCTATAGAAGACAGATCAATATCTTCAAAGATTTCAAACAATCAATAGTAACGGTCAGTGGCAGTTAAGACCACAGTGATAGGACTATAGTATGTTAATGCAGGGGAGTATCTCATTCATTTATTTTTGTTTACATGGGAAGTAAGAGATGCATTTTTTTTGTGTGTTTGTGTTAAAAGGTTGTTTCCTTCACTTGTAAGAACACCGTGCTTTTATCACCTGAAAGAAAGGTATATAAGTCTAAGTCTATATTCTTTCATTTGATAATCGGAGTAAAATATTTCGTTGTTTAGACTCCAGTAAAAGCCCCTAGACCCAAAACTATTTTTTCTTAATTAAAATAGCGTTGGGACCAAATCTTCTTATCTTATCTTATTTAATACAGACGTTACTTCAAAAAAGAAGATGATTACGTCCTACGCGTCATGCATTTAGTTTGCATATTAACCAATGACTTAAATTCTGCCAAGTCACTGGTTTTCCTGGCTAGCTCAGGCAACCCATTCCATGCTCTAATAGCACTAGGGAAGAAGGAGTATTTGTACAAATTTGTCCTAGCATATGGGACGAGGAATGTGCCTTTATCTTTGTGTTTTTCAGAGTATTTTATTGAATTTTGTTTTTGTATTTGAAGATTATGGCTCAGTGTTTTATGTATGATTGCTACTTTACTTTTGAGCCTTCTGTCCTGAAGGCTTTCTAAATTTATTGATTTTACTAAAGGTGTTACTTGATTTGATTTGATTTTTGATTTGAGGCACATCGGCACAATTTAGGCCAAATGTGAATATTCGTTTGTTATGAATCTCACTGCTCTATTTTGTGTCTGTTCCAGTTTCTTAATGTTTTCTTGAGTTGAGGGGTCCCAAACGGAGGATGCATATTCTATTATTGGCCTAACCAAGGTTAAATAACATTTTAGTTTTATGTTCTTATTTGATTTATAGAAATTTCTTTTAATAAATCCTAATACTTTGTTTGATTTTTTTATAGTTTCATCAATATGTAGATTCCATGACAGTTTTTCATTTATTATAACACCTAGGTATTTTGCGTTTTTTAGTCTGTGTTACTGTCAGACTACTAGCATTTAAAAAATTACGAGCGGGAAGAGGTTAAGATTATGAACTAGAAATGCCGCTAAACAAATAATGAGCCCACACTAACATATGACTATTTGTGAAGAATCCATGTACATTGTGTTTATAGCTATGTTGGTGACATCGCCTTGGTTAGATCCTGGTACTACTGCTTTCAATGGGCGTATCCCGAGTCAGTTAATGTTTTTATACTTATAGATAGAGTAAGTTGTAGTCGTATACAACCCGGTGATTACCCAACTTAACACACAGCTACAAGGGCCATAAATCGTGAATTACAGCAGGGCCGGGGGGAAGGGGGGTAATATACAGACGACAAATTAGTGACCCTTTGTTTTCGTTAAATCCTTGTGTTGAATCTTTTTCAAGAGAGGGGTTGGTGAAGGTGGGGAGAATGTACAAAATCTATGACTTGCTTTTAACAACAACAACAAAACAAACTGTAATAATACTTAATTGTCTGGAGAGGAAAACCACATTGTAGATGTGCTTAAGCATTAAGAGGATGTGAGAGAAACAGAGGGGGGGGGGGGTTGAGGGAGATCCCGAGAGAGACCAAAGTAGTCAAGAGTAGGATACATGACTATACATGCTTCTTTGATTTCCAATGACAATGTACTTGTTGTGCATCCACGATACTTGATCAGTCTGTTCTCTAGTCAAATCGGAAGATACAAAGATCTGTACTGTCTAACTTGATAACTTCCCCTGCTACGTAACGCACTGACAATAGGTCTGTTATGTTGTTTTTTTTATTAATAAAAACACTACTGTTTGGTGTATGTGTATATAAATGTGATTTTGAAATTCATAACTAAACCTGAAAATCCGACCTACTTTATGTGTACACCACTCGACAAACCTAGATCTATGTATAACATGGCCGACTAAAACCTAGATCTATGTATAAAACATGGCCGAATAAAACCTAGACCTATATACCTAACATGGCCGACTAAAACCTAGATCTATGTATAACATGGCCGACCAAAACCTAGATCCATTAACGAGAGGACAAACACCGGAGAAAAAAAAAAGGGGGGGGGGTAGTGAGGACAAGCTAAATATAACATTAGACAAGGGGACATAAGAGATTGGCAAATCTAACATTCCTGCATGTAATGTCAACACAATCCCATCCACCACCAAAGTCAGAACCTATTTTTTTTTAAGCCGGCCAGATTTTAGTAGCCATATCACAGCTTGAACTCAATGCTGGCAGCCTGCAAGTAAACGAGACTTTATCTTTACCTGTCCCTTAGTCTGTTGGACCGTTGGGGCACCATGCAAGATGTTGTCTACCGTGTGAATACTTACAATGTCACGAAATGATAAAAGAAAGTTCAGAAATATAGATAAAGAAGGAAGGAGAGAAAAAAAAAGGTGGGGGGATTTTTACATGCACACATATGAATGTAACTTTTGTTATGTTTGACAAACGTTCAAGAAACATGAAAGGGTTTTAAACTCAAACCCTAACGGTGTTAACTGACAAGTTTTCCAGCAAACATCATCCTCCCTATCCCCGGCTCCTGTATTTCCCTGTCATCTATCACAGAACCCTGTCACATCTGCATCTCAATACTGCTCTTTTTTTTTTGGACAGTCTCTAGACAAAAGATAAAAGTGTTAACTTAACGATTAGCGTCCCTTGTAAGAATCTGGTACGAGCCTATATACATAACAACGTGTCAGCATAGTGTGTGACACGCAGTGTGTGTGTGTGTTAAGTACTGAATCGACCCGCGCGCTTTACCTTGTGTCTATTAGTTATGTGGCCACTCCATGCACTTTTAAATGCGATAAGGCAGAAAAATCAATAACGCTGACTCGTATAAATTATATGATTACACTGACTAGAAGGATGTGACTCTGGGATACGAGTTAGCTTACACTACCATTACATTGGTCCAGGATTACAATGGACTAAAACAAAATTCTATTCAGGCATGACGTGTAGAATTCGGATGTTCCTTGTAAGATATCTACGTCTTTCAAGAAAGGGAGGTAGGCTATTGGGCTGGGTTCAAACTCCTGAAAGTCGTGACCACAGTCAGAAGCGCTGACCACGTGAGTTACCCTAAACCTACAATTGTCGTGAGTAAAACGCAGTCAAGAGTGTAGTTTTGTACTTTAACCCATAGCCTTTCAAGGGAACTGGATTTTATATGCAAGGAAATCGGCTGTTATAAGGAAGGTTACAAAGTCAAGGCCAATGCAACCGGTCCCACAGGTTCTTTTTTTTATTATTTTTAATTAGCGCGGTATATAGTCTTCCAATGCTAATTAAAGAAAACACGACCCAGGTACAACAATAACGCATAAACACAGACACAATCCAATTAAGAAAACGTTTCTTTCAGTAACAGCGTCATCTAAAATATATGTAATAGGATGTATGTATAGGTACTATGTATGTAATAGGATGTACGTATAGGTACAATGTATGTTATATGATCTATGTATAGGTACAATGTATGTAATAGGATCTATGTATAGGTACAATGTATGTTATATGATCTATGTATAGGTACAATGTACGTTATATGATCTATGTTATATGATCTATGTATAGGTACAATGTATGTAATAGGATCTATGTATAGGTACAATGTATGTAATAGGATCTATGTATAGGTACAATGTATGTAATAGGATCTATGTATAGGTACTATGTATGTTATATGATCTATGTATAGGTACAATGTATGTAATAGGATCTATGTATAGGTACAATGTATGTTATATGATCTATGTATAGGTACAATGTATGTTATATGATCTATGTATAGGTACAATGTATGTTATATGATCTATGTATAGGTACAATATATGTTATATGATCTATGTAAAGGTACTATGTATGTTATATGATCTATGCATAGGTCTACGAGTCCATGTCAACTGACTAGCCAAGGGAGATATTGTATACTGAAATCAACAAATCTGTGCAAACTGCATGCATGACTCTGAGATCTCTTTCAAAGGCGAGGCTAGCAATGAGACTACCGCGTAAATGCAAAAGTGTTTTTGATTCATTTATAGTTTCATAATTTATGCCAGATGTGCCCGGCTCTACGGGGGGAAGATATACCACTTAAGACTCACAAGCAATTGCTCAGTCACTTCGAATCCAGTACGTTCCTGCTTACGACTGACTTGTTCTACTTAAAACAATCGATCCTTATGTGCTGTGGTAACATTAAAGAAAGGAAATGCTCGAGATTTAAAGAGTCTCCGGGAGAAAGTGTGAAAGAGAAAGTAAAGATGGTGGTGGGGAGAAGCGGTCTTGAACTCGGCACTTACCGCAAACATCAGACATGTACATTTAAAAAACACAAGCACGCACTCAGCCAAAAGTTTGAAACGGAGGGAAGAGAGAGTCCCAACGCTGCTCTCTAGACTTGGCTATATAAGGCAATACAAACACAAGTATCTGAATGAGGGGAGAAAGGGAGGGGGCAGAAGGTAAGTATTCCCTGAACGGGTCGGCCACCTGCAGTGATTTTAATTAAACACTGGCGTTCTCCAAGAGTAACACTGAATAATGTTGGGGCCTATAATGAGATCTTCGAGTGACGAGGTAAAACTCTTTAGTTTAAACGCGAGTCCAAAATGTGTCATTACTTTGTGGTAGGGAAATTTTTGACGCCATTTTTCTCTCTCTCTAATCACCAAGTTTTTCAACTGTTATAGTATACATAGTGGCTTTCAAAGTCAGATATAAGTTAGGCTAAGGTAGAATGTCTCAAACTAACAATCGCGGAAATGGTGCTAAATAACTTTGGACCTAAATTAGCATTTCTGAAAGGGTAATTCCTGGTAGCAATGAAAAAAAAAAGGGGGGGGGGTATGCTTAATAGTACGATCCTATAGGAGTTAAGGCATAAGCGAACATTGTGGTAAGGGCACGACCCATTGAAACACCAGGCCAAACAGCTGAGCTGCATTCACGCCTTGAATGTGGTGTTAGCCGTGAACTCTAAACAATTGGTACGTGTGAGGGGAATACCTAAGTCTTAACGAGTAAGTACGTGTGAAAAACCTTCTCACATACTTTTGCTTAAAAACGTTTTGTACTTCCGATCGACCTATTTGTTGTCCCGAGATTAAATAACACACTTCTAAACAAAATAAGTTTAGGAAAAAAAATATTATACAAATTTTAATACATATCTTACAAGACAAAAAAAAAAAATTGACAGTTGTCTTCATTCATTGGGTTACAAAAATGCTCACATGGATTCGATATGGCGTGATGGAGATTGGCGCGTAGTGCCTATCGAATCTTGTTTTTAAAAATAGATATAAATAGGTGGCGGCCTATTTACATAAATTTGCTTAGTTTAAAAAAATGCACACTTCAAATGACTGTTGCTTTTTCGAACATACATTTATCCTTTTAAATTTTTAAAAAAATCATAACCAATACCAAAACTTTGTATATAGCTCTATCTGTTACAAAGGACAACAAAAAAATACAACCTAAGCCTCCCCTACCATGTATGGTAATGTTTCGTTATACAGAAAAATAACTATGTAAGACTTTCAAATTTTGTATTAAAAATGGTGCATACATATGTAAAACAGTTTTGATATTTAATTTGAAAATAATAGAGTTGAGTTGCTAAAGTGCAAAACTGCTGCTAAAACTGGATTGACCACAATAAAGTGAAATCAGATTGTCAACAGGGCTTTTAGACACCTACGTAAAAAAAAAATAAAAAAATACGGTAACAGGGAAAGAATGTTTAAATATTAATGAAATGAGGTCTTTCAGTTTAAAAAAAAAAAAAAGAAGAACCAAGGCCTAAATAAAATAAAACACAATGGCCGCCATCATTTTTGCGGTTTCGTTAGGCATGAAATTTAAAATATTGCCATTGAGAAACGTGCTTTCTCAATAGTTCATCGAAAGGCCAATTTGAGACTTAGAGTTGTCAGTGAAGGACATACCTTGCGTTACTAATGAATTAATGAGTAGTAATTGGGGGGGGGGGGGACCTACTTCCTCTCCATGGGCATCGACTTAAAGATGTAATGGTCAACTAAGGTGTCATGGTGTTACAAATGTCACGGACCTTGTCCTAGTCTTGTCCTCTGATGACACTACACACCGACAACAATGAAGTTAAATCCTGGTCGTTTTTTTAAAAAAAGCCACAGGGGATGACCCCGTTAAACCTCCTCCCCGCCTGCCCCCCGAAACCACTACCACACACACATACACAGACGTGCGTGCCATCTTTTCCTTGTTGCACCAACTTTTAAATTTTATTTGTGAATGTCTGGAAGAGTCAATTGGTCAACAGAAAATGATGCAGGCTTCAAATAAAGATGGCGAAAACGTGCATTTTGGGCCATTTATAAGTATCACAATCTTTTTTTTTTAAAGAGGCGCGGTGGCTAAGTGGTACAGAACCGGACGGTCCCGGGTTCGACTGGGATTTTTAATTTCGGGATCTTTAGGGCGCCTCTGAGTCCACCCAGCTCTAATGGGTACCTGACTTTAGTTGGGGAAAATAAAGACGGTTTGTCGTTATGCTGACTACATAACACCCTTGTTAACCGTGGGTCACAGAAACAGCTTACTTTACATCATCTGCCATATAGACAGCATGGTCCGAAAAGAGTGAACTTAAGATTGGCCTTAAGTAGAAGCCAGTGTTAACACACTATAATAAACACATTGATTACAAATGCACGCAGTTTTACTAACTTAAGCGTAGCATTCTATACACATAAGTCAACGTCTATCAAGATGTGTCCGAGCGGTGAAGAGCTTGATCGAGGGGGGGGGGTCGAGATGAACTCGCATAGAACGCTGGGATTCACCTTTCCAGGACCTCTCTTTAAACCTACTGTAAGTTGAAGATCGTCAAGGCATTTTTGACATCATCTGGCTTAAAGAATAAAATGTACTTGTACTTGGCAATACACAAAAAATACTGAGACACACGAATGTGACACATAGCACACTTGACACAGTGGCTGTGTTGTTTCTACTGCTGCACTTCAACATTGAGTCACGTCACACACACACACACAGTGCTAACACACACCCACTTCTTATACAACGGGACGTATTTGTTTTACGTCACTCTCCAAAGGAAATCGTATTGCGCCATCTACCGACCTTTAGAACTGCGCCCTGGAAACTAAAGGTTCCCTAAAAGTGACCAATAAGCTTATATGCTAATGACGTGTACCACAAATATTACACGAATTCACTTTAAATTTTGTATGGCGTTTCGTCTATTTTACTCCGCTACATATGGCGATTTCGTGATGTAGATCTATAACATATATAAAGTAACTCAACATTCACATGGATGGCCGATAACACAAGAGGTCACACTTCAAAATACATATCCTACGCAATGCACTAATTTTACTGTGGGGTATGGGTGAGGAGTCAAAAATGACACCCCAAAATACTACGATTCCTACAGACCTTTAATTTTCAAGCCTTGAAGAAAGCAAGCGTTTAACCGAGACCAATTGTTGTGGAAGGCCCTATCACTGACCTGCGACGTGGCAACGAGCTATTGGTCTAAACTGACCAAAGCTCAGTGCTGATGCTTATAATAAAGAATGGTCTCGGTTTAACTTGAATGACCCCCCTCCTTTCCACATTACCAAAAGGACCACCATGCAACAGTCTTGTATTTGAATGTTAAAGAAAAGTACTACAGGGTGGAGAGTTATTGTAAGAGATTCTATCCAAGGCAAAAGAACGAGGAATGGAAAAAGACGTCAACAGATCTTGTGTGGTCCCCCAACGGCCCAACAGACTATGGCATAGGTGAAGCGAAAGACGAAAGAGAATCGAGATATAATAAGAGATATAAAAGAGATATATAAGAGATTAGAATATCCTTCAAAGGGGAGAGATAATTTTTTAAAAGTATGCAATATCGTCATACTGCATTAAGTTCTATTCATTAAGGATGACTGTTTCAATTAGTTTCAAGCTACGCCATCTCATCCAGTCTAACAATATTTCTCTTGTACTGTCTAAGTATAAAGAATTAAGAAGATCTAAGCCCAACACTATGACTCTAATTGAAAATGTTCAAATATGAAAGATATCGAGAGGTGAGGGACTGTCGAACTACGTCTATTCAGCTATGGCACCCCATCACTGTACATCTACGACTCTGGCTTTAACCATGCTTGGGGTTACTAACATTATATTAAGAAAGTCTTAAGTCTCAAGGATGTTTCTTTTCATATTTTTTTTTCCGGCCGGATAGAGAGAAAGCTTAGAAGTGGCAAGAAGGGAGGGAATGCTTAGAATGTGAAATTAGTTTGTGTCATGCGCAAAAGTGATGACCCTGTTGATAGTGTGTGTGTGTGCGTGCGTGTTAGCGAGATAGTGACAAGAGGAAGTCGCGCGAAGCGTTCAAGTGGTTCTCCCCCCCCCTCACCACACACATGCAAATCCTCCCAAAATATTTACAGTTACTAACAAATATCCAAGTCCAGTGTGTATTTTATTTGATAAGCAAGTCTCCAATGCTTAGATGGTGAAGTAGTTTCTATTCCTTTAACTTTCCCCCCCCCCACACACACACACTCATATCTCACTATCCGCACCCACAAAGTCTCCTATCTTGCATCCCCCCCCCCACCACCTCTCTTTTTCCTCCCTCAGGTCATTCCATGGAACATTCCAGTGAAGTTAGAATGAGTGTAACTTATTGGGTTATCAGCTCGCTCGGCCTCTACCTAAAGATAGGGCAGCGGCTAGGGAAGCAAACGTTCCGCTCTGTGGTGGGGGGGGGGGGGGGTCAGCGGCGGATCGTTGGGTAAGAAGGTACTGTACTGTACTAAATTGTTATACCGGTATTAAGGTTTCTATTATTTATTGCTTTGAAAGATATGCTATGTTATTAGTCTTCTCAACGTCGTGTGGTGTTTAAATAATAAAAGAAACAAAAAGGGTTACCCCCTTTTTTTAAATACAAGTTCCGCCCCTGACGTTTATCTTTACGTACGAGTCGTTGACACATGTACGGCCTGCGTGTAACATTGCTGACTGTGGCTAGTATTGGATCAATCAACCACGCGCCACGCTGACTGACGGATTAGATACTAAGAATAAACATAGTCTGTGCCAGATTACGAGGCTAGTAGTGGTCAACTTCTTTTGACCCTTTCCTGTCCACACACAAGCGACCTAGATTTCAAAAGGGGGGAATGGAAAGATAATCGATAGAGTTGGACTCTAATTCTGTTGAGCATCAACTGTAATGACCAACACATATGAAAATCATGAAAAGGCAGCGTCGATATAGAAGACAATAAGCTAAAGAAAATGTGAGACGAATACCACCCCAAAAAAGCGCGTGAAAAAAATACACTATAAATCTCACCAAAGAACCATTTATATACAAAAAAATTGCTATTAAGGACTTGTTAAAAATAAAAGTACAAGGCTTCAACAAAAGTTTTATGTGTGATGTCCACAAAAAAAAAAAATTACTTTCCAGCACACTAAGGAGATTAAGGTTGGGGGGGGGGGGTGGCCGAGTGGTTAAGCGCTTGGTTTCCGAACCTGAGCGCCTGGGTTCGAATCTCGGTGAAGACTTCGAATTTGAATTTCGGGATTTTTAGGGCGCCCTTAAAATCACACAGCTCTAATGGGTACCTGTCGTTGTGCTGGCCACATGACGCCCGCTGGTCTAAGAAACAGATGACCTTAAGGTCAAAGAAACAGATGACCTTAGCATTAACATCATCTGCACCATACGTCGCAAGGTCTGAAAGAGGAACTTTACTTCACAAAACTAAGTGATCAGCAACTAGCAGCGAGGGGAAGCGGAAGTAGATAATGAAACAAGACAATATATACTATAAAGTAGAACCAGGAATACGTCTGAATACAAAAATAGGAAGAGGGACTGGGGGTGGGTGTGGTTAGGGTTGGGGGCGACGTAGATTATGAATGACTTCATTAACCTCCATGAAGCCTTCTAAATCATTCACCCTAGGTCGATACATTTCCCCCCTGGGCTACGTGATGGAGTGCTGAGGGTTAACATTCGTCATGAGGTAATTGTCATTGCCTTTATCACCAGCAATTTGTTTTGTTTTTTTTTTGTTTCAGTAACAATGAGGGGTCCCGGGGGATTGGGGGGGGGGGGGGGGGAGTGTCAAGTGTCCTGCCTAAAAAAAGAAAAAAGTTTGTATCTATGAAGTGGAGAAATCATGGCGTCAGACTAGGAGAATTGGTATGCCTAAATTACGCATAACTTTTACCTAATTTGTCAATGAGTGCGTTTTACTCCGCCCCTTTCCCTCAGATCTAGTGTGTTCCCCCCCCCCATGACATCACATTTCTCGTCTATCAACACACACAGGCACACATAGAAGCTTGAGGCACATTGGAGTGGCGCCACTGCTTATGATGATGACATCGCATATCGTGAGGCAACACGCGTAAACAGAAGTACCGTGGCGCCTATTTGTTAACTCCCTTGACGATTTTGAAGGTTGACAAGGGCAGTGACAGAGAGAAAGATGAAAGAAGCAATTATTTCCCTTTAAGGTTTTCCGTTCATTCATGCGTGACTATCAGCTAACGGGTGAAGAAATGTTAAAGTGCGATCATGTCTATAAAAAAAAACAACCTAGTTTACAGTCTTTACACCTAGACATCGACTCGACAGTCTAACCAGAGAATAAGGTCTGATTTCATAGCATGTTAACAACATGCAATCCACAATTGTACGCAGTCCTACCGTCTGACTGCTAACGGATTATAGCAGGGGTTCTCAGCCTGTGGATCGCGACCCCTTGGGGGTCGATTGACGATTTGCCTGGGGTCGCCTAAGACCATCTAAATATGGAGAAACAAAATTGTTTATTCTTCTATTGCTGAATGTGTGTGTGGGGGCGGGGGTCTCGGCAGACTGGGGGTGGGGGGATTGTAAAAAGGGGTCACCGAGCTTAAAAGGTTGAGAACCGCTGGATTATGGGATTTACGTGTAAGCCAGCTACGTCAGGTGATCAAATAGTGCTGGAATAACAGTAGGTGTTTACACCAGACCTGGGAATCCTGCTTGACTTTACCTGTGGTATTAATGGACAGTAAACTGAAACTTAACATTCGAGAGAATACCGCGTTATTATGCCCCAGCCCCCTTTTTAATACATAACAAGGTTACAAAGACAGTTTGTGTGGAAACACAAACTCAAACTCGTCCACCCGGGCAGGTTTCAATATTTTCAGAATATCAGAATTCTATCAAAGGCAAGGGACAGAGAAAATTGGAGAAATAAGGTTGACAGATCCTGTGTGGTGCCCCAACCGTCCAGCAGACCAAAGGATAGGTGAAAGTGAATGTGAAGTTAGATGTAAACCTGACCTAACTAATGTCTTATAAAGAGTATCTAATTGATCTAATTGTTGTGTAAAGGGTCAAATCTTATTCAAAGCCTCAAGAAAAAAAAATTCCGTAAAAAAAAATACAATTACTATAGTTTAGTGTCCAATAGGGTTACAGCTAAAAAATCTTTGGCTATATTACAAGGTCTTCGCAAAGACCGTCCTTCAGGGAACAGTACCAGGAAAAAGAAGAAGAGGAAGACAACATAAAAGAATGGATGGGCCTGCCATTGAAAGAGGTTCTAACTAAAGCAAAAGACAGAGAGGAATGGAGAAAGACGGTCGACAAATCTCATGGTGCCCCAACGGTCCAACAGACTAAGGGATAGGTAAAAGTAAAATACTACACTAATTTCACACACAAGACGCGCAAACACACGAGAAGCACGTGAAGTTCCAGGCGTAGGTCTCTTTTCGTGTATCATTGTCACAATCGTCAGATTCACGTCACTTTATCAATAGAGAGGGAGGGAGAGAGAGAGAGAGAGAGATGTGTATGTGTGTACGTGTTTGAATTCGGAATCTCGGTCTTAGTTTTGTTTTTAAAAGAAGCTTAAGTGGGATTTTTTTTTTTTTTTTTTGTATTCAATATTTTATCAATCTTTCTCACGCCACGTACACAATGCAACGACCTGGTCTTTTACACAAGTCGGCGTTTAGTCTGGACTGGAAACTTAGGTCAGACTGACCCAGGTGTCATCCTCTTAGATAACGCACAGTATAAAGTCAATATGTATGTGTATGTGCCCCTGTCTGTGTATGTGCCCCTGTATGTGTTCTGATAAAAAAACACGTAGGGCTTAGATCCTCTTCCATACAGCACCCCAGTTAGATGTCTGAAGTATGTACTCGTATAAGATGTACATGTTGAAATACGATTCTCCTTAGAATTAGTGTCATAGTTAGGCATAAGCAAAAGGAGAGGGATCTTAGTTTATAAACTTTGAGAACCTCAAGAATCAAACTTTCATTTATTCAGGGGGAGATGGCCCTCTGGACCGTCCCCATGACGGTTCCTTGCACGAATCCTGACCGCCAAAAATCCTTCCCTTCTGCAGGAGGTTTGGGCTGCGACATAACAATCTTCATTTCTGAGGCGACGTCTGGAAACTTTGCAGGCTAGGGAACGAGGAAACCTCGATATCAGAACGAGGCTGAGTAGAAACTAACAGCAAAATTATACATACTTTCCAGATCTATTTCTTAAACAAAAAATAAAATAAAATAATAAAATTAGAGTGAACTTTCTCATTCTTTGTACAATGGCATGGAGACAGCATAGTCTATATTTTATAAAACGGAAGACTATCGTCTTTATTTGTGTCGCGTGTTTTGCTATGACAATGTTACTAGAGCTCTTTTAGAATGGACCTCATTCACCAATCGTAAACAAATAACATTTAGTCACGTGATCTTACTGATAAATCAACGAAAAAAACTGTCACGTGACAACCATCATGAATTAAACATGAGATCGTAAATTTTATAGAAGAGATAGAGCACCACGTGGCTAAATGTTGAAACAAAAACGCCTTATGAGAGTTGGTAACAAGTCTAACTATTGTATTGTCAACTATTGTACAAGGTTTTCGGGGTTCCCTAAGACCTACCTTCAGGGAACAGTACCACGAAAAAGAAGTTAGGCAGACAAAAAGCAATGGGAAGACAACATTAAAGAATGGACGGGCCTGCCATTGAAAGAGGTTCTATCTAAGGAATGGAGAAAGATGGTTGACAAATCTTGTGTGGTGCCCCAGCGGTCCAACAGACTAAGAGACAGGTGAAGGTAGAGCGGAGAGTACGAGAATGAAGCCAGCAAATTTAAAATGGAGAAGGAGAGAGGAAGGGGTTTGAGGATAACAGAAAGTCAAGAGTAGGAGGCCATATGAATCAGATAAACGTTTTGTTTTGAGATTAGACTTGACTCGCTGTGCGGCGTTTCACTAATTCTATACACTAAGACAGCAGATGTTATCAATTGCACACTCACGTATAGAAAGAAGGAAGGGGGACACACATCCTATTCTATTGAAAGCGTGGTCACGTGATACAGCAACGACCAGAAGTGAATTTTTTTTTTATTAAATGAGACAGAAGGACACGCCCATTCGTGGCAGTGTCCGTGTCGAGCGCGCACTTGGCCAGCACTCACACACACACACACACACACACACACTAGCATTCATTCACTTAAGGGTGTGATCTGTGAGCGACATTCTTCGTGAGTCACTTTTAAGGTCAGGGGCGTCTCTTTGTACAAGTCGCGGGTCAAGTGTGTCTCAAGTTGGGTGGAGTATTTGTTTCGCATTGCTTCGCAGAAATGTGTCACAAAATGGAGGGGTGTGTTACATGACGTATAAAAACGTACTTTCTCCATGATGAGAAAAAAAAAAAAGGTGCTCTTCTCAGACTAGATTAGCCGCCAACTCGAAAAATTGGGAGGAGGGCGGGGAGGGACAATGCTAACCTTTTGCCTTGGGCTAAGGAAAAAAAAAACATTCTCTTTACATTTGAATAAATAGGCAAGGAACATAAAAATACAATTTGATGATCACTGCCTCACAGTAAACAAGACCTGTTCCTAACAGCTTTCATACAAGTAGTGTGAACAGACAGAAATAAAATAAAGTTCCCCTTGCGATGTATGGGGCAGATGATGTTACGGTCATCTGTTTCGAGAACAATGTCATGTGGCCAGCACAACGACCAACCGCCTTTACTTTCCCCCAAACTTAAGTACACATAAGAGTTGGGTGGACGCCCTAGAAATCCCAGTCTTTACCGAGATTCGAACCCAAGACCCCGAGATCGGAAGCCAAGCGGTTAACCCGCGCCCTGTCATGAAATAACGTCGCGGTATTGTTTTCAAAAATGAACATTAAGGATGGTTGAAGAAGTGAACTTGGCTAGAAGTACCCAGCTTTGACCTATAAATCAACATAGAGAAACAATAAAGTAATTTGGTGGTCGATACATTCAAGGACACCTGTAGCTTTGGGCGTGCTAATAGCTCGTGCTTTATCAGCAGATAACTTTCTGTGGGATATGCAGATTTATATTTCGGCCAAGAATTTGGCCGTGCCGATAGTAAAGTGACGAGTGACGAGTGAAAAAAAAAAGGCTACAATGAAATAAGGACATTTCCATTACCAATTTAGTTCCTGTAAAGAAAGCTTTTCAAGGGAGATTATAGTTTGTTTCATGAACTTTCCCCATGATTGAAAATCACAAAGTCGAATTCCACGACAATCTCTAAATGCACGAAAAAGATTTCAAAGTTAAAGTTGGAAGATGATCTATATTATGAAAATGTGGGTTTTTAAGTTTTAATGTAGAATTTCGAAGTGGGTGTAGATTCTACAAGTCTAAGATTGTTTTTAATCCTTTAGATTTAGGTGAAAAAAAAAAGTAAAAAAAAAAAACAAAAACATATGGCCACAGCTGGTTTCTTTGATTTAGAATTCGCAAAATGTTATTAATTAAAACACACGAAAGGAGGTTAAGGGCCGCAGAACAGCATTTTGTTCGCTTCATTAGAAATGTGTGTAACCAGAATGTCGTTGTTATTAGACCTTTCATCACTTGATAATAAGTCATCGGTACCAGAAATGCCGATGAAAAGTGATGCTTCGGAAAAAGGCAATAACATTTTAAATAAGTAAAATAAGTACACACTTTGGAGATCTGTATGAAAAGGTTCTGTTCCCGAAAGTTCCCTAGTGGCTACACTAGTTTCTTATTACAGTATCCATCGACTTGAACCTTAGAGCTTAAAAAAAAAATGAATCAAAGATCCACGTGACACTAGGCCCCCCCCCCCCCGGGGCCACAATCCGTCGTATACTTCTACTGGTACAAATTCTACAAGGTGCAATACACAGTTGGATCAGTTTGACCCTTGCACCGTTGGGACGTAACTTCACACGCACACACACAGTGACTCGATGTTAATATATCACAGGCAGTTAAATAAAAATTAAAAAAAAGTAAAAATGTGTATTCAAGGCGTGGCATTCACAGGCTGGATCATTCTACTAGCTACACACACAGTTACACTAACACACACACAAATACTCAGCATTAACCTTTGCACATTTCTAACTACAGTTAGGATTTAGGGATTGGGTTAAGAAAGACAGGGACATCAAGACTTTAAGTCCTTTATCCACATGCGCAATGAATACACATAAACCCAGACAAGTATTTTAAGACTATCAAACTTAACAGTTATAGTAGGCATAAACGGACTTCCATACATAACACCAGGAGCCGACTAGGCGCCCCCCCCTCTTTCCCCCCTCCTATTTTGTTTGACGTTGGGGGACTTCTATAAGACATTAACGCTCTACAATAACAGGCCTGGCAGGCGTTAGACTAGCAGTCAATGGATTAGCATATCGAGTTGAATGACAGAGGGGGGGGGGGTCCACGGAGGTATAAAGCACACAGAAACCTCCCTAAAAGCCCGTGGGATAATGCACCGCTCCCTCTAATGGTATGCTTGAAGCACGGTCATTTATTTCTCCCAGATTGGTGACGTGGTTTGACATAATGCACCAGCAACAGATAACAAGTCGAATCTATTTATAGGAAGGAAATAAGTATAAACACCCCACTTTTTTTATATCTCTAATTTGCTCCCAACATTAGTTTGACAGTATGTTCAACAGAAATGTATAATCTGCGAGAGATAAACATGTTGATTTTTTTCTTTTAAATCTAGACCTACAAGACCTAGCACCCTTTTCAAAAATTGATTTCGGCTAAAAGCCTGTTTAGTTTTTGATATGATTCAATTCAAAGCCGGTAGATGTTTTTCAGTTGTTTTTTTATATACCTACTTTATGTGGCAAAGTAAGCAGTTCATATTAACCCTTAAAGTGCTGAGGTGTTTTACAATGAGTGCATACAAAATGGAATTACAATTTTGATGTTTAGAGGCTAATCTACTTAATGCCTTTAAAGGGTTAAGATATGGTGAGTCACTAAAGGAGAAGGCTCTGCTATATAGGAGAGAAGAGACAATGGATGGACGGACACCGGACATTGTTGGCTAATAGATCTAGAATGACAGCTCTGTCGCAGGAGTGGGCTAGGGTAGGGCTTTGGGGGGGGGGGGGAGAGACGAGGAATGATAAACAACAAGAACCAAAGTCTTTTTCTAATAAATTAGGAACATATAGAAAATTGTCGCTGATGGGCAAGGCACAAAAGTGTCCTCTATGGGTGGGGGGCGACCACTTATATAATAAAATTAGTAATTATTAGATTATTTTATAGTCCAAAGACCACAAAAAAATTCTGCATGTATCAGCTAAATGGGTT
Source organism: Biomphalaria glabrata (assembly GCF_947242115.1). Lineage (NCBI taxonomy): Eukaryota > Metazoa > Mollusca > Gastropoda > Planorbidae > Biomphalaria > Biomphalaria glabrata. Next base: position 43,168,983 of record NC_074716.1, on the reverse strand, counting down.
ATGCTGCGCGTTTTAGATTGCTATTTCTATAGTTAGCCTAATCAAGAAATTCAAGACTTTCTGTTAGTAATACATAACAGTAGATCCCTACATTTTATTGAAATCATACTGGTATTACATTATGCTAGATTAACATTATACATGATTGGATCTAGACTATCAGATCTAGCTAGATATAGATTAATACTAATAATATCAATAATAAAATAGAATCACTATAGATATGCTATAGATCTAGTCTAGATCTAGCTCTCTAGTCTAGTCTTAAGACATGCTGTCTGGTAAATCGTTTGACTTCCGAACGAGGGTCCTGAGGGTGAATCCCCGTGAAAACTGAGATTTTGAACATATTGGGCTTTTTAGGACGCCCCAGGGTCCACCCAGCTCTAATGGTATTGGGTACACATTAGACATGATTAGATCTAGACTATTCTAGACTCAATATCTTGTTGGGGAAAGTAAAGGCTGTTAGTCGTTGAATTGGCAACATGACAACCTCGCTAACCGTTGGCCATAAAAACTTACCAAAAAAACAACACAGATGACCAAATAGATTTAGATCTAGACCTAGATCTGGAGTCTAGTAACTAGATTCTAGATCATGATATGATCTATGCAGATTTAGATCTAGAATCTAGATCTAGATCTAGGTCTAAATATTAATCTGGGTCTAGTGCTAGATGATACTAGATCTATAATCTATATTATATACTAATATAGACCTAGATCTATATCTAGATCTAGAATTTATTTTTTTAATTTTAAGAAATACAATAACAATTTAAAACTTACCTTTTGCTGGGCCTCTAAGGCGATACCACTTTTAGCCGCTCTGTGTGCTGCCATCTTTATTAGAATAAATTTAACAGTTTATACTTTCTCACAAAATTAAACAAGGAAAATGGATCAATGGATTTACACATACACTTGATACACACTAGCCGTCTGCTACACTGAAGCCGACAACAGTGAACGCGCGAAAGCAATGTCAGCTATTTTTGTTCTGCCTCGCTCTGCTCTTGTTGACACTCGACCGAAGGGCGGTAAAAGTGCGAGGCACAGTCAGCCGAGTATTCTGATTGGTTGCCCGACCATCCCGAAGGCGTCTCGCCGAGAAGCCGGTGTTTATTTCATTCTTAGATAAAATGCGCACTAACTGAGATAGTTATTGTTTTTAGAGTGAATACAATGGCTAGCTAGCCTACCAACGACCTTTGTATCAGTTTAGCCTTAAGGGTGTTCCCTTTTTTTTCGTGGATGTCCAGTAATAGCACCACAGATTTGTGTAGGAGATTGAACAACATGACGGAAGGATTAATAGGTTCAAATTATGGGGATTCCCCGTGGTTCTTCTGAGCTTCATCAAGCATAGCGAAGCGTGAAGGCATTTTAAGCATCGATTACCATATTTTTCTTTTAAGAATCGGGTCATATTCGGGTTTGTTTATAGTTGTTTATATGTTGCTTATTTTCCTAAAATAAAATAACAATTCTAAAAAAACAGTTTTTAAAAAATTAGACTACACAAACTCTTAGAGAAAGTACCACACCTACGTCACTTAGTGCTCAGGCACTTATATTTTTACCATTAAGGAAGGAGCCACAGGGAGAGCGTCCAGCTCGGGAAGGGGGCGGGGGCAGAACATTAGCTTTGTCAATAAAATACTGTAAAAAAAAAAAAAACTCAATCATTCTTGGGAAAAAAAATGAACCAATCAGAAGCAAAATAAAATAAAGCATTTGACACCAATTGCCAGCAAGTCAAATAGCCAACGCGAAATAACTTCCTGAAGTCCACTAATAGACCGACGTTTCTGGCATAAATTATTTGCCTACGTCGTAACCAAAGCTTTCCGGCCGCAGGAAAGACGAAAGCGGTCAGGGTTGGAACTAGGAATCTTCGCGATGACCGTCGGAAGCACATGCCAAACGATCAAGCATGCACCCAGCATAAGTTTCAAATCTCTTGCTTCGGTGTGTTTCTTTGGAGTTAAACCACAGCTCCTCGGTGTTTTTCTTTGGAGTTAAACCACAGTTCCTCGGTGTAGACTTGCCAACTAGTACTGAACAACAGGCGTTCATTGGGAACATAACAGCAAAAAAAAAGCAACAAGTTTATGTTGACATCTCCAAAGAGGGCGGGGAAGTTTATAATTCTCAAGTGTGGGAAATTTCGAGGAAAAAGACACAATGGCCCCTGTCACTGGTTACATTTGCAAAGTAGGCCTACCCATAGGACACTTTTAAAAATGGATAATACGATTTTTTATACCTACTTGTTGACGGTCGTTGACTTGTAACACCAAGCTGCTGGTAGACAACTAAACCGTTGTGGGCGTAATATTTCTTAATTAATAAAACCTGAAATAACTTGAAGAACTTCAGTGTGTCTGTCCTATCTTGCATCATTCAGAACTTTTCCCCACCGTCACCATAGAAACACACACACTCCATAACACTCCTGTAGTCTAGTATAAATGTATAAATGTCTCAGTTTTTGTCTTTTAACAATAGAATGCAGGTCGGACTGACCATTTGGGTTTTTAGACAAACTCTGGGTTGGCTGGTACCCAAAGTTCAATTGGAGCCACCGCCGCTTTGAATGACAGATATTTCAGAAAAGAGTTATGCAGTAGACCAGAGATGCCCAACTTAATTCGATCTGCGGGTCATTTTAATTTCCAGCACTAGTGTCGCGGGCCACATGATGGAAAACAGGGTCGGACTGGGTGTCAAAATCGGCCCGGGCATCTCTATTTCGTCCGGCCCATAAATTGTATATTATATGATGGACATCAAATTCTAGGTCAACATGTCCTCAAAATCATTCTGTCAAGTTTGATAATGTATCGATAGCTGTATACATGCATATAGTGACTATAAATACTTCACTTAGAGGGCTTCTTTTGTAAGAGAATACTAGAAAACCTTTTAACAATTTAATACAAGCCTTAGTGACATCCATGCGACATTTATCTTATAAAATACAGACGTGATTTTAAAAAAAAGATGATTACTGTGGTCCTACAGGCCCATTTAGGTACCGGCCAACCGGGCATTTGCCCGAATGCCCATATAGCCAGTCCGCCCCTGATGGAAAAGATAAAAAAAAATAATGAAATTGAACTGAAACTCTAATATTTGAGACCCGCGGATTTAGTACTTACACTGAATTATTGGGATACATTTGAATTTTCTTTTTACGCTTTAGAAAATAAGTTCGGTTTATATTTTGTTGTTCTTGCTTTAGTGGGTTTTTTAAACATCCAGACTTTCTTTATAAACACAAACATGTTGGCTAGCATGGTATCATGTTCTACAAGAAAGTAAAGATCCATTCACTTTTCCTGGTAGATTCTATATTCTGAGTCTTATTTAATGAACACACAAATGTTAAATGCCTTGGTACGAATCCATTAGAAAAAAGTGAGGGCCTTAACGTATGTAAAGATACTTTTTCAACATTCTTTTAGGGTGGGAAGAGGCGTTTTTTTTTTATATTTTGTGTCGAAATTTGGACGGGCCGGATGGAAGTACGTCACAGGCTGGATCTGGCTCGCTTGCCGTATTTTGGGCATCACTGTAGTAGACGATCACCTGGTCATCATTTAATCGTTAAATGTTTTGTGTTTACTTTTTTATTTGATTGTTGCGTTTGTACGAGACCAATCGTTATAAACGGCCTCAACACTAACATGCGATCTGTGGGCAGTTTAGAAGAAATTGTTCGTTGCCTTACAGTACAGACCTGTGAGATGTTTCTTAAGGATATGTAGTAGGCCAACAAAAATGTGTAGGAAATGTGGATGTTGGAGAGGAGTAATGTAGGAAGTAGAAGCGTAAAGAAAAAAAAAAGTGAATGTGTGTATTTCTGTATTTCCAATTAGACAAAAATGGAGCGAGGCTTTTCGAATCGCCATGTTTGTATGTTTAGTGGTAAGTTTTATTTGCATATTTTATAGGCCTACTTGTATCTGTTCAAATAGACTGCCTTTGTAGTGTATTTTGTGGCAAATATGTAATAAATTGTTTCCATTGCCTTTTATTAAAGAAATTGTACAGACTAGTGTAAAACTAAAACTTCATCTATACTTATAAATGATCTAACAATCTAACTCCACGTGACTGGGGTCTTGAGAGGCTCAAATCGTCAGTTTCAAAAGCCCTGAACTGAAACCCTCTGTTGAACTTCATATACCGTATACATACTTTGCAACATAAGGCCTGCATGTGTATCTTATTGTGTAATAATGCCAGGGCCAATTTTGAAACCCACCCCAACTCTTGTAGAATGGATTTAAAAAAGGGAACTCGCATCTTTGATTACACCAGAGTGGCTTCCCTTCGTCACCATGGCTACAGAAGGCAAATGGCCTTGGAGAAAGAAGTAAGTGATTAGAAGGGTACTTTGTTCTGATTGGGAACATGAGCTGTCAGTCAGCCACACACACACACACGTATGGGTGACGTCACACATATAACAGCAGAGGTTCTCAAATTTGACTTTGTTTCAAACAACTAGCTTCCAAAGAAGAATAAAAGTTTGTTTATATAAAAAAATTTCTATAATAAAAAAACAACAACCGCATCAACGAGTAATGTTCAAGATTGGATCCAGACCTTTCAGAGTGAGACGAATAGAGTGCAATAGGAATTTGTTTCTTTTTTCTTTTACCTTTATATTTTCTTTCTTCCTGTCTCTCTTTTGTTCTGTCTATCTCTTTCTTTCTCTCTTTCTTTCTATCTCTTTTTGTCTATCTCTTTCTGTCTATCTCTCTTTCTATCTGTCTCTCTTTCTGTCTCTCTTTCTTTCTGTCTCTCTCTCTATCTGTCTCGCTTTCTTTCTGGTTCTGTCTATCTCTTTCTGTCTCTCTCTCTTTTTTTTTTTCTCTTTCTGTCACTCTCTCTGTCTCTCTCTTTCTATCTCTCTTTCTTTCTCTCTCTTTCTTTCTGTCTCTCTTTCTTTCTGTCTCTCTTTCTTTCTGTCTCTCTCTGTCTCTCTTTCTGTCTCTCCCTTTTTGTCTCTCTCAATCTGTCTTTCTTTCTTTCCCTCTTTCTATCTCTATCAATGTAAGTATCTTGTATGTCAAAATGTACCCAAGTTAAAATCTCCAACAATCTCCAAGGCCGACCAGCACTGTCTGCACACTTACTCATTGAGCGTGTCACTAGTTGAAGACTGACGAACAGGCTTAGTTAAATAGATGACTATTGCAATGAAAGGCTTTGTTTATGACACCACAATGCAATAAAACTGGCGAGAAGGGCGGGGGGGGGGGGTCTTAAGTATTGAACAAAGAAGAGATTCACGTTGGATCACAGAAAGGAAAGTGTATTAATGAAGTGTAAATTAGGTACTTTTTGGATTGATATCGACACCTTGGCATTCTCTACTCATTTATCGCGTGTATGGCAATGTATTCGATTCCAATGATTTAAAGATGAGTACAGGACATGAAACCCAGTTGCGACCTGTATATTTTTCCATATATGATGCAGACAAAGCCGTTATCCCTTGAGGGTATATTTAAGTCTTTGATCGCTTGTAACTAGATCTAGATCTAGATTTTCTTTTACCTTTGCTTTTTCAATGTCTTTCTCTTATTTATAGTTTTAAAAGTAAATAAGAAATTAAGTTTAAAAAAATCATTTTCTACTTATGTTCAAATATTACATTAAACTAAACATTTCTATGATAATGGTTAGAGTTGGGATCGATAATCGAACCCTCGGCAATCACGACACTCTGAAAAAAGTAGCCATACCACTATGTGCGAAATTTTAGCTTCAAATAAATGATTGGATAAGAGCAACGTAAATGACTCTCAAACATTTATTTGTTTAGCTCAAACTTGATTCACACTCCAAAGGTACCCAATTACTTCATGGCGCTATACACACTTGAGATTTCGGGCAACCAATAAGTGTTAGGCACCATTTGGACGCCAGGCATCCATTGGGCTATTAAGTCTGGTGTAATGTACCTCTCCGAATTGCTAATTCCATTTAATATTTTTTTTTTACCTTCACCTGTCCCTTAGTCTGTTGGACCGTTGGGGCACCATGCAACATTTGTCGACCGTCTTTCTCCATTCCTCTCTGTCTTTTGCCTTAGTTAGAACCTCTTTCAATCTCAGGCCCGTCCATTCTTTTATGTTGCCTTCCTATCGCTTTCTCTGTCTGCCTCTTCTTCTTTTTCCTGGTACTGTTCCCTGAAGGAAGGTCTCTGCGAGCCCCGAAGGCCTTGTGATGTGGCCATAGATTTATAGCTTTCGTTTTGTTACGATAGTTAACAGGTCATCATTATGGGTCCAATCGCTGCAATAACACTGTCTCTGATTCAGCCGATATTTAAATGTACTAATAATTTTAAAATGTCGAGGGGTCATTCACTGAGTCATTGTTTCTAAAGAGGTTTGTACATAAAAGCCGAATAACAAATACAAATAAATAAGAGACTTAAATAAGATAATTGTTTATCTGCCACTGTGTCTCATCGGGGGAATTACATTACGATTTGTCTATGACGTCATCTTTCAGCTGTTCATTATGACGTATTCTTAAAACACATACATACACACACACACACATACATCAGGTAAAGAAGCGTTAATGCCATGTTTTCTTTTTCTCGGGAAGCAATAGGTTTCAGATTTTGTTTTGTTACTGAAGACACCATGGTAGGTTGGTCAGACAGGAAAGGGGCGGGCCTGGAATAATCCACCCACTGATAGCACTGAATAAGCAATTTGTGACTCGGACCCTGGCCGGATCTTTTCTAAATCTCCCTGGGCGCGCTACGTAAGCTTTACTATTTGTTCACATTCCACAAACTGTAAGCCGTTAGGAGGGGCGAGGAGGGGGAGAGAGGAAAAAAAAAGATTTGGTGTCGTACCGTCGTGCGTCACACCTGCTGTCAGATTAGATTCGACCGTCGCCTCCTTATAAGGATCTGGCTCTAAAGATAAACGGGGGAATAACTCGCCGGGTCTTGTTAGCGCCGATACGCAGTACTCGATTATTGTATCGAGATAAAAGCTGGACTGGATTAGAACATCATTTCGGTAGTAAAAATTGGGCTAACATCGGAGCGTTGACACAATTAGAAATTCTATTTTTAGATTTCAGGCGGGCACTCAAATAGAAAGTTTTATTTAAGGTGTTTTATTCGCTGGGTGACAAGTGCTATGAAGCATGGGTGGTATAGGCGTAGATCGCTCATAGAATTGTACAGCAAAGTGGTTCTATTTTCGTGCATTTAACCACTGTTATATGCCTACCGATAGAGCGTCGTGGCCAGACTCTGCTTGACTGCCGAATTGAAGTTATAGTTTGGGTCTTATCTTATCTTATATTATACAGACGTTACTTCAAAAAAGAAGATGATTAACCATACGCGTCATGCATCTATTCATGCATGTTAACCAATGACCTAAATTCTGCCAAGTCACTGCTTTTCCTGGCCACAGGCGGATCCAGGGGGGGGCGGTAGGGGCGATCGCCCCCCCCCACTCGGCCGACCCCCCTCCCCCCGAAGGGGGGGGGGCGGACGAATTTTAGTATAGAATTCACACAATTTGTATACGAATTCATTACTTATGTTAATAATATATACTAATTATTTATATTTCGACCTATTTTTAGATTATTTCGCCCCCCCCCCTCTAGTATGTTGGCCGATTTGGTGGGGTCGGGAGGGGGCGATGGGGGCGGTCCTACTTTAATGGAGAAATCATAGTTTGTGAACAAAATTAGTTGAATTAATATATAGATTTATATTATGTCGCTCGCTTCTTGTATCTTGGCCGTTTCGGTGAGGTTGGGGGAGGGGGAAATTGCATGTACTGCCCTCCCTACTCTAGCCCTCTGAGTGGGGGTGGGCGGTCCTATTGTTATGGAGAATCATAGTTTGTGAACAAAATTAGTTGAATATCTATATAATATAAACTACATATTGATGTGTGAACTCATTGTATATTATGTCGTACCACACTCTAATCTCAAATTTTATCATTAGTAAAATTTAAATGAAAAAGGGTTGTACCAGGTGGGAGGGGCGATTCATGCAATCGCCATTTCCCCATCGGACAAACCAATACTTTTTCTTTTTGTATTACAGTTAGGAAATTACAAAACAAAAACATCTGTCACTAATATAATTTATATATACTATAAATTAAATTCTTATATCAAGTCGCCACACCCCTATTCTTTAATGCCAAAAGCAGAAATTGATAAAGGAGCGAGGATTAATCGTTTTCACTCTACCGCCCCTCCCATTTCCAGACAGAGTTTATGTAATTTCACATGAATTTATCATAACTATTTTAAGAAAGACTTTGCATTCAAAAAATTAAAATTCAAACGAAATTTATCAGTAAGAGTCACGATTGAGATGAGTTCTAAACCCAAATCATTTTTTCATAGTCGCCTTTTTCTAAACTTTACTCAATCTGATATTTTTCTAGTTAAATAAATTTGGGACTAAAACTCACAATTTATACTTTGATTTTATTGAATATTATTTATTGAAGAATTTTTTTTCGTCGGAGATCCTCAAAGCCAAAATCTAAATATGTGGGGTATCTTATCTTTTCAAGGAACAAATCGGATTTTTTGCAATGTATTAAGGGCCTATAAATTCATATTAGAATATTTTTCAAGTACAACATTATTCAAAAGGTCCTTTTTTAATAGTATGAATAATGAGTTTTAGGTCAGGAGAATACGTTTCTTCTGTGAAGTATGCTAGAAAACTCTTTTGGCGGCGGGGCTTCGCCCCGAACTCCATTGATGAATAATGAGCTGTAAATGTCAGGAGAATACTTTTCTGCAGTGAAAAAAGCAAGTATGAATAATGAGTTTTAGTTCAGGAGAATACGTTTCTTCTGTGAAGTATGCTAGAAAACTCTTTTGGCGGCGGGGCTTCGCCCCGAACTCCATTGATGAATAATGAGCTGTAGATATCAGGAGAATGCGTTACTGCAATGAAGAATGCAACAAAACGCTTTTGGCGGAGGGGTTTCGCCCCGAACTCCATTGATGAATAATGAGCTGTAAATGTCAGGAGAATACTTTTCTGCAGTGAAAAAAGCAAGAAAACGCTTTTGTCGTCGGGGCTTCGCCCCGAACTCCATTGATAAATAATGAGTTGTAGATGTCAGGAGAATGCGTTTCTACAGTGAAGTATGCTAGAAAACTCTTTTGGCGGCGGGGCTTCGCCCCGAACTCCATTGATGAATAATGAGCTGTAAATGTCAGGAGAATACTTTTCTGCAGTGAAAAAAGCAAGTATGAATAATGAGTTTTAGTTCAGGAGAATACGTTTCTTCTGTGAAGTATGCTAGAAAACTCTTTTGGCGGCGGGGCTTCGCCCCGAACTCCATTGATGAATAATGAGCTGTAGATGTCAGGAGAATGCGTTACTGCAATGAAGAATGCAAAAAAACGCTTTTGGAGGAGGGGCTTCGCCCCGAACTCCATTGATAAATAATGAGTTGTAGATGTTAGGAGAATACTTTTCTGCAGTGAAAAAAGCAAGAAAAGATCTTTTGTCGCCCCGAACCCCACTTGGGAACCTTATAGCTCTGCCTCAGTTGTTTTGTTTTTCACCAAAGGTTGAGAAATGCCTCTTTTTAAAAATTCTCATATATATATATATATATATATATATATATATACACGCACGTTTATGCATAAGGTTAGGGTTTACTGGGCATTAGGGTTAGGGTTTGGAAAAAAATCGCCCCCCCCCACTCAAAAGTTCTGGATCCGCCAGTGTTCCTGGCTAGCTCAGGCAACCCATTCCATGCTCTAATAGCATTAGGGAAGAAGGAGCATTTGTACAAATTTGTCCTAGCATATGGAACAAGGAATGTGCCTTTATCTTTGTGTCTTTCTGAGTTTTTTATTAAATTTTGTTTTTGTATTTGAAGATTATGGTTCAGTGTTTTATGTAGCCTATATTACTACTTTACTTTTGAGTCTTCATTCCTGAAGGCTTTATAAATTTTGTAATTTTGTACTAAAGGTGTTACTCTAGTCAAATGTGAATATTCGTTTCTTATGAATCTCACTGTTCTATTTTGTGTCTGTTCCAGTTTCTTAATGTTTTCTTGAGTTGAGGGGTCCCAGACAAGTGGTGCATATTCTATTATTGGCCTAACAAAGGTTTAATAACATTTTAGTTTTATGTTCTTATTTGACTTATAGAAATTTCTTTTAATAAACCCTAATGCTTTGTTCCAATTTGATTCCCATTTCTGTAATTCATCTAATTCTCTTTGTAAGATTTCTGTATCATGTGTTGTCTTTATTGTTCTATATATTATGCAATCATCTGCAAATAATCTGACTTTTGTTCCTGAACTAATGTAATTTCGCAAATCATTTATGTAAATTAAAAATAGTAGTGGACCTAAGACTGTTACTTGTATACCTGAGTTAACTATTATCGGTGTTGATTTAGAGCCATTTATTATTACAGCTTGTTGTCTCGCTATCAGAAAATCTTTTATCCACTGATGCAATGGACCATCAATACCAAAATATTTTAATTTTTTAAGCAAACTATGGTTGTGAACTTTGTCAAAAGTCTTGGAAAAATATAATAATATAGCATCTATTTGCTCACTATTATCTAAGCCTTTTGAAAAATCATCAATTAGTCCTATTAGTTGTGTTTCACATGATCTATATTTCCTAAAGCCATGTTGGTATGGTGTGAGGACATTATGTTTGTCTAAGTGGTTTATGATGTTGATACATATTATGTGTTCTAGGATTTTACATGTGATGCTGGTTAGTGATACTGGTCTGTAGTTTCCTGGTTCAGATTTTTCTTCTTTTTTAAATAGGGGGATGATGATAGCTTTTTTCCAATCCCTTGGTACTCTGCCCTGGTTTAGAGATCGTGTGGTAGCGCTTTCAGACTATCATCGCGATGATGTCGAACTCAAACCCTGCAGACTGCCGTTACCTGCCGTCATAAAGGAACGCACGAAACACGTAAAATCAAATTCGCTTGGAGGCAAGAATAGTTTAATTCGGCCTTTTAAGACTAAGACTGCTTTATTGATCAATGTGGAAATTTTTGTGTGATTACAAGGACTCTTTTCTCATAAAAAACAGCAACAATTCAACAGCAATATTCTCATAAATTGAACAGGTCTCTCCTGGGGGAGGCCCAACTAGATTAGTGATTCTTCGTGATACCCTCGTGGTAAACGGTAGGCTAAGTGCTAAGAATTTTCAGACGCTGTTCCGTTTGTTTCGGATGTTTCATGATTTTTACAATTACTATTTGTTAGGTAAAATGACCAGATGATGAAAATAACAGGGGAGGAAATGACCAGGGGGTGAAATGACCCGGGGATGAAATGACAGTGGGATGAAATGACGGGGGATGAAGGTGACCGGAGATGAAGTGACCGGGGTGTGACAGGTGGGGAAATGTGACGTGTGTTTGGCGCGTTTAATGTCTAGGGGATGATTATTTTTAATGCTATCACACCCCCACTTATCAGCATATGAATCGGGAGCAGACACGCAACGGGACAAAGCAACGAAAGATAGATACAAAAGTTAAAATAAAGAATATTTATTTACATAAATATACATATAAGAATAAAAAGGGGGAGGGTTTGCATCTATCTCTAGTGAATAATATGTTTAATCATCACTCCTGCACCTAATAAGAGAGTATGTCACTTTGTCCTCTGACTTAGCTGGTTGTCCTGTTGATGTCGCAGCTGGCTGTGTCCTGGCTTGAGGTTCTGCAGCTGGAGGTGGCGCTCTAGCGGATAGAGGGACGCCGGTGATATAGTTCTTGTGGAGTCTCAATCCCCAAAATCTAATATCTGTAGTGGGCACAGTAGGGCGGGTGGCCGGCTACCGTGGGCACAAGGTTACTGCGGGCAGAGCTGATCTGCCGTGGGCAGTGTAGGTAACAGGATATGTCCAGTGAGTTGCAGAGGGTTGGCGTAGCTATGACGTCTCGCACAGATCTGACTCTATAGGGACGTCACGCCTAATAGCTTGACAGGTGGGCTGTCGAATAGGCGGGCAATGCCGATAGCGCCAAGTGGTAGAGTTGAGTAGATCTCCGTAGGCGGTAGATGATGCTCAATAGGAAAGTGCAGTGCTGAATAGCACTAAGCACATAGATAGGCCAGTAGGCAAATAGGCGATAGGTGATTCTTGATAGCAAATACAGTGCTGAATAGCACTAAGCACCTAAATAGGCCAGTAGGCAAATAGGCAGGTAAGTAATCCGATAAATAGGCAGGTCTCAGTAGGACAGTGCAGTGCTGGATAGCACTCAGCACATAAATAGGCAGACACCTGAGGGAGGCTGCGGATAAATAAAGACAAGTTAGGACTGTCTCTCATACATCTTATCGATGCCCTCGACTGAGGTGCATTCGTCAGATTGGTAAAATTGCTTTAGAGCATAAAGGGGAGATGATGACAAATGGGATTTGGAAAATAGATGGCAGATAGTAGCAATATGAAAATGTACATAAAAGGGGAGATAATAATATAAAAATGTACATAGAAGGGGAAATAATAATCTCAAATAACCAACACAGGTGGATAGAGAAAGAAAGGGGGGGGGGTTGAATTGGGCGGTGGTCAGCGACCCAGATGATTGTTTACATATGACCGTGGGTCGAGACCAATGGAGCGTGCTTGAATGTCCCTTCAAGCGGCGCAATTCTCCTTAGAGTAAAATGAGTAAAGGGGAGATAATTCATATATCTTCTCTAAACGCAGTATCAGTGCGCTAGTAAAATTATCACGGTTGTCAGCCGAGATAAAGAAAATAAAATAAGATGTACAAGTATATACATGGTTGCATCAACGATCAATTGAGCAACGTAGCATTAATAGATTAATGCAATACATAAATAAATACATAGGACATGTTTATGTTTTCTACTTACGCCAGTGAGAAATACACAATGCACTAATTAAATATAAATGAACTAAGCAAAATACACATGATAAAATCCAATGGAAATATACACAGAGTAATTAAGATGGAACTTGTGATTAAGTTCGGCTTACCACCAGGTATTCCTCTAGGAGAAAGAATAAGTGATATAGTCCAGACTCGATAGCTCAGCTCGAATGAGAAATGGAAAAGGGTCTGGCTTGAGTTGGTTCTACTTATATATGCCTGGGAAATGTGGGCGGACACAGGAAACGTCCTAGGCTAAGAATTAGCTTACACGTGGGTGAAGTCCGACAAGAGCCGCACCTTGGTGTATCACGCGGTATGTTGACCCGTGTAATCTCTTAGATCAAAGAGAGACGTGGGGGGAAGAGTGACCTACATTCCACCCAAGGGGGGGGGGTGTCAATCGCGGCGGACATCCGCGGATAAGACAAAAGGGATTGTGTGTCTACCTTTCCCCGATCAAGGGCAGATAAATGAAAGGACGCGCCTTAGCTATCTCCAATGTGGTCAACTAAGTCTAGCCTGGAGAGGAAAAGGTGGCGCGGGTGAAGAAATTGGGGTTAGGACGGGGAAATAATTAAAATAAAATAAATAAATGATGAAAAAATAATAATTAATGCTGTGATAAATTAGAGTGACTCTGACAGCGAGTTTTTGACTTGTCACATACGCCGCCGCCAAGATGGATCTATCGCAGAAAGATCCATAAAGTGCGAGCAGACTGATGTCACTCTAACTTTAAGATCAGTTGTTATCACAGCATTAGAAAAAAAAAATTGGAAAAATAAGGGGTAGCCATGCCAGGAGGAGAGTCTGTCCAAGTTTGTCCGTGGTCTACTTCCCGTCCCTGAGTACGGAGTCACCTGGGTGAAACCTTTGGGGTTGCTTGGGAGAGTAGATTGGGCGATTGGATGAGTAATAATTCCTTCCTGGGGCGGATTGGGGAGCGTGATTAGGGCTTAGGCGGGGTGCCCAAGGCACGTGTGCACGTTGGGGCTTGCCTCCGAAGCCGCTGTGAGGCGCTTCTTCACGAGAGTAAGTAGTCAGCTTACCTCGGTATCGTCTGACATGATCAATGTCAGGGAAGAGTGGCCTGTTAAAGAATGTGGAGTTCTGCCTGAGAACGTCCCCACGAGTGCAATAATGTGGCTTACATCGTGGCTTCCTGACATGGTCAATGCCAGGGGAAGGTCGATATTGAATTGTGGCTGAGGAGCCATGGTAAGAAGTGTTTTCACAAGCGCGAGAGTTCGGCTTACCTCGTGACTTCCTGACACTATCAATGCCAGGGGAAGGTTGATTTTGCATGGTGGCTGCGGAGCCAAGGTGAGAAGTGTTTTCACGAGCGCGAGGGTTCTGCTTACCTCGTGGCATTCTGACACTGTCAATGTCAGAGGAATGTTGCATGATTTTGGCTGAGTAGCCTGGGTCAAGTAGACCCTCACGAGCGCGGGTAAACGACTTAACTCGTGACTTCCTAGCAGAGTCAATGCCAGGGCAGTGTGGTTTGAGCTTCGCTGATGAGTCGGGACTAGGCGTGTTAGTGTGGCGACCAGGGCTTCCAACCTGCTGGTTGCGGCCACTTCTCTGCTTCGTCGATCTACCGACGGGCAGAGAGAGGTATGGTTTGTTGACTACTCCAAGAGGGACATATTTGGAGCCTAGAATGAAGTCATATACTGGCGTGTCCATGACGGCGGCGTCAATGGTGCCATGTACGTATCTGCACTCTACGTGTACCCTCGCGACAGGTAGAACCTGCGGAGGAGTGCCACGGTCTATGGACTGGATTGTCACTGTTCCACCAGTGAGATCCGATGGGTCAATCAGCTTCTTATTGATAACCGCGCCGAACGAACATCCTGAGTCGTATAGGCCCAAAACTTCGACACCGTTGGCCAGAATGTTTTCTACTCCCGGAGGAGATGAGATGGGGTGAGGTAGCACTGGTGGGAGTTCTGGTTGGCCGAGATCAATGGCAGTGGGTTGAGGGACCACGGCCATCGTGGAGACAAAGTATGTGTCCTCCTCCGGTTGGTCAGAAGGATCGATCGCGGAGGGTTGAGAGACTGGCGTCACCGTAGATAGGGTCCGTGGGGCCTGCTGCTGCCGTTGTGGAGTGGGTCTACTGTCACGCGCGCTATGACGTAAGTCACGCTGAGAGTAGTTGGACTGGTTATAGCGAGACTGATGGTTGGGGCGGTTATTGCAATTATGAGGGGCTGATTGCCGACCTGGTGCCTGGATGTGCTGGGGAGTTTTAGGAGCAAGGTTGGACTGAGCGGGAGAAGTTGGTTGGTCTGTTTGCTGGTCTGTCACGGTTGCTTTGCCTTTTAAGTCCTTACGAGCGTTCAAGTACCTATCAGCGGCGGAAGCTATGTCGGCGGGTGCAGTTGCTTGTTGCTCCTTGACATAAACTCTGACCTCTGGGGACATGCATTCCAACAGCTGCTCAGAGAGTATGAGGCATGCTAGGCCATCAAAAGTCTCTGGCAATTGGCTGAGAGCGTGCCACCTGACAAGGTACTTGTCCAGCCTTTCGCAGAGGTTGCCGTAGGTCTCTCTGCGTTCGAGGCGGGAACTTCTGAACTTTTTGTGGTAGGCCTCGGCGGTCAACTCGAACTGGACGAGTAGCGCCTGCTTGAGGGCTGCGTAATCTTCTCGCTGGACGGAGGGAAGTTTGGAGTAAACTTCGTAGGCTTTGCCTCGGAGGCATTGGGATAGCCGGAAGCACCATTTCTCCTCTGGCAGACTGTAAAAGCGTGCTACTTCCTCAAAGCGGACAAGATAAACTTCGATGTTCTCTGTCTTGTCGTCGAAGTGCTCCATTGGCATGTGGGGTAGACCGTTCAAGGAACTTTGAAAGGATGCTGGGCTAGCCGGGCGGGACTCGGAAGAAGCCTGGCGGGCGGCCTCGTTCTCTTTGTCCGCGGCTATCTTTTCTCTCGCTGTAATTTGTTGCTCTCTTTCTCGCTCTGTGACTTCTTTTGCAATAGCTATTTCAGCTTCCTTTCTTTCTCTTTCTTTGGCAATAGCTATTTCAGCTTCCTTTCTTTCTCTTTCTTTAGCAATAGCTATTTCAGCTTCTTTTCTTTCTCTTTCTTTGGCCAATTCATTATCCTTTTCCTTCAACGCTGTTTCAGTTTCCCTTCTCTCCCTTTCCATAGCTATTTCATGCTCCCTTGCTAATCTTAATTCTTCCTTTTCGTTTCTTTTTTCTTCCTCTCTTTTAAGCGCCTCAAGCTGGGATCTCACATATTCTTTCCGTTCTGCTTCATCGTCAAAGAATTTAGCCTCTTCCATGATATCTGCTATCCGCTGCTTGCGGTCAGGTTCAGTCTTGGAGCGAGTGCCGCTGGCCATAATGATGAGGGGTGGGTAATGAGAGGTACTAGGATGGTGGAGGGGCAGATAGAATGGATAATAGGGTCGAGCTAGAATTAAAGAAAGTGGGTTAGCGAAAGTGAGTCGCCGGTTATAGGAAAGAGTGCGAAAGGAATGTGGTGTCTGCCTATGTTAATCACAAATTCCTGCAATGAAATATTACAAATAAAATGCAATAAATATAAAATATAAAATATGACAGAAGTGACACTCTTGAAAATGCGAAGTGATGATACTTATAAATATTCTTAGAAAAAAATTGATATGGAATTTAGTTATTGCTGCCTGTTCGTGCCTGCTGTACTAATGGGTTAATCCACGGACGGGCTCGCCAAAATGTGACAGGTGGGGAAATGTGACGTGTGTTTGGCGCGTTTAATGTCTAGGGGATGATTATTTTTAATGCTATCACACCCCCACTTATCAGCATATGAATCGGGAGCAGACACGCAACGGGACAAAGCAACGAAAGATAGATACAAAAGTTAAAATAAAGAATATTTATTTACATAAATATACATATAAGAATAAAAAGGGGGAGGGTTTGCATCTATCTCTAGTGAATAATATGTTTAATCATCACTCCTGCACCTAATAAGAGAGTATGTCACTTTGTCCTCTGACTTAGCTGGTTGTCCTGTTGATGTCGCAGCTGGCTGTGTCCTGGCTTGAGGTTCTGCAGCTGGAGGTGGCGCTCTAGCGGATAGAGGGACGCCGGTGATATAGTTCTTGTGGAGTCTCAATCCCCAAAATCTAATATCTGTAGTGGGCACAGTAGGGCGGGTGGCCGGCTACCGTGGGCACAAGGTTACTGCGGGCAGAGCTGATCTGCCGTGGGCAGTGTAGGTAACAGGATATGTCCAGTGAGTTGCAGAGGGTTGGCGTAGCTATGACGTCTCGCACAGATCTGACTCTATAGGGACGTCACGCCTAATAGCTTGACAGGTGGGCTGTCGAATAGGCGGGCAATGCCGATAGCGCCAAGTGGTAGAGTTGAGTAGATCTCCGTAGGCGGTAGATGATGCTCAATAGGAAAGTGCAGTGCTGAATAGCACTAAGCACATAGATAGGCCAGTAGGCAAATAGGCGATAGGTGATTCTTGATAGCAAATACAGTGCTGAATAGCACTAAGCACCTAAATAGGCCAGTAGGCAAATAGGCAGGTAAGTAATCCGATAAATAGGCAGGTCTCAGTAGGACAGTGCAGTGCTGGATAGCACTCAGCACATAAATAGGCAGACACCTGAGGGAGGCTGCGGATAAATAAAGACAAGTTAGGACTGTCTCTCATACATCTTATCGATGCCCTCGACTGAGGTGCATTCGTCAGATTGGTAAAATTGCTTTAGAGCATAAAGGGGAGATGATGACAAATGGGATTTGGAAAATAGATGGCAGATAGTAGCAATATGAAAATGTACATAAAAGGGGAGATAATAATATAAAAATGTACATAGAAGGGGAAATAATAATCTCAAATAACCAACACAGGTGGATAGAGAAAGAAAGGGGGGGGGTTGAATTGGGCGGTGGTCAGCGACCCAGATGATTGTTTACATATGACCGTGGGTCGAGACCAATGGAGCGTGCTTGAATGTCCCTTCAAGCGGCGCAATTCTCCTTAGAGTAAAATGAGTAAAGGGGAGATAATTCATATATCTTCTCTAAACGCAGTATCAGTGCGCTAGTAAAATTATCACGGTTGTCAGCCGAGATAAAGAAAATAAAATAAGATGTACAAGTATATACATGGTTGCATCAACGATCAATTGAGCAACGTAGCATTAATAGATTAATGCAATACATAAATAAATACATAGGACATGTTTATGTTTTCTACTTACGCCAGTGAGAAATACACAATGCACTAATTAAATATAAATGAACTAAGCAAAATACACATGATAAAATCCAATGGAAATATACACAGAGTAATTAAGATGGAACTTGTGATTAAGTTCGGCTTACCACCAGGTATTCCTCTAGGAGAAAGAATAAGTGATATAGTCCAGACTCGATAGCTCAGCTCGAATGAGAAATGGAAAAGGGTCTGGCTTGAGTTGGTTCTACTTATATATGCCTGGGAAATGTGGGCGGACACAGGAAACGTCCTAGGCTAAGAATTAGCTTACACGTGGGTGAAGTCCGACAAGAGCCGCACCTTGGTGTATCACGCGGTATGTTGACCCGTGTAATCTCTTAGATCAAAGAGAGACGTGGGGGGAAGAGTGACCTACATTCCACCCAAGGGGGGGGGTGTCAATCGCGGCGGACATCCGCGGATAAGACAAAAGGGATTGTGTGTCTACCTTTCCCCGATCAAGGGCAGATAAATGAAAGGACGCGCCTTAGCTATCTCCAATGTGGTCAACTAAGTCTAGCCTGGAGAGGAAAAGGTGGCGCGGGTGAAGAAATTGGGGTTAGGACGGGGAAATAATTAAAATAAAATAAATAAATGATGAAAAAATAATAATTAATGCTGTGATAAATTAGAGTGACTCTGACAGCGAGTTTTTGACTTGTCACATACGCCGCCGCCAAGATGGATCTATCGCAGAAAGATCCATAAAGTGCGAGCAGACTGATGTCACTCTAACTTTAAGATCAGTTGTTATCACAGCATTAGAAAAAAAAAATTGGAAAAATAAGGGGTAGCCATGCCAGGAGGAGAGTCTGTCCAAGTTTGTCCGTGGTCTACTTCCCGTCCCTGAGTACGGAGTCACCTGGGTGAAACCTTTGGGGTTGCTTGGGAGAGTAGATTGGGCGATTGGATGAGTAATAATTCCTTCCTGGGGCGGATTGGGGAGCGTGATTAGGGCTTAGGCGGGGTGCCCAAGGCACGTGTGCACGTTGGGGCTTGCCTCCGAAGCCGCTGTGAGGCGCTTCTTCACGAGAGTAAGTAGTCAGCTTACCTCGGTATCGTCTGACATGATCAATGTCAGGGAAGAGTGGCCTGTTAAAGAATGTGGAGTTCTGCCTGAGAACGTCCCCACGAGTGCAATAATGTGGATTTTTCAAAGTCGAAAAAAAATATTTCAATTTGGCTTGAGGACTAGAAAATATTTATCGTGAACGGACTATCCGTCGTCAGGTATTTCTACAGGTAGGCCCTATTTAATCACGAGTTTAATAAAACATATTTTCAGACACATTTTGCGCACCGTTTTCTAGGTCTAAATCTAAAGGTCTAT
Organism: Biomphalaria glabrata; assembly: GCF_947242115.1. Taxonomy (NCBI): domain Eukaryota; kingdom Metazoa; phylum Mollusca; class Gastropoda; family Planorbidae; genus Biomphalaria; species Biomphalaria glabrata. The sequence goes on along the minus strand of NC_074716.1, from coordinate 43,149,446 downwards.
CATAACATTCTTATAAAGTCTAGTAGATTTATACATTGGCTTGAGATAGATCCTCTGACATTATTAGACGCAGACAATTAAAATGTAGAGTGCATAGGCAAACGTATTTTGGTTTGGACGTAGCAAGAAATGTCGTAGCGTGCAGTGACGCAATGTGGACATCTCCGAAAAGAACAAATCTACTCAGGAGATAGGATAACAACACTAAATAGGTCAGCCATTCCTGTGTTAGTATAGAGTTCGGCGTCTTAATTTTAACTTCAAAGGATTTAAAAATAAACCACACAACAAGTAGCCCATGGGACTGTCATTTGGCGTGAATGATACTTTGACGTCAATGAACTAAGAAGTACTAGAGGCACTAATAGCGATACTCTCACACCCCGAAATAAACACCCATCTCTGTTTTCGCAATATTTTCTTGTCGCATTTCTTATACAAGACAAACATTTTCAAACTACAACAGCAGCTTTTTCTTTTAGTGGCTCCCGTAAGGAAAAAAAAAAAACAACGTATATTTATCTTGTGCTGTCTGTCTGTCTGTGTGTCAAGTTTAGTATATAGATGTAGAAATAAAACCAATCAGTATTCGAAATTCGGGGATGGGGGCGGTGTTAGAGTGGTTAAACGCTTGGCTTCCGAAGTTCCGAACCTGGGGGTCCTGGGTTCGAATCTCAGAGAAGGCTGGGATTTTGAAATTCGGGACTTTTAGGGCTCCCCGAGTCCACTAAACTCTAATGGGTAGATGACTTTTGTTGGAGATGACCTTAACATCAAAGTGTCAATGTTGTATATCACAAGACCAGAAAACTTCGCCTTGTATTGTACTAGAAATAGATGTGACTTACCTTTGGGTCTTGTTGTGAACTCCTAGAAATAGATGTGACTTACCTTTGGGTCTTGTTGTGAACTCCTAGAAATAGATGTGACTTACCTTTGGGTCTTGTTGTGAACTCCTAGAAATAGATGTGACTTACCTTTGGGTCTTGTTGTGAACTCCTAGAAATAGATGTGACTTACCTTTGGGTCTTGTTGTGAACTCCTAGAAATAGATGTGACTTACCTTTGGGTCTTGTTGTGAACTCCTAGAAATAGATGTGACTTACCTTTGGGTCTTGTTGTGAACTCCTAGAAATAGATGTCACTTACCTTTGGGTCTTGTTGTGAACTCCTAGAAATAGATGTCACTTACCTTTGGGTCTTGTTGTGAACTCCTAGAAATAGATGTGACTTACCTTTGGGTCTTGTTGTGAACTCCTAGAAATAGATGTCACTTACCTTTGGGTCTTGTTGTGAACTCCTAGAAATAGATGTGACTTACCTTTGGGTCTTGTTGTGAACTCCTAGAAATAGATGTGACTTACCTTTGGGTCTTGTTGTGAACTCCTAGAAATAGATGTGACTTACCTTTGGGTCTTGTTGTGAACTCCTAGAAATAGATGTGACTTACCTTTGGGTCTTGTTGTGAACTCCTAGAAATAGATGTGACTTACCTTTGGGTCTTGTTGTGAACTCCTAGAAATAGATGTGACTTACCTTTGGGTCTTGTTGTGAACTCCTAGAAATAGATGTGACTTACCTTTGGGTCTTGTTGTGAACTCCTAGAAATAGATGTGACTTACCTTTGGGTCTTGTTGTGAACTCCTAGAAATAGATGTGACTTACCTTTGGGTCTTGTTGTGAACTCCTAGAAATAGATGTGACTTACCTTTGGGTCTTGTTGTGAACTCCTAGAAATAGATGTGACTTACCTTTGGGTCTTGTTGTGAACTCCTAGAAATAGATGTGACTTACCTTTGGGTCTTGTTGTGAACTCCTAGAAATAGATGTGACTTACCTTTGGGTCTTGTTGTGAACTCCTAGAAATAGATGTGACTTACCTTTGGGTCTTGTTGTGAACTCCTAGAAATAGATGTGACTTACCTTTGGGTCTTGTTGTGAACTCCTAGAAATAGATGTGACTTACCTTTGGGTCTTGTTGTGAACTCCTAGAAATAGATGTGACTTACCTTTGGGTCTTGTTGTGAACTCCTAGAAATAGATGTGACTTACCTTTGGGTCTTGTTGTGAACTCCTAGAAATAGATGTGACTTACCTTTGGGTCTTGTTGTGAACTCCTAGAAATAGATGTGACTTACCTTTGGGTCTTGTTGTGAACTCCTAGAAATAGATGTGACTTACCTTTGGGTCTTGTTGTGAACTCCTAGAAATAGATGTGACTTACCTTTGGGTCTTGTTGTGAACTCCTAGAAATAGATGTGACTTACCTTTGGGTCTTGTTGTGAACTCCTAGAAATAGATGTGACTTACCTTTGGGTCTTGTTGTGAACTCCTAGAAATAGATGTGACTTACCTTTGGGTCTTGTTGTGAACTCCTAGAAATAGATGTGACTTACCTTTGGGTCTTGTTGTGAACTCCTAACTTGGCTTAGACATAACACAGAAACGTACTTCTTTCAATAACTCAAAGAGACGCTAGAGATGAATTAACAACAAAATATAACTTTAATAAAAGTCATCAGGATAACTGTAGTTATAGGCAACGCATCAAATGCTAACTATTTAATATGCACAATTATGAAACTGACTTGTACGTTACTTATACTATACGACTAGGCTCCCAGAACTCAGGCCTCTGACAACAATAACGAAACACCAAGCGCTGTCACTCTGTCCCAACCAATGGACCAATGAAATAATAATAAATAAACATAGAATTCCTTAAATCTTGCACCCAAGATTCTATCAAGTGTTGTTTACAATACAAACACAATCACCACAGGTCTTTTGAAACGCGAGGCCTTTGGTTTTGAAAACTGGACACACAATTATTGTTTTCTTTTATACATTTTCAAAACGAAAAATTGAGTTTGTATTTAAAATAGGGTGAAGGTGGGAGCATAATATATTTTTTTCTTGTTATCTGTGACATTATATCTGTCATATGAAGGGGATAAACATCTATCTATCTATCTATCTATCTATCTATCTATCTATCTATCTATCTATCTATCTATCTATCTATCTATCTATCTATCTATCTATCTATCTATCTATATATATATATATATATATATATATATATATATATCCGCCTAAACGCATCTGAGTGCCCAAATGGAACGGCTGGTATCCGTTCAGGCTCTGTCAGGGTTTAGCACTGTGTGGTGCAAGGCAGTAGAGGCTAGGGTTCAAAGCTTTCCTTCTCCTGCCCGAAGCTTATTGGTACCAGTTGCTCGTATTCGCCCCTTCTCCTGTGGGGTCAGTGATAACAGTTCCGCTGGACCTAATATCTTGGCCATACGTGATGGCCAGGGGTTGAACTGGTTATCACAGGCTTAAGCCATGTTCATATTAATAAACTAAATACTTGGCAAAGACTAAGTTTTAAAAAAATATCTATAACTAAGTGTTATAGAATTTAATTACACTTTTTTTTTTAAAAAGGACACCGAGTTATAATTTTTTAGGTGCGCGAGCAAAGTTATGATCGGTTCTACTTTTGAGATTATTAGATACTAGACATATGTTACCCGCGACCCGCGGGTCTTTATTTGCGCATTACTGTCGATATAGTCACTGAGAGTGTTTTGTAAACAATTAAACGAAATAATAATGTAATAAGTAAAGCGAATGTGTCAATGTAAAAATAGTGTGAATGAAGCTATCAAATCAAAATAGCTAATAGGCTTAAATCCATTTTTTAAAATTAAAACATTTGCTTTTGAATAATCTAGTGGATTGGATTTAGATGTATGTTAAACGTAGCTAATGATCCTTTCACGTTATTTCTCTTTCGCTACGAAAATAAAATTAGTTTTGCGAAAATGGTTTACCCGAAGTCGATACATTCTTATCTATTAAAAACGAAAAGAGCGATAGCTTTGTTAAATAAATGGGATTATAAAGTGAACAATTAAACGAAATAATTTTTAGTACGCGATTCATGAATGAATATAGATCTAGGCCTATCTCAACTTGGCTTCGCAGCTGTCGTATATGAATGTAGCTTTAGAAAACCAAATTTGAATGTTTATTTGATCAAAATATGAAATGAATGGACTTTAATTAATATGTTTATGTGTTAAAGTATAAAACTATCTGTGCGAAGAGAAGTTTTATCATCTTAGAGTTGAATTAGAGTTTTAGATCTAGGGATGGGATTATAAAGTAAACAATTAAACGAATTAATTTTTAGTACGCGATTCATTACGGTATTGTCTAATGAAAGAATGTTCGTCAGGAAATCTGTAGTCACAGATATAAGGAACTAATTAATGTAAAAAATGCTTTTGAAACACAAAATTGAAGGTTAATTTTATTATATAATGAAATCAAAGGATCTTCTTTTGTCTTTTCATGTGTCAAAGTAAAAAACTATCTGCGCAAAGTGTATTTCTTAAAATTAGATCTAGGTCTAAATCCTTTCTATCTTTTCTCATGTCAACATTGTAGACATGGCCTAGATCCATAAAATACTATAGCTTTAATAGAGTCGGACAACTTTATTTTTTTTGAGGGTCTTAAGTTTGTTTTAGGGCTACAATACATACACTACGGTCTAAGTTGGTACCCAAGGAACATTCCTGCCTAGTTTTATCAAGATTGGTCAAGCGGTTTTGATGTCTATAAGTAACATCCATCCATCCATCCATCCATACATACATACATACATACATACATACATACACCTCACATTCTACTTTATAATATAGATATATATACTAGACATATGTTACCCGCGACCCGCGGGTCTTTATTTGCGCATTACTGTTGATATGGTCACTGAGAGTGTTTTGTAAACAATTAAACGAAATAATAATGTAATAAGTATAAATGTGTCAATATAAAAATAGTGTGAATGAAGCTATCAAATCAAAATAGCTAATAGGCTTAAATCTTTTTTTTTTTTTTTCAAATTAAAACATTTGCTTGTAGGCCTACATATATTTGATTAAAATTTGAGATGAATAGACTAAATTTTGTATGTTCATGTGTATAAAGTATAAAGTATATATTGAGGTAGACATAGATCTAAATCTACACTAATATAGAGTTAAACATTGGCTTTTATAGAGTTCATTCTGTGCTGTGCATGCGTGACCTTTTTTCATGAATGAATATAGGCCTATCTCAACACGGCTACGCAGCTTTAGCGAACAGCGAACGAATGTATTAAAATGCTTTTGAAAAACATTTGAATGTTAATTTGAATAAAATATGAAATGAATGGACAATAATTAGTATATTTATGTGTTAAAGCACAAAACTATCTTTGCGAAAAGAAGTTTTATCATCTTAGAGTTCAATAAGAGTTTTAGACCTAGGCATAGGAATAGACTCAGTAGAGAGATGTGTTAATGTGTAACCATTGGTAATGTCTAATGAAATAATGTTCGCCAGGAAATCTGTAGTCACAGATATCAGGAACTAATTTATGTAAAAAATGCTTTTGAATAATCTAGTGGATTGGATTTAGATGTATGTTAAACTTAGCTAATGATCCTTTCACGTAATTTCTCTTTCGCTACGAAAATAAAATTAGGTTTGCGAAAATGGTTTACCCGAAGTCGAAACATTCTTATCTATTAAAAACGAAAAGAGCGATAGCTTTGTTAAATGAATGGGATTATAAAGTGAACAATTAAACGAAATAATTTTTAGTACGCGATTCATGAATGAATATAGATCTAGGCCTATCTCAACTCGGCTTCGCAGCTTTCGTACGCGAATGTAGCTTTAGAAAACCAAATTTGAATGTTTATTTGATCAAAAAATGAAATGAATGGACTTTAATTAATATGTTTATGTGTTAAAGTATAAAACTATCTGTGCGAAAAATAGTTTTATCATCTTAGAGTTGAATTAGAGTTTTAGATCTAGGGATGGGATTATAAAGTATTGTCTAATGAAAGAATGTTCGTCACGAAATTTGTAGTCACAGATATAAGGAACTAATTTATGTAAAAAATGCTTTTGAAACACAAAATTGAAGGTTAATTTTATTATATAATGAAATCAATGGATCTTCTTTTGTATTTTCATGTGTCAAAGTAAAAATTTATCTGCGCAAAGTGTATTTCTTAAAATTAGATCTAGGTCTAAATCCTTTCTATCTTTCCTCATGCCAACATTGTAGACATGGCCTAGATCCATAAAATACTATAGCTGTAATAGAGTCGGACAACTTTATTTTTTTTGAGGGTCTTAAGTTTGTTTTAGGGCTACAATACATACACTACGGTCTAAGTTAGTACCCAAGGAACATTCCTGCCTAGTTTTATCAAGATTGGTCAAGCGGTTTTGATGTCTATAAGTAACATACATACATAGATACATACATACATACATACATACATACATACACCTCACATTCTATTTATAATATAGATATAAATACTAGTCTAAATCTAGATAACGCTATTCTATACTGAGTGTGGGAAAAAAAGAGAATACAAATCAGGCTTTCTATTCTAGAGTAATCTACACTCTCTCTTTCTGAATGGATGACATGGATCATTTCAACATTTTTTTTACTAGATTATATTTTGTCTATTTGTGTCTACACCAATGTGAAAAAAAAAAAAAACACCACCATCGAACCAGTTTGCTGATTAATCAATTCATTGAAGAGATGTCATATATTTAAACACGGAGTTTGAGCCTTTTTTTTTTTTAATCTGTTGAATCATGTAAACTGTGCCATGACGTCATCAAATTTTGAGCGGCATGAATTAAAAAAAAATCTTCAATGAATAGACGGTTTCTTATCTGACCTTATTATAGGGCTGGCTAAATTTGAGTTATAAAAATTGTGAATAACTATTATGTGTTCCGTAGTTCTCAAAGTTATGGGTCTATTAACAACTAAATGAAACTCATGCACATTTTTGCTGTCATTTACACACTTATGTAAATCGCTTTGATGTGTATGTAATTAAGTTATGAAGAAATATAAAACAAAAGGCCCCCGGAGTGTTCCGCTCAATATTTTCAGAAAGAATATCAGTAACTATGAACTATAGACAATCACAACTCTATCTCCGTTGAAGACATGTGCTCGTGTCGAAGGCGATACCATTACTGTTGTATTGTTAGTTTGGCTAACGACGACTTGATACCACAGGAAACGGAAATTTATTAATGTATAGTATGTATAGTATAGGAAGAACCTATTCTAGGGTACAATAAACGTCTTCCGAAAGAATAAATGGTCAGAATGTAATAAAGATTAATTATGTACACACATACACATATATATTGGCGGAAGGGTTCCTCCCCCCCCCCCCCCGAAAAAAAAAATCCTGGCTACGCCCATGGAGTCCAGGGCGGGAGTTCCCGCTGATTCCGTGTTAAAAAAAAAAGACGTAAGCCTAATTAAAATTTTAAGAAGATTATATTTTGAAATCTTAAAACGGTCAAACTAGAATTGTCAGTGTGTAGTCAGTTGGCTAGGTTGTTTTTTTTTCCACAAAGATAGACAAAAACTGTAAAATTTCTTGGAAAATCTTTTAGTGCCGTTTTGGAAATACCCATCCATCTAGTTTCTACCCATGTATAGAATGCAAGCTAAGAGTAGGAATAGGAAGAATCATAATAAAAATGTGTATAAAGGGATAGATATTATTCAGACATTGTATAGAATGCTCGAGAAAAGTGATAGTGTACTTTTGCTTTCCTATATTGGTATTAATGATACCACACCGAGGAGAGTTAATGATGGAGAAGTCGGAAGACTCTAGGACACAACTCAAGTAAGACATAACAGATAGTAAACACTTTCACTTGTAAAGTTCTTCTTGTGATCTATGGGGCAGATAATGTTAAAGGTCATCTGTTTCTGTGGCAAACGGTTAACGAGGGTGTCATGTGGTCAGTACAACGACCAACTTTACTTCTCCCCAAACTAATGTCTAGTAACCATTAGAGCTGGGTGGACTCAGAGGCGTCCTAAAGACCCCGAAAGTAAAAATCACAGTCTTCACCAGGATTCGAAACCAGGACCCCCGGTTCGGAAGTCAAGTGCTTTACCACTCAGTGATCGCGCCTCCTTGAAGCACAAAGTAAAGTTGGCAACAGCCATATTTTAATACGGCGTCCTTGACATTGTTTTCTAGCTCTTCCTATCTTCTTCTTTTTATTTTTTTTTTACCTTTTCTTTAGGTTTCATTATATGGCTACCACATTTCTTCATGTCTCATGACTTTGTTTTCTCTTTCTTACTGTATTTCATTGCGTAAACTGGATCCCAGAAATCAGAATATTCATCTCATTTCTGCATGTGGTTCTCGTCTGTGGCATGGGCCACTAACCAGCTTCCCCCATGCGTCTCACGTCTTTCCTATCTGCTTCCTTGATTAAAATTTATAAAAAAGATCTCGTATATTCTAGCAAGATATTCCTGTCTGACGGCAAGGAAGGCTAGCGAGTCAAGTTCCAACTGCTGGCTAAGGTGGTGCATAGAAAAGATATGGAAGATTGTCGAGAAATGAAACTGTATAGCTAGGAGCAAGAAGATATGTTTATATAGTAGCATGGAAAAATAGCGAGAAGATGTAGATTTCTTTCTCGTGTGTGCTGTAATTAGTTCTGCTCTTGCTCTGGACCAGGTTCTCTTATTTCCAATTCACTTTGTTACTCTCCCTTGTCCCTCATTCTCTCTCTCTCTCTCTTTCCCAGTTCCCCGGTCTGTTGCTCTCTCATTGATACCCTCTGCATTCGAATTTTGTCCCTCTCTTCCTTTCACCATCTCTCTCTTTTCCACTACATTTATCATTTAGCAACCTCTCTTCTTTTCACCAACTCTTATTATTCAGTCTCTCTCTCTTTTCCACCAAGTCTCTTTTCTTCTTCCTCTTTCTCCTCTCTCGTGCCTTTCTTCTATCTCCACATCCTCTCTCTAACACTCCCCTTTCCCACTTTTACCACATCAGAAAGAAACAACACTAGACACCTTCAAATTTGTGGTTCAATGTTTTTAATGTTTAATTGTTGTTTTTTTCCCTTCTGTGGTACGAGATCAAAGGTCACAGTTAGAGCACACGCCATCAAGCTGCTAGTTAATATACAGCACACACAGGTGAAGGCGTTCACACTTGTACACAATGAAAGTTTACACAGTAATACATTGACATCTATAATATCAGCAATACCAGTCAGTGACACAAATCAATACATGTATATTTTTTTTATAACGCCTTTTCCAATGGCAGTACAATTAGGCGGAAAATTATGTAATATTTTATTAAAAATGTAAAGTTCATATACATTATTTTTTTTAGTTTGTATTTTTACATTTTTATTTCACTATTTTTTGTTAATGACTTATTAATAGATCGGGAATTACCAAACTTTTCTTTACAATGTTAACGCAAGGCTTCAATCAGCTTCTTTAATCAAGAGAAATGCGAGTATCAACTAGTATTTGTATAAACGAAATGAAAACATAGCATAAAAGTCTCAAAACCAAAGCGACAATGCAATTCACATAAATCAAACATCACATTGAAGTCTAGCCCACCGAGAACATTCGTCAGCGAAGGCCTCAATACCAACCTGCAACGTCACAACCTGTAGGTAGTTGATACCAACAGCTTGTTGCCACGTCGTAAAGACATGTCAGGGTTGTGACGTTGCAGGTCAGTGTTCAGGCCTTCTATAAGGATTGGTCTCGAGCGCACTGACCTACACATTTTGTGTGAGCTGAAAATACAGCACCGTAACAAAATACATCATTACGTTTTTTGAAAGCATCTATACAGATCTAATAAAAAAATATATATATATTGTCAATAAAACTAACGGAAAGACAGGCACATTGTAACTCTTACAAAATCATGACATAAATCATACAACACAAATTAACATCATAAATAGATAACAACAGTAAACACGCTAAAAGCAAACATGACGCTAATAAAACAAAGAGTAAGCATGACGTAACCAACCTTCATAGTATGAGAAAAAAAATTTAAGTCGATGACGTTTTGATCAACATAAGCATATCATACACTAGCCTCATACAAAACAAACATCACACGAAGAAGCCCACCTCAACAAAATATGGAGACGACGCCTAGAAAGATACAGATCCCTGCGGACAGGTCAAGAAAACGAATAATGTAAGCAACAAGGTCAAGGTTAACTGAAATTAATTTGGACACGATCTATAAACATTGCCCGGGAAGAATGAAATACAGATACTAACTCCAGTAGGTCTACACAGCTGTACGTGGTCCACGCCAAGATTCGGTCTTTTGGTCCCAAAAACTCCCATTTAAGAAAAACAAAACTGTCTGGAGAGCTGCCGGTTCATGTCTGATCTAGGGATTGGTTAACTAAGCCTTTCAACACACACAAAATGCGAACGTTATGGAGTCGTCTGTCCTACCTAAGACTGCTGACTGGCGCTCTGGAGTCGTCTGTCCTACCTAAGACTGCTGACTGCCACCTATCTTGCATCATTCAGAACTTTTACCCACCGTCACCATAGAAACACAGACACACACACTCCATAACACTCCTATAGTCTAGTATGAATTTATAAATGTCTCAGTTTTTGTCTTTTAACAGTAGAATGCAGATCGGACTGACCATTTGGGATTTCAGGCAAACTCTGGTTGGGCTGGTACCCAAATTTCTGTTGGAGCCACCTCAGAATGCATCGCTTTTATTGACATATATTTCAGAGAAGAGTTATGTAGTAGTCATGTAAATGAACTTCTACCTCTGCAGGCCTGCAAAGTGCCACATCTTCTACTTCTAACTGCAGTAATTCAAAAGTACTACACCATCTACAACTGACTATTGCCCACTCTGTTATTTTTGGGAAACCCCCTACGCCACATGTTACAAAGAAATGTTAAATGAAACCTTCTGAAGATAAAACACACAAATCTTATTAAGACTCAAGAGTACACACTATCAATAACAGAATTAGTATTAGTAGAACCAGTATGTAATTAAATACAGTTGAATGTGATGATAAACATATTTAGTTGTTCATTTTGTTTTTTCTAAACGTAGTAAAGGCCAAGTGAAATCACAAATAAACAATCTAGCAAGTTTATGTTTTTTTTACAACTTGAATGCTTGACCTTTTTTTTTTTTGCTTAAAAATATAATAAAATTGTGAAAACAATAATGCACCAGAACAAGCCCCCCCCCCCCCCCCAAGGGCCAGGGGATGGGGAGTGTTCTGAGTGGCAGAAACCGAACTGAACAGCGAAAGTACAATTCGAGATACCTCTCAGAATTATGGGTTGATTTACTGAATTCATAAAAGCAGCACAGAAATCCAGCCACCCTCCCCCCCCCCTCAAAAAAATAAATAAAATAAAGATAGGATCTTAGTAAAAGTCCGTTAGGGAGTCCAGAGCATTCCCTTAATCACTTTAACTGCTCAGAAGGATTTCTCTCAGTAGACACACAAGCGTGAACCGAGAGGTGTCCAGCACTAGTCCTGTCTGAAAGTTCCACAATGTATGTGACCATGAAAGGGCTAGGTCACAACAAATATGTGATGTGCACCCCCAGATCCTGTCCAGCGAATAGAGGTCGGACAACCGCGCAACTACGCGCAATTCCAATAGAGAATGAACAGAATGAAAGTTCTACTCTTTGGGAGTAATATTTTATCTTTCACATTTTACCTGAACATGGCACTAGCCATTGTATCAATGCCAACATTGCGACTGAAGTCAAGTACTCTCGAAGCTAACATTTTACTTGTCAGGACAATGGCAAAAGCAACAAACTATAAGCGCAGTTTGTCTTAATAGCTTTATTGGGCCAACGAACAGTGGCGTAGCTAGGGTGGGGGAGAGAATTTGAAAATCCCCCCGGGACTCAACTTGACGGGGGGACACAAATGAGTGTTCGATTTTTTTTTACATTAAATATTAAATATTACGCAAAATGCATGGGCCATCAAAGAGGTCAAGCCCCCCCCCCCGGGCATCCAAATGATGGCAAATTCATAGCTACGCCACTGCCGACGAACAGTCTTATTGAATAATAAAGACCAAGGGATCAGTTATCGGTCGAAGCAGAGACATTCCTAGAAAAAAAAAAAACTTTGCTGCCAATGTAGTTCCTTGTTTTAAGTGGAACTCCATCGATCCAGTTAGTACATTGACATGAATGGCGTAGCTTTAGCTAAGAGATAGCAAATACCATAGAACCGGCCCGCAATAGGGATTTACAACAAGGTTATATTTAATAATACGCTTCCACATTACTTCGTCATTTGACTTGTTGAGATTTAGTAAACCAAGATTTGACTTGTTGAGATTTAGTAAACCAAGATTTGACTTGTTGAGATTCAGTGAACCAAGATTTGACTTGTTGAGATTTAGTAAACCAAGATTTGACATTTTGAGATTTAGTAAACCAAGATTTGACATTTTGAGATTTAGTAAACCAAGATTTGACTTGTTGAGATTTAGTAAACCAAGATTTGACATTTTGAGATTTAGTAAACCAAGATTTGACTTGTTGAGATTTAGTAAACCAAGATTTGTAACACTGCTCTTCTCCTTCATTTTTGAAAGAAATTTCAAATATTGTTTCCATATGAAGCAAATCATGGATTACCTGTTAAATGTATTTTCTGTAGAATAGACCTAAAACAAAAACTAATACTTTAGTCACAGAAGCACAACTAAATCCAAGGATGTGGGAGAAATGACGTGTACAACATTTGTATCAGACAGAGTGAGTTGATATTAAGCTCTGTAAAATATGGCATTCTAGTACACATATATCACCCTTAACAATTACTAATCTCTAACAAGCCATTCAGTAAAAATCCAATAGTCACAGAAGCATTCAGTACAACTTCATACGAGAATGGGAATTGGGAGAAATGACGTGTACAAAATTTGTATCCGACAGAGTGAGTTGATATTAAGCTTTGTAAACTATGGCATTCCATGCATGTGTCACCCATTACAATTAATAAAACTCTTATCCATTATTCAGTAACGACTTCTTTAAGTACCTGTAATAGTGTCATGACACTAAATACTTTTACTTCTTAAAAGTAATAAACTACCATCTTTCAGTAGCCCCAGAGGACTCCAATTAGTCATGTGGCCGGTCACAGAGACACTGCTTCGCGCAAAGGTGGCTACGTCACTGAAAACCCGTATAGTATGAGAATTCAGCCAAAGTGAGACCTTTTGTTATCCTACCCAAGTTATTGTTTCTTTCTCTTCTATTGTGTATTCTGTCAAAGTTAGGCCAAGTTTAATCATATACGTAACATACAGGAAGTACAAAAATAATAATTACAAATCAATTTCATCCTATGGCAAAGCTTTTGTGGCTGTGAACAAACTAAACCAGAGGTAGCTTTAGCTACCTTCTACTACGTCAGCAGTGAGTCAAAGCATGCATGGCATTAGTAGTATAGTCATTGTATAGGAAAGGATTGCGTGCACACGAGACCATTTGTTACAGTAGGGCTCAACACTGACCTGCAACGTCACAGCCTGTTGCCAGTTTGGACCAATAGTTCGTTGCCACGTGACGTGACAACGAGCTATTGGTCTAAACTGCCCACAGGTTGTGACGTTGCAGGTCAGTGTTGAGGGCGTCTATTACTAATGGTCTCACACATACACAAGCGTGACCCCTAGATGGGCAAGTACCTTAGGGTCAAGGTTAGACTTGTATTTCATAAGATAAGAAGAAGACAAGATAAGAAGATTAGAGTTCTAAATAAATCACTTAATAGAAATGTGTAGTTTCACATATCGAAGTTTGGCCACAGTAGTTCTGGTGCACACTCAGCTCTGGCCAAACGGTTGTGGGTCAAATCTAGGAACGGCTAAGGCTGGGTGACGAGATCTCGAAATTGCCGATTGATAATTGAAAATGCTGATAGAATTTTGTTTCAGCACAAGTAGGTCTCTATGGGGTTATATCTTCTATTCCGAAGTAGGCTGGTGATAGAAAAGAAGTTTTTGTCTGGTATTTATAAATTCTGATGTGAGAATATTTGGAACTGTCTGATAATTTCGGAGGAAATGCTCCCGTTGCCTCAGCGTGGCACCTCCGTGGAAACGTCTACCCGTGGAATTGAGAGGCTAAGTACGAGAGCAAACAGGGTTCTCAGTGGGCTACCACAGTTATGCTCTAGCGAGTGTACTTGCACGTGGTGGGGATGTGAGAAAGGCCTGCTACCCCGTCCTACACCCATTGAATCGTTCCCCAGCGGGGGTCATACGGGCGGTGATGACTCTCCCACGGGAATCAATGGCATATTATAGGCATATGGAGGGCCCACCGTGGGCTCGGCCTTTGGCCTCGCATGGTAGGAGGAACCCATATCGTTGGCTTCCGTGTCCCATGACCAGACGGATGTGAATAAATGATCATCTAGTTGCAGGGGGACTCCAGACAGAAGGGTCGGTGAGGAGCCAACTCCTCATCCTGGCCACGTGGATAAAATCCTTTACCTGGCCACATGGTTCATAAAAGGGATCCGGATCATCTCGAACCATAAATTGACATCTATACGATCATTTCTCATAAGAGAATATAATTACAAGTATTACATTTGATATTTAAAAGCAATGAATGCGGTTCTCTAATATATTAATGCCCAAAATACGGCCCGCGGGCCATATTCGGCCCGCGACGTAGTTCAATCATGCCCACCGAAAAGTCGGCACAAAGAGTAGAAACCCCCCCCCTTTTTTTTCCCACCTAAAAAAAAAGGTTGATAAATGTATTTTTATCTACGAAAGGGCCATCACATTTTCTCTGATGGATTGATCCATGATCTTTAACATTTGTGGATATTAAGCCAACATGTTTGATTTGTAAAGAATGTGTGGATGTTTTGATAAAGAATAACATATAAACGGCATTATAAAACAAATATGAGCTGCTAATAAAATATTGTTAAACTACGCCTAGAGTTAGGAGGATTGTTGGGAATATTTACCAAAAAGAGACAAGAAAATGACTTAGTTGTAAAACTAGCTACAATGTTGCTCGTATTTTAAGTAAAGAGATGAAGCAATTATCGGATGCGTTAAAAAAAAAGAAAAAAGTTCAAATATCCCATTATTCATGCTAGTATTAGATCCACGGATTTTGTAATAGATTATCTATCATTATTTTTAGATCCATTTCTTTCCTTTTGTGTACCTGTTCGTTCATTTAACCCACGACACAGATAAAATAATTATATTGTCAATTAAGTAGGAATCTATGCTCAATAGTACGAATGTTATGAACTAACTGTGAATGTTACGAGGGTATTAGGGGGCTATGATTCACAGTTCTTTAAGAAGAGATATAGTTCTAGATTAAATATGGTTTGTCAGATGGCGTGAAAACATTTCATTAAAATGTACATTTTGAACTTTTAAGTTGTCTTTATATGCATGCAATTCAAAAAAAAAAAAAGTTATACCTAACAAACATTTTTATTCAATACCTATATTTGTTTTTACAGGGTATGTAACTCATAAAAATATTTTCATCCAAAAGTCATTGACTCTAAAACGTTTACCTCCCTTGAGATTATTTATTGTAAATGTAGATAATTACATGTAGACCAACCATGATGTGACTATTTGACAGAATGTGGTATTCAATATGTTTCGAATATTTATTCTAATTCTTCTATTCTCTTTTTACATTAATTAGGTAGACGACATTCGTACAACGCTAGACAAAGGAAAAAAGATGTCTCCTGGAACCTTTTTGGTCTCGAAATACGTTCATATTTTCTTCTTGTTTTTTTTTTTTTGGCAATACCTTTATTCAAGTCAGAACTTCATGGAACCTGCATCCAGGAACCTGGATCGAGCAGGAACCAGGAAAACTCATCTCAAATGCGGCTCTACCGATTTTCCTAGAAACTTGAGATTTACTAGCTCGATGGCCACATGAAGAAAACCATAGTTTGACGTTATAATTTTTCAAATTAAAAAAATAAATACATTTAAATTTGGCTGACGTAGTTAGTCGTATGACCTCAATTATGATTGTGCGATAACTGAGTCAATTCAAAGTTGTTTCAATTTTTTTAAAAGTTTTCTAAGCGTTGCTTACATTTTTACGTAACTCTAATATAGGCCTAGAGTACATCTACATTCTAGATCTAGACTAAATCTTCTAAATCAGAATTCTGTTCTAGTGTTAGATCTAGATACCCATATAGCCTAATGAACAAACTAGAAGTAGATCTAGACTAGAACTTCTAAATCAGAATTCTGGTCTAGTGTTAGATCTAGATAGGCTACTCATATAGCCTAATGAACAAACTAGAAGTAGATCTAGACTAGATCTTCTAAATCAGAATTCTGGTCTAGTGTTAGATCTAGATACTCATATAGCCTAATGAACAAACTAGAAGTAGATCTAGACTAGAACTTCTAAATCAGAATTCTGGTCTAGTGTTTGATCTAGATACTCATATAGCCTAATGAACAAACAAGAAGTAGATCTAGACTAGAACTTCTAAATCAGAATTCTGGTCTAGTGTTTGATCTAGATACTCATATAGCCTAATGAACAAACTAGAAGTAGATCTAGACTAGATCTTCTAAATCAGAATTCTGGTCTAGTGTTTGATCTAGATACTCATATAGCCTAATGAACAAACTAGAAGTAGATCTAGACTAGAACTTCTAAATCAGAATTCTGGTCTAGTGTTAGATCTAGATACCCATATAGCCTAATGAACAAACTAGAAGTAGATCTAGACTAGAACTTCTAAATTAGAATTCTGGTCTAGTGTTAGATCTAGATACTCATATAGCCTAATGAACAAACTAATACATAATCACACAAGTGTGACTTCCTGGCCGACAGAAAACGCGTTCTAGCAGCTGACGGTGTCATGGGTTCGATACCTGAATTGAAAAAAAAAAATGTTTAATTATTTTAAAAAAATTATTTGATTATATTTGAATTTTAAAAAAATATATATTCTTAGAATGTTTTTCTACTTTATTTCATTATGTTTTTCTTGCTTTAAAACTAGAAGAGATTTGGTCAAAGAAAGTGTCACAGAACGAGTCGGTCTTCTGATAAATTTTTTATGAGTAGAGCTTGAAAAGTGGGCGAGTCTCGAAAACAAAACAAAACAAATTGTAGTCTACTATGGGCTTGGACGAACCGTAGGCATCGGGTGATTATTAATTATTAAAAAAAAACACCTGAAAGACCTCATAATAAGCTATTGTGAAGTTATATCTGACCAGGTGCGGACTGAGTGTCAAAATCGGCCCGGGATTTCTATGCAATTCGGCCAACAAATTCTATATCATATGATGGGCATCCATTTCTAGGTCTACCTGTCCTCAAAATCATCATGTTAAGTTTGATAATGTATCGATGTGTATGCATACAGTGGACTCTGTATCTTTATAAGAAATATAGACATTATGTTGCTTTTTAATCGCTAATTATGTAGGCCCTAAAAGGATGAAGCCTACTAGTAGCACTGTCTACGGATGAAGGCTATTACATTATTTCGGAAAATGTGTTAAATTAAAATGGTATTACACTGCATAGTCTGTAAAAGATTTCTTTTTAAACAAGACGCTCAGGTGGCCTTTTTTTTTTATAAGAGAATATTATAAAATCTTTAACAATTTCATACGTGCCATAGTGGCATAGATGCGGCCATTTCGGTTGCTCTACCGGCCCATTTGGGTACTGGCCCACCGGGCATTTGCCCAAATGCCCATATAGCCAGTCCGCCCTTGTATCTGACAGACCATGTACGAGCCAGGGTGCTACAGTGCTACCTAATCAAAAGAATGGAACCTTATCGGATAAATTACAGATGGTCCTTCAAAGACAAAATACACACGCCCGATCCTCTTTTCAAACACACACACACAGATGAAATGGAGAAAAATATGTATAGACCAAAAGCAATTTGTAAGAGGTCATCGATTTGTTGAGGTGGAAATAAGATGAAGAGAGGGAGAGAGTGCTAAAACCGTCTGCTGGAACTTTTGTTTGGTTGTGGCCCTTGACTTATTGAAGGTCTTTCTTTTGCTGTATAAGTTCAGCAACCTCCCCCGCCCACAAAAAGTGTACATCTAACGTGTAGCAAGCCTTCTCTTTGTTCAGGGCTTAGTGATGGTGTGGACACTACAATGCTTAATGAACATTTACTCATAATGCCTTCTTTTTGTTTGACCGTAGATCAGGTACTATAAGCATTTACCTGGGTCTCTTCGGTTTTTAGAAAAATTATTTGTAAGGCTCAAAACACATTTTAATTATCTTCTTTTTTACTTGTTCTATTCCCCTAATTATGTAGAAGAAACTTTGGAGTACCACTGATGATTCTCCTACAACTTCATGTCTTCAATCTCGGTATTTAATTGCATTCAATGAATCAGTGGAATATAAACTTCGATGGGATCCAGTATCCGCCCATTTACTCTTTTGTATTTCTCGCCTTGTAGGAATGTGTTTGAGGACTTGCTGAGTCATGTCACGTGACCATATAATATCATAGTTTTTCTTACTTTGACATTACTGAGCTACTCATCAAAATGACACAGTACACGGATGACTTTCACAAACCTCTTCGTTTGATAATAGTTCCGTGTTTTTGAAAGATTCAGAAATTTAAGGATGCATCTCATTACCAAGGCGCAGATTTTTCCCTAGAAGATCTGAGGTGGACGATCTGTAATGATCTGTAAGGAAAAATCTGTCCCGAAAGGCCATGGAAGATCTGGTCCTTAAAGATATATTATGGTAGATCTGTCCTAGAAGATCTGTTGATAGTGTCCAGGTTTCAAATCCTTTAAGTAGGAATGATTTAAAATGTATTTGAAGGAAAAATATTACAGTAAGATCTGCCATGGAAGATCTGGTCCTTAAAGATATATTATGGTAGATCTGTCCTGGTAGATCTACTGATAGTACACAGGCTTCAAATCCTTTAAACAGGAATGCTTTGAAATGTATTTGATGGAAAAGAAAATACAGTGACAAAGTTTTCACTGTCTTATTGTTTTAGTCCATCATTTTGATTCTACTGCGCACACTTCTTGGCACATGTTTAGTTTAAACCAGAATCCCGAACTGTGACACGCAGTCTGGATCACATGCTCTTCAAGTTGAGCCTTTAAAGACTATTACGTGACCACTTTGCGCTAAAAAGCGTTTTTAATATGTCTTTCTTTGAAGTGTGAGAATAAAATCAGGACAACAGAGAAACGTCAGAAGTAAAGAGTTGCACACTAAACACAAGTCTCAACGTTAGCTTCCGAGGACAGGTTGTTCAGAGCTGGAGCAGTGTTGTTCATAGCTGGAGCAGTGTTGTTCATAGCTGGAGATAAGTTGTTCATAGTTGGAGATAAGTTGTTCATAGCTGTATCCTGCAAAAGGTTAACATCTGAAAAAAAGACCAAAACTTAAATTACTGTTGTAGATGTGTAACACGTTTGGGTTAAAAAGTCAATGTATTATAAAGGACTGGATTATATAATGTATCAATTAGAATGAATGTATGTATGTGTATGTGTGTATGTATGTATGTATGTATGTATGTATGTATGTATGTATGTATGTATGTATGTATGTATGTTTGTATGTATGTATGTTTGTGTATGTATGTATGTATGTATGTATGTATGTATGTATGTAGGCTATGTATGTATGTATGTATGTATGTATGTATGTATGTATGCATGTATGTATGTATGCATATATGTATGCATGTATGTATGTATGTTTGTGTATGTATGTATGTATGTATGTATGTATGTATGTATGTATGTATGCATATATGTATGTATGTATGTATGTATGTATGTATGTATGTATGTATGTATGTATGTATGTTTGTGTATGTATGTATGTATGTATGTATGTTTGTGTATGTATGTATGTATGTATGTATGTATCTTTGTGTATGTATGTATGTATGTTTGTGTATGTATGTTTGTGTATGTATGTTTGTGTATGTATGTATGTATGTATGCATGTATGTATATGTGCCCTTTATAGAGATCGAAACCATCTGACCAATCTTAATGAAACTTGGTATGAACGTTCCTTACACAATAGCGAGCATCTTATAATATGTAAAATTGCCATATAACAAGACAGTTTACTAGATTTAAGTCAATGAGGCATCCTGAGATAGATTTTCAATATTAAAACAGCATGGCTGCCTTTTATTATATAACAACAAAAAGCAGAGCAAACCTGAGTAAAAACATAGCTAATAAACTTGATAAAACATATCGGAGCTAGCTGAAGATGTTACCAAGCAGCCAGTTACATACATGAGTTAGACATTTTATTGACCGCCTTTGTTTTCTGATTGCGCTATACAAAGGTTATTTAAAAAGTACTCTTAAGCGTGTTTGTTTAGCTTGCATTCAGAAATAGACAAAGACGGACAATGAGATTGTGAGACGGACCGAGACCAATCGTTAAAGAAGGCCTGAACACTGACCTGCAACGTCACAACCTGTGGGCAGTTTAGACCATTAACTCGTTGTTGCGTCACAGGTCTGTACGATGTGGTAATGAGCTGTCGGCCAAGACCGCCCACAGGTTGTGACGTTGCAGGTCAGTGATGAGGCCTTCTATAACAAATGGCCACGGATCATCTCTGAGATAGAGGGGGGAGAAAATAAGGATACATCAATACAAAGTAAAACAAAAAAGAAGAAGAAATAAGAGTATGAAAAAAGTGAAGATAGATGGGGGGGGGGGAGGGAGAGAGGAAAGAAAGAAAAAAGATTAACATGGAAAGCAAACAAAAAAATGAACATGTGATAGAAAGATGCGATTGAAGAGAAATAGAGAAACAGAGAGAGAGAGAGAGAAAGAGAGCGAGAGAAGGAGAGAGAGAGAGAGAGAGAGAGAGAAAATGCGAAAACAATAAAAAAAAAAAAGAAAGCGAGAGAAAGTGGATGAAGGTATAGACTTTTTATAAGTACATAACTAGTGTACTACCAACTATCCATTCTACCCACAAGTTTTATTACCTCGTTCTTACCATTGGTCAAACTCGACTGTCGTCCATCACTGGTCAGCAGACATTTGCGGACATTTACCATGGAGGAGTTACGAGTTAGAAAGGAGGGCGAATGTCTGTCTGTTGGCTCCCTCAACAATAGCTCCTAATAAAACACACACACATACGCCAACATTAAATAGTTTCAACTTTTTCAATTTCACTTGTAAATATTTTTTTTTTTTTTGGTTTAGGCTTCAACAATTAAAAAGTTTACTTTCAGAATGTTAACTGTTGACATAATAGGAAGAGGCATGCAGACAGACAATGACAGAGACAGACACAGATACTGACAGACAAGCAGAGGGAGAGAAAGAGACAGAGAGAGAGAGAGGGAGAGATAGGCAGAGATGAAGGAGGACAGAGAGCAAAGGTGAAACAACAAAAAAGCGAAAGCGTGTGGAAAGATGGAGACATGCATAAAACATTGTAGGCACAAAAAAACATTACATTTTTCTATGTAGTTTTAAATCCTTATCACATTTTAATGCAGTCAGTGTTACTATTTATTATTTATTGTTTTTATTTATGACTAGGTTTCAAAAAATTTAATCTACAAATACAAAAATCTTTATTTCGCAACATTATTTAACCTTTTGATTCTAGTTATATAACTGGTTTCCCCTTGAAAAAATATCATATCTTATATTACGGGCGAGGGAGTGTTACTTAAATGCAGCTCAAGAGCAACAACCTATCATTCACTTCAAAAAATGTTTAGTCAGGTGACCAAAGAAACGAATAAATGCGTGACTATTAGCGCTGCCGTAATAGCTTAATGTTGTATCTATTCTCTGTTATTGGACTTGTATTAGCACTGCAGTAGCTTAATGTTGTATCTATTCTCTGTTATTGGACTTGTATTAGCACTGCAGTAGCTTAAAGTTGTATCCATTCTATGTTATTGGACTTGTATTAGCACTGCAGTAGCTTAATGTTGTATATATTCTCTGTTATTGGACTTGTATTAGCACTGCAGTAGCTTAATGTTGTATCTATTCTCTGTTATTGGACTTGTATTAGTGCTGCCGTAGTAGCTTAAAGTTGTATCTATTCTCTGTTATTGGACTTGTATTAGCACTGCAGTAGCTTAAAGTTGTATCTATTCTCTGTTATTGGACTTGTATTAGCACTGCAGTAGCTTAATGTTGTATCTATTCTCTGTTATTGGACTTGTATTAGTGCTGCCGTAGTAGCTTAAAGTTGTATCTATTCTCTGTTATTGGACTTGTATTAGTACTGCAGTAGCTTAAAGTTGTATCTATTCTCTGTTATTGGACTTGTATTAGCACTGCAGATGCTTAAAGTTGTATCTATTCTCTGTTATTGGACTTGTATTAGCACTGCAGTAGCTTAAAGTTGTATCTATTCTCTGTTATTGGACTTGTATTAGCACTGCAGTAGCTTAAAGTTATATCTAATCTCTGTTATTGGACTTGTATTAGCACTGCAGTAGCTTAAAGTTGTATCTATTCTCTGTTATTGGACTTGTATTAGCACTGCAGTAGCTTAAAGTTGTATCTATTCTCTGTTATTGGACTTGTATTAGCACTGCAGTAGCTTAAAGTTGTATCTATTCTCTGTTATTGGACTTGTATTAGCACTGCAGTAGCTTAAAGTTGTATCTATTCTCTGTTATTGGACTTGTATTAGTGCTGCCGTAGTAGCTTAAAGTTGTATCTATTCTCTGTTATTGGACTTGTATTAGTACTGCAGTAGCTTAAAGTTGTATCTATTCTCTGTTATTGGACTTGTATTAGCACTGCAGATGCTTAAAGTTGTATCTATTCTCTGTTATTGGACTTGTATTAGCACTGCAGTAGCTTAAAGTTGTATCTATTCTCTGTTATTGGACTTGTATTAGCACTGCAGTAGCTTAAAGTTATATCTAATCTCTGTTATTGGACTTGTATTAGCACTGCAGTAGCTTAAAGTTGTATCTATTCTCTGTTATTGGACTTGTATTAGCACTGCAGTAGCTTAAAGTTGTATCTATTCTCTGTTATTGGACTTGTATTAGCACTGCAGTAGCTTAAAGTTGTATCTATTCTCTGTTATTGGACTTGTATTAGCACTGCAGTAGCTTAAAGTTGTATCTATTCTCTGTTATTGGACTTGTATTAGCACTGCAGTAGCTTAAAGTTGTATCTATTCTCTGTTATTGGACTTGTATTAGCACTGCAGTAGCTTAATGTTGTATATATTCTCTGTTATTGGACTTGTATTAGCACTGCAGTAGCTTAATGTTGTATCTATTCTCTGTTATTGGACTTGTATTAGTGCTGCCGTAGTAGCTTAAAGTTGTATCTATTCTCTGTTATTGGACTTGTATTAGCACTGCAGTAGCTTAAAGTTGTATCTATTCTCTGTTATTGGACTTGTATTAGCACTGCAGTAGCTTAATGTTGTATCTATTCTCTGTTATTGGACTTGTATTAGTGCTGCCGTAGTAGCTTAAAGTTGTATCTATTCTCTGTTATTGGACTTGTATTAGTACTGCAGTAGCTTAAAGTTGTATCTATTCTCTGTTATTGGACTTGTATTAGCACTGCAGATGCTTAAAGTTGTATCTATTCTCTGTTATTGGACTTGTATTAGCACTGCAGTAGCTTAAAGTTGTATCTATTCTCTGTTATTGGACTTGTATTAGCACTGCAGTAGCTTAAAGTTATATCTAATCTCTGTTATTGGACTTGTATTAGCACTGCAGTAGCTTAAAGTTGTATCTATTCTCTGTTATTGGACTTGTATTAGCACTGCAGTAGCTTAAAGTTGTATCTATTCTCTGTTATTGGACTTGTATTAGAGCTGCAGTAGCTTAAAGTTGTATCTATTCTCTGTTATTGGACTTGTATTAGCGCTGCAAGACATAATGTCCAAATGCCGAGACAGCTCTATCAATACTTGACCTCGACTGGTTCATTCTTCCACTCCGTCAGCTTTTAAACCACTTCGGGTTTTTAGGCCTTAGCTTTCAATGCCAAAAGTAAGAATGAATAAAGGTTTTAAATATTTTTTTTTGTAAAATATTGAACAATATGTCAACAAACAAACAATAAGAGATGACTGAAAGCCTTTAGTGAGATCACCATCGAACTTGAAGAAAACCCACTGATAAAGCTTAGGTCAGTGAAAACCCACTGATAAAGCCTAGGTCGGTGAAAACCCACTGATAAAGCCGAGGTCAGTGAAAACCCACTGATAAAGCCGAGGTCAGTGAAAACCCATTCTGCGATTACCTAATTCAATGAATGCCAACGCTGAGATTGCCTAATTCACTGAATGCCAACCATGAGATTGCCCAGTTTACTGAATTTCATACTGAGATTGCCTAGTTCACTATTGCTAACGTTGAGATTTCCTAGTTCACTATTCTCCACGCTAAGATCGCCTAGCTCACTGAATTTCCACGCTGCCATTGCCTATTTCACTTTTGCTTTCTCTGAACAAGTCCTAAGCCCATTACCCTTGGTGGTCGGATGATATTCTGCTGATATATTTGTTTCAATTCTACCAAGATATCCAGTCTGCACATACCTGTATTTTGTACAACTTATCGCTCACATCCTTGCCCACCAGGTGTGTGAAGACTGTCCACATGAAACTGTTGGTCGCCAAGTAGCTTCTCAGCGTGGTGTGGCACCAGGACAGGATCAAGGAATCTTCACTGGACGTGATGGTCACCTGAGACACACGGTTGTATAAGTAGTAGTTAAAAGAAACAAAATAAGTTCAAAAATTTCATGGTCAAACTAGCAGTAAATCTTACAACACTGGAGGTAATAAATGGACGAATAAGATCTCTAACTAAGTCTGCGAGAAACAACCAAGAAAAACAGAGCAGGGAATAAAAATTAGGATTAGATTGAACATACAAAGCAAAGAACAAACAAGAAATATTACCAAAAAGACTTTTACAATCACTCTTTTAAATAGGAGTGGACAAGGAAAGGGGAATAAACAAAATTGTGCAACAGAGAGAGAGAGTGTGTGCATGACACAAACTCAGGCGGCCCCTATGGGATAGTCGTATTCACATTTACACATAAAGCCAATTAAAGTTTCGCATGATTTATGGATCATTGTATTCCCTAAATGCCTTCTGATGTTAAAAAGTTTAAAAGATATTTTAAAAAATTATTAAAATTTTGTTTAAAGAAAGGTGTAAGTTTATATGTAAAAAAGAATGTTCATACTTAGTACTACTTACCTTAAAAAAAGACATACGGTTTGAGAATACCAAAATTAGCTGATGTATGTATAGATTACCATACAAGCGAAGTGGAAATCAGATTGTGTAAAGCGCTTTTAGATTTTGCGATTAAAACATGACGGACAGGCGGACAGACAAAAACAATGGCTGCCTTTAATAAAACAAAAAATGGGTGGCGTACCTGATATTTTTCTGTACTGTCTCCTATTAGTGGTATAGAATCAAACTCTGGCGAATCAACGAACTCATTTGGCTCTACCGAGTGAAGGAACACACCATCATGGCTGACTTTGAGTCTGAAAAAGAAACCTGTCTTTATTTTGTTTGTTACATGGCAGCTTGTCGCCCAATGCGCCAAACGGCGCGTGAGGATCTAAGTCTGAGTAAGGCCCATCAACAATTATTGGTCTTAGGTACTGGTTAGGGAACTTTGAAAGGATAAACTACGAGTTTGTCTCATTGAACTGTGACTGTCCACAATCTTGGTCTTCTTAAGCCTCCGATGAATCGAATGAAAGATGAGCTCTATATAGTCTCAGTAGAGCGGATCTCAAACAGGAGGTGATATAATCACAACTGTTTCATGAACACTCGTCTCTCATGTCTACAGCTGAAGTGGGACCAGGGAAGGAGTCTAAAGTCATCTGTTGTTTTTTTCTTACTATTAGCCTACATTTTCTTTCTGTCTGTAGGTTGAAGGGAAAAAATTTGGGTGATTGGAATTTCCCGAAATTGGCCGGGAAATTGATATAGTGTCCCACTAATAATGCTAATGGCGTGGTTTCAGTCCATTTACTGACCTTTTTTCATGGGTATCCGATTAATCAATGAATTTTTTAAAAATACATTACTTGCATAAGATGATTAAATCAACATACATAAATTATTTCGATCTAGGATTTTTGAAACATTATCTCAATGGAAACTAACAGGAAATGATAGATAGGAAGATATTAGCGTGAATATATAGTTCTGTGATTAATCCGAGAAATGATTTTGCATTATTTCTAAACTTTGAAAACTAAAGATCATTACTTTTCTTAGACAGAAAAGATTGATTGGGGCGATTTTCCGAAGAGCTTGAAAAAGAGTTACGTACATAAAAATCTCTCTATATATATAGGTCTGTGAATCGATCAATTACGGATATCAATTCGTTTCCGGTTTCCATTATAGATATAATCATGATATAATATATTCTCACGGTATAATATATGTTCACGGCCATTTTTTTGTAGTTTTAAAAGATCTCCATGTCCAGTCTAGATACAATATATATATATATATATATATATATATATATATATATATATATATATATGAATGAGTCTATGGCAGGGGTTCTCAACCTGTGGGTCGCGACCCCCCTTGGGGGGGTCGATTGACCATTTGCCAGGGGTTGCTTAAGACCATCGAAAAATATGGATTGTTATTGCCTACCCTTCTATTGCTGTATGTGTGTGTCAAAAGGGGGGGGGGTCGCGGCAGAGTGGAGGGTTGTAAAAAGGGGTCGCCGAGCTTAAAAGGTTGAGAACCGCTGGTCTATG
Source organism: Biomphalaria glabrata (assembly GCF_947242115.1). Lineage (NCBI taxonomy): Eukaryota > Metazoa > Mollusca > Gastropoda > Planorbidae > Biomphalaria > Biomphalaria glabrata. The sequence goes on along the minus strand of NC_074716.1, from coordinate 43,122,664 downwards.
GTCTAGATCTAAAGGCCGTTCATGGAAATATTATCAAGTCTAGTAGATTTATACATTTACTTAACCAGGATTTTTTTCTGGGGTTGGGAGGGGGATGGGAATAGAGCTGTGTACAACGTTGTTCCATTTTTATTATTTTTTTTAATTTAACATTATTAATTCTTAAGAGCAAAATAATCGCTTAATAAGCTGTTTCCAGGAGTTCTTGTCTTTAAAAAAATATTTTTAAAAATGTTTTTTATTGTTTTATGGGCAAGTGCGTAGAAGAACTGCAATATTCTTTACATATATATTTTTTTTGTTCTTTTTCAGAATTGCAGTCAGATTAAGCAAGCATCCAGATCTAGACATTTCTGAGATGGTTCCTTCATATTTCTACTGTTTGCTAGTAATATGTACGTCTGTCAGTTTAAGAATAAAGGGCAAATACTCGAAAAATAAAATTCAGAATTAAATAAGGAGGAGTTAAGGAGCCTGACTTTCAAAACACTCTGCGACAGCAAGCACAAGTCAACAACTGTATTTAAAAAAAAAAAAATTAATAAATTGATAATATTAATACTATTTTTATGTACTAACATGAAATACAACAGAAACCACTGTCGGATAATTTTTAAAAGTAAAAAGTATTAAAATACTAAAGTTTCTTCATACAATAATGGACTATTTAGTTACAGTTTGGGAGATTCTTCACTACACTAATATGAGGATTTTCGAATGGGACAATCAGTCGCGTAGCTAGGGTGGGGGAAGGAGGGGAAATTTGAATATTCACCCGGGCCTCTACTTGAGGGGGGGCCATGATGATTTTTTTTTACATAAAAAAATTAATATTACGCAAAAAAGCAGGGGCCCCCAAAGAGGTCAAGTTCCCCGGGCACCAAAATTCTTAGCTACGCACCTGGAGATAATGTTTTAATATTTATTACTACCCTCTGTGAATGCATTGTTTTTAAAATGTGTATTGTGCTTTTAAAAATTAACGGCCGAGTTTTGTTCCATTGTACGATATGAAGAACGTATTGCTATTATATTATAGTTGGATTTATCTTGTGAAGAGGACTCCATGGGGGTGATTGCTCTCAGTTCATAGATCAAACAGAAAATATCCGTGCACTATATGCAAGAGGAGTCATTAATACTGCATATACATGTATTGATTTGTAGACCTACCTTCCTCTCAGGAGTATCGATACTTTCTCTCTCCCACAACGTACTTCATGCAGACCTACCTTCCTCTCAGGAGTATCGATACTTTCTCTCTCCCACAACGTACTTCATGCAGACCTACCTTCCTCTCAGGAGTATCGACACTCTCTCTCTCTCTCCCATAGCGTACTACATGCAGACCTACCTTCCGCTCAGGAGTATCGATATTTTTCCATAGCATACTACATGCAGACCTACCTTCCTCTAAGGAGTATGGATACTTTCTCCCCGCAGGGCGTCACATTCTCCATAGCGTACTTGATGCCCTTCCGCAGCGGGATGATGTTCCCATGGCTGCAGAGCTCAGCGAAGTCCCGGCGTCCAACTTTCAGAGGCTTCATCTTCTTGTCGTACAGGTCCAGCAAACTTTTGTTGAATCTACTCTTTAATGAACACACACGGATATAAACAAACAGGTTTTGTAGAGATAAAGGAGACGTAAGCATGTTAATATCCGAATCTCTATTATCAGGACGATTATCTGAAACTTTTTTTTTCAACATTATTTCGGAAATCAAAGTCATGGTGGCCGAGTGGTAAAGCGTCTGACTTCCGAACTAATGGGTATCGAGTTCGAATCTCAACGAAGTCTGGGATTATGAAAATTCAAGATTTTTAGGTTGCCTCTGAATCTACCCAACTCTAAAGGTGTAGCTGACATAAGACGGTTGGTCGTCAGTCACGTGATACCATCGTTATCCTTCACGCCAACTGCCGTATAGTCTGCAAGGTCTGAACGGTGTGAAAGAAGTATTCTACTAACTAATCGGATTTTGTTTGATAAAGTATCTGGAATACTATTTGGAAACTTCTATAGAAACTGGAATTAAAAGGGTCGTTAACTAATTCGCTATTATGTACACTATAATAAAGATTACAAAATGGTGAATATCATTTAGAATATTATCTTGAGTGTTATCTCGCAACGTCGAGCCTCGACAATTATTCTCATTGTGAACTTTATTAATGGGAAATGAAAGCCGTGTTATCTTAATGAGTCCTAAAAAATGAAGTTGTTATCACGTGGTTTCCATGTTGTTACTATGTTGTTATCATGTTGTAAGATTTAGATTAACTTCCTTTTTGATTTTAAAATGGCTCACAATTAATATTGTCGCCATTAGTCAATGGTAGGGGCAGAGGCGTAGTGAGTAAAACCTGTCCCCAGGGCAAGAAAGTTTATTGGCGCCCCCCCCCCCCCCACACTTATTTTCCATAAACAGTACAAAGAAATATAGTTTATAAGTGGAAAGTATTTAATAATAATATGATACTAAAAAACCTATCCAAAATATCTACGTTAATTTTGTTGTGGTGCCTCAGCCTTGAGGCTGGAACCAGGGGCCCCTTCCACCCTCGCTACGCCTCGGGGGGGGGGGTCATTATATGATTTCATTGGGAAGTCTATTTTTTTTTTTCTCCCCTTTTCTTCTCTCTCTCTCTCTCTCCAATATACAAATACAATTTATCTGTAAGTCAGTCTGTATGTCAGTCAGTCAGACTGTTTGTCTTACTATGTGTCTGCCTGTTTGTCTGCCTGTCGGTCTGTCTTTTGTACGTCCGTATGTCTGTTGATCAGTCCGTCCGTCCCTCAATCGCTCTCTTTCTCTCTCTCTTTCTCTCCCTCTCTCTCGTCTATGTCGATACTACGAAGATTATTGCAGGCAAGTAACCGAGAATGCTGGCTGCCTGACTGAAGAACATCAAGGACTAATGCTACTGCTAGCACTTGAGTTTTTCTAGTTTAAAATTTAAAACAATAAGGTTCAACGGTAAGCAGAAGTTTCTAGCAGGTAATCACTTACCGGTATGTTAGTATAGACTAGGATGATGATGTGGACAAGGTCCACCGCGAAGAACAGACAGTTCCAGACCAGGACGTCCAGCATGCACTCAAAGAGGCCAGCCCAGAGAATGAAGAGCAGGAATGATATCAAGAGAAGGCAGCGGAGGAACAGCAGGTGGTGACGAAAGCTGCTAGGGGTCAGCAGTGACACGGCCGCACATAGGTTGGCCAACTGAAATACATATAAACCTACTCATAGAGTCTATACATCTATAATTTATAACGCCTACAGCTATTTCTTGTCCGCAGTGGCCAGAGACTACTCGTGACCGTGACCTCTATATCAAGGGTGTCGGACTAGAGCGCATCCTAAATGTTGACTAAACAGAATACCTTTGATTATTATTATTATGTTAGAAATGAACGAGTAGTCATTCTCTGGCGCTGCCAGGGTCGAGTTTCGCTAAAGAGAAACAAAATTCATCGTAGTCCCTTTAACAGTTTCCACTGAGGAATTTTCTGGTGATGTGGCAGGTCTGCAGCAGTACTGCCCTCTGACAGGCAACGAAGATGTTCCTAGGAATGTTAAGGGCCTTGAAGGTGTCTGTGAGGTCAGTTGTTATTATCCCCTCGGTTGATATAACAATGGGGTATATTGTTATTTCGGACAATTTCCATAGACGCTTAATTATTATTATTATTATTATTATTATTATCAGTTGATATTACAATACCTATGTTCCCATATTTTCTTTGTTTTTCTATTTAGTTTTTCTTATATAATGAGACAAGGTACGGCGATATCAATAATGGTAGCGGTTTTTTTTTAATCAATAAACAGCAGATCAGGGCTATTTAAATCTACCGTTTTGTCATTAAAAATAGGCCTATCCCAGTATAATAAGTGATCAGTAGACATCAGAAACTCATGTGGCGAGTATTGGTAATAAAGAAGAGTATTCTTATTGATCATATTGTGTGTCAAAGCCAAGTGTTGGTGTATTAATTTTGCGACCTAGGTAGGCGGATTCTGATAAGGCTAAACATACTGCCTTTATGTGTTCAATTGACTCACCCACATTTCCGGCCTTATTATTAGTAGTACTATCTATACATAGATTACATCTCGTACTTGCGTGCCATAGGTTTTTGGTGATTATGTGTTGCGGTGTACGATAGAATTAATTACAAGAAATATGAATTTATAGGTATGAAAATAGACATACTTATGGATTTATATATACATACATATTGTATATTACTTCGTGTATGTCTGTATAGATTTAAAAAGTCTTACTTATATATCAGTGTTTCAGGTTCATCATTTCTGACCATGTTTTAATTTTTGTTCTTCTTAAAATTGTTGATTTTTATTTTCTAAGCGCATTTTATTATGACTGTTGTCTTCCTACTGATGGTCTCCCTTTTCTCTGTAGCTGTAATTACAAACGCTCCTATGAAATCCCGCCACCATCGATCGTATGACTACGTAAAACACAAAAGCCGGTATTTTATGTAAGTATATGTCGAGAGATTGCGTGGCTTTTTTCTTTTACAAAGCTTATATATATATATATATATATATATATATATATATATATATATATATATATATATATATATATATATATATATATATATATATATACTGTGTCTGCTACACATTTTGAACACGTTATCTCTCCCACTTCCAATTCTAGGCTCAAGTTGATACTTTAACAATAAGCCTTGTCTTCGATTCCAAAGATTAACGAGGAATGCAGCATTTCCCGTGGCTAAGCAGACCCAGCTGTGACCTACATATTTTGCCACATTCGATGCAGGCATAATGATTGTCCGCCGGTGGTCGACTGAGATTTTTCATTTCGCAGTTTACGTGTGTCCTCGGCAGCGGATTTTCTTATGGTCTTAAATATGTATCCCGCGGCCTTTGTAAGTGACCTCCAGCTGTCTCTTCTGAAGCCGCATGCAACCAGGTGCGCTCTTTTATGTCAGTTAAAGTTGGAGCCTAAGCTGGTCTTTGAAGCGTTTCCGTGGCGCACTTCTGTTACGTCGACCACCTTTTTAGGTCATTAAAAAGACTGCTTTTAGTATACGTTTTCATATAAAAAAAATTGTATAGACTATAATGGAACTATCTAGCTAACAAACTAAAGGTTCAAATTATAAATAAACTTATTTTATAACTTTATAAACTTTCTGTCAAAGGAGAACGGGCTAGCTCACTTGAAAGAGGGTATGCTGAGCATCCATCCAATCGTGGCATGCCTCCCAATGCGAGGCACCAGCAGCAGCTGTCGTCGTGGCGGGCATGCCGGCTACAGCTCTGTTGCCTGCCTCACTGAGGTCAGACATATTGACGTGAATGTTTTTGTACACGCCGTAGTGTTCCGTGGAGCCCTGGACAAGCTCCACCATCTCCTGTGTGATATTGATGAACGCCTTGTAATCAAGCTGCTCTTTCATTGCTGAAGATGCTCTTTCATTGCTCAAGCTGCTCTTTCATTGCTGAAGCTGCTCTTTCATTGCTCAAGCTGCTCTTTCAACGTGCTTAATTCCTTCAGAACCTTTTTCCCCCCCGCACTATGTTCGCAGACCTTCAACAATAAAACCCTATTCACACAAGTGACAGATGGAAGTTATCAGTAGAGTGGCTCTTCAAAATAATTAGAGCACTTAAAGTTGAATGATGCTAAATAAAAAATGTTTTTCGGCTAGGCGCAGATGAGAACAAGAGTTAGTCCTTGTCATAAGATACAAAATAACGTATATGGCGACATCACGTGATGGCTTGAATGGATGGCAATAGTTGCAGAAGTGAATTTCAAACAAAGCTTTGCAGAAGTGTCCCGAAAATGCTAAGAAATGGCAAGAAAAGTAAATGATGCTAGATATGATAAGGACTTAAATTTATTTGGTAGGTCAAATCTGCAAACGTAGGTGCTTAAGACATGTAGTTAGGCAGCGTTTAAAGCAGAATGGTTCAGCAGACGAGGTCAGTCAGTGAAACTAGCAAGTTTGTTCAAAAGACGAGTTCAGTTGGTGGAACTAGACTACTTTTTCAGCAGACGAGATCGGTCGGCGGGAACAAGAAGGTTTGTTTTGCAGACGTGATCATCTGGTGGAACAAGCATACTTGTGCAGCAGACGAGAACGGCCGGTGTATTTAGAGTTGTTTCCCAGACGTCATAATCAGACGAAATCTTTTTATTTGTGTCTCTTCGAGAATATAAATGTCTAATCACGTGATTATCAGACAAGGCTAGCAGACGTAACTATTATCCAGGTTCAGCAGACGACATCAAAAGTTCAGAATGCCAAACTTTTAAATTATATACAATTTTCGAAGCAGACGACAGTTAAACATCATAGATAATAAGCACTATCATAACAGCAGCAATTTCCTTTTTTTTAAAAAAAGTCTGTGTCTTTATTGAACAAGAACAAGGCAGTACTCTAGCTAGGAACACATGCATACATCAATACTTTATCTGCATGAAAGATACAAATTAGAGGAGAATATCCAAGCAGCAGGCAAGAATTAAGCAGACGACAACAGCCAGGTAGTTCACACGACGAAGCAGTTGCTACGCTTTAATCAGCACTTGGCAAACATTAAGTTTTGCCTTTCTGTGTAAACTGCGACGGAAAAACAATAAATAGCTTTTTGGTATATCCGGTATAGAGAATAATGGAAATGTTGATAAACTATGTTTGTTTTTAAGTATTTTAAATAGGATAATTTGTTTGCACTTTTTAGAGGTGCAGTATTAAATTTTCTAATCTCTTCCGATTCTAGGTAATTGTTTTCTTATATTTTTCGTTGATAACATTGAAGTTCAATGTAGCGACCTTGACACTGTTTAATTTATCGTGAAAATTTCCTATAGTTGTTATTTTGTGAATCAGTTTCAAGATTCGTCTAATAAAATGTGTTGAATACCGTGACGTTTAAAAAAATATAATTCCTTCACGAATCACTCTTTAAAGATCCGAGACACCAAAGTAGTTAAATAAAAGTAAAATACTTTCGCAATCATTCAGATGACTCTCGTTGAGTGGAACAGCAGAAGAAATGTCTGCGTTGAAGAAAGAAGCTTGAGATTGAAGAGTTGGTGCTATGGAGTAGGAATCTAGCCATGGCGAGTCAGAACGTCTAAGGGAGGTAAACACAAGAAATGCGAGCAAGGCACTTGGCAGATTTACAGGATGAAGTTAGCGGACTTGACTGTAGCGCTCTTGGGAATGAAGACATCGGCTGTGGAGAAATAAGTATGACTTGAAAATAGTGGAAATTTAGAAAAATAGCAAGAAAAAAATACGATGTAATCATACGTTTGTTTAATTAATTCCCTCTCTCCTAATCAACGATACCATCGTTGATTTGACCTCATTAAATTAAATTAACAATTAATTTTATAAACTTGACTTTGTGTTATATAACAACAGCATGCAATTCCCTTTAATTCTATACCAATATACAACATTTGCTGATAACAAACAGCAAAGCTATAGAAGCCTAATCATGACAGGTGAGTGAAATAGAAATGAGCCAGATGAAGAGTTCCTCCCAAACGTGAACAAATAATTACGGAGAGAAAGAGTAGGTATTAATATTCAACAGACGAGTTGTTAGGGCTATTCATTAAGTGTTTTCTTGGAACTTTCATTCAATTCAACTAAGGTAATGGGGGTCGCTGTGCCTGAGTGGTTAAGCTCTCGGCTCCAAACCTTGGGTCATGGAAGACTGGGATTTTGAACTACTGGATGTTTCAGGGCGCTCTAAGTCCACCCAACTCTAATGGGTACCTGACATTAGTTGGGGAAAGGTAAAGGCGCTTGGTCGTTATGCTGGCCACATGACATCCTGCTCATTAACCGTTGGCCTGAAATCATTAGATCGCAAGGTCTGAAAGTGGAAATTTACTTTGACTTTGTGTTCTACTGTTCCACCCCTTCCATTTTTAGCGTTATTTCTCCAGCGTTCTTTTTACTAAGAAGGAAGAGTGCGCTGTAGCAATCGGCTAAAGTTGAATACCAGAAAGAAATATACTTCTGAAAATCACAATGCAGAAAATGCTTGTTCCTCAGATCCCGCTAGGGGGAAAGTTGTTTCGTAGGTCGCGTATCGAACTCACTACACACTAGGCCAGCGGGCAATGTATAAGTTAGTAGTTATTTTTTTGTACTTTTATAATATAAACAATTAGGCCTAGATCAAGACTTCTAATTTAGAACTCTTAAGATCTAGTCTAGATCTAGATCTAGAATCTAGACGTAATCCATATTAAATTTACGTAAAATATAAACTCTAAGAAATTTTAAATTTAATAAACAACAAATCTTTAGAGCCGTTTTTTTGAGAACAGCGTCCAGGTTCTTTTATGAACTTGTGACTTGAATAGAGGTATTGTAATAAAAAAATGTTTTATTTTTTTTCCTCATTAGAATGAAAAACATTTTATAAAGAGATTTTTATATTTATACAAAAAATTGTTTTTAAAAATAAATATTTACAATTGTTAAAAAAACAATGACGTTATATTTTGGAATTTTAAAAATGTTTTTATGATATATGTTATATCTAATATCAATTTCTTTTTTTGATTCGTAATATACAATCGTATTTCCTTTAATAAAAGTATCAAGTAACAATTCATTTAAAAACTCTAGGCATTATGTAATTTGTTTTTTTAAGCGTATTAACATTAAATAGTTTTAAAACCGGCTTGGGAAATACATAAACATTGTCTTCGAGTCTGAAGATTGAAGTTGAGACCAGTATTTCACAAGACCACACCATCCCAGTTCTAACATTACCATTACTGGGAAATTATAGATTACAACACAAGCATTCAGATGGAAGCAATAAAAAAACCTTCTCAAAGTACCAATCAATACAAGCTATTACTGGAAAAGTCAAACTAATGGTAGAAAATATAACTCTAGAAATGGATAACAACAGACCTTTACTGAGTAAATATAAAATATATGACCAATATAGTTGACCAGGAACGTTATGAATGGATACAAAAGAACAATGTCAGACTCACAAGTTTAAATGTCGGCTATAAAGGAACGGAGATAACAGACAACTTATATATTATTGTTTTCTCGCGTGAATGTTATATTTTTTGAGTGTGTCGCCCAATTGTAGGCTTTCGTGGTAACTAACGACCTTGGCTTTCAAAATAATTTTACGTTCAAGGACTTCGCTCGTTTGGGACGCGAGCTGATGCGTGATTAGTGAGGACCCAATCAGATGATCATGAACCATGAACTATTGCTGACCAGTGGCCCTAACTATTTGGTGCTCATCAGTCCGAGGACCTCATACTTTGAGATGAACATTTAAAAGCAATCCCGTACCGCCAACATGCACTTGCTGCTAGATTTGCGACGAATTCATACTTCATGTAGTGCGGTGGGCGCCGACAGGTATATACCAATGAACAAGCAAAACAAGCAAATTAATAAAAAAAAAAAAAAAACAAAGAACAAAGCTTATATTAGGCGGAGTTGTATCAGTTAGTTTGGATCAGTCATGTGATTAAATTTGTAAAAGATCTAGACTTACAATAATAAATCTGTGCGATTAGAAATATTTGTACCATATTGTTTTATTTAGCGCAATTACATGCTTTTAACTTTCTCCATACTTGTGTGGACCAGTTGGAAATAGATGGGGTGAGCAGGGACGTAGCTAGGAATCCTCCATCCTCCTGGGGGGCTTGAGCTCTTTGGGGGTGTCTGCATTTTGGGTAATATTTAATTTTTAATGTAAAAAATATTCATTTTGGGCCCGGGGGATTTTCAAATTCTCCCCCTCCTCCCCCCAACCTAGCTACGCCACTGGGGGTGAGAAAGAATGGGTTATCTGGGTGATCGCTTTTTAAATGTATTTTTTTTTTTAAAGTGAGCGACCTGAATTTGAAGTCGTGGGCTAAAGTCTTCTCAGGCTTCACAAGCAAACACGGTAACCACTCTGCTAGCGAAGAGCTGGTGAACCGGTAAGATTGTAAAGTTATCTATTGTCCTGTTTCATTTTTGTGTTCACTAAGCCCCAGACGGCGATCTATAAAAGGGAACTAATTCCGCTTATACCACCTCTTCAGTCAAGTAAAATGTCTTTCCCTTGTTCGAGATACCAAACAAATTAATTAATTACCAATAGTAAATGAACTAATTGTTTTTGTTTTTTTCGATTCTTGTTTTGTCAGTGAAAAAAAAAATTGTGCAAAATTTCAGTTTGATCCGAGATTGGGTGTGGAAGAAATAACGTGTACACAATTTTTACCAGACAGAGTGAGTTGAAATATGCTTTGTAACGACCATAAACTATATACAATTTTTTCGATAATGCAGACCGATTGACTGTGTTGTACAGTCTGGTCGTCATTCATTCTAGAATCTAGGGGAACCGTTAGCTTGCCTTGTTTGTTATTGTAATTGAAACAGAAACTAAAAAAAAAATCTATTTGTTGGTTTCCGAACGTGGGGTCCTGGGTTCGAATCTCGATGAAGACTGGGATTTTGAATTTCGGGATTTTTAGGGTGCCCCTGAGTCCACCCAACTCTAATGGGTACCTGACTTGAGTTGGGGAAAGTACAGGCGGTTGGTCGTTATGCTGGCCATATGACACCCTGCTTGTTAACCGTTGCCCATAGAAACAGATGACCTTAAGATCATCTGCTCCATTGACCGCAAAGTCTGACAGGGGAAACTTTACTTTACTTTTTTAAATTTTATACCCAGTATAAATGTTACCGCTAGAGTAAAGAAATCGGTTATTCTGCAGATTATCTAGTTATTGTGTAGATAGGTGATTCCCAAAGTGGTCTATATAGAACCCCAGGGATCTACGAGACAAAAAGTTTTGGAACCACTGGTGTAGATGAACTGTGGACAATGGTTTCATTTATTCACACTACCAAGATAATATAATTAAACAAGCAAAACATTAAAAAAAAAAAAAAAGAAAAGGATACTGCAATATTTATCCCCTTTTTCTGTGTAAAAAAATTAATTACCACCAATTAATTAATTAATTGGTTAATTTTTTGATTGATTTGTGTGTTGTCATCGATAATGGTTAATTGAGAAAAGTTTCAACTTGAACCAACAACGGGACGTGTAGAAATAATGTGTACAAGTTTTGTCCTTGACAGACAGACAGAATGACTTAATATAAGCGTTGTAAAGATTAGGCAGCCATTAGTCGGGATTTAAAATATTGATGTTTAGAGATGGTCATGAGGAAATATCAAGTTGTTTTTGTTTTTAGAACACCTAAAAGACGGAATGATCATTAGGAAGCTGTCATCAGTGATACCAGTCTCATGTTTCTCTTTCCGTAATCACATCGATATCTTCTGGATCTACCTCTCACATCTTTCTCTCTCTCTCTCTCTCTCTCTCTTAGTTTCTTTTTCTTTTATTTTCTTTTTTTCCAATCACAATCTCTTTCTCTTTTGATCTTTCTCTTAGTCTCTTAACCACATTTCTCTCAATCTCTTTTCTCTTTTTCTTCCCCCTCTATATATCTCTCTCTCTCTTTCTCTCATCTCTTTTTCTCTCTGTCTCTCTTTATTAGACGTTTCTCACTTTTAATCCTATTTTATGTTATCCATTCTCATTTCTTTCTCTCTGAAACTCTTTTCTCTTCTCCTTTTTAAACATTTATATTTCTCTCTCTCTTTCTCAACTCTCTCTCTACCTTTCTCATCCCTCTCACTCTCTCTCTTTCTCTCTCTCTCTCCTATTTTTCTCTTCAGGTCCATCTCTTTCTCCTTCTTAATCTCTTTCTTTCTCAATTTCTTTCTCGCCTTTTCAGTCCTCTTCTCTCTCTCTCTCTTTCTCTCACTCTCTCTCTCTCTTTCTCTCCTCATTTCTTTCTCTCTCTCTTTCTCTCACTCTCTCTCTCTCTGATTCTCTCTCTCTCTTTCTCTCTCTCTTTCTCTTTCTTTCTCTCTCTCTATCTTTGTCTTTCTCTCTCTTTCTCTCTCTCTCTCTCTCACACTCTCTCTCCCCTCAGTCAAAATGTGCATTATTTGTCTAATAGATAGTAGCACGAAATGAAAGCCTACAATCCTGCACTTATATCCTCTAATTAGATGCTAATGAGATTCTCAGATTCATAAAGATCTACAGTTATTAGAAACATATTGACATTTTAATATAAGTAGACAATGATATATCACTACAGCCTTTATATTCACACTACAACATTCAAACCATGCACGTACAAAATCATCCTCATTGTTGAGCGCTTTTCTTCCTAAGCTCTGGTATATTGTCTTTCCCAGTTAGCTCTCATACAAAATAGCCTCTAAATATCCGCGCGCTGCCAAGCAGAAGTCACGCTCCTCTGTGTCTACATCATACTTTATGTAGATGTTTGACCTTTATAGAGACTCAGCCTTCACCCTTGCCCCATTCCACTTCTTGGCACCAGCGCGAGTCGAAGCTAATCGATACCCTTAACCCTGTAATATTTTGGGGAGTTTGTTTTCCAATGTTGCCAAATTTAATCCAATCAACTTGATGATTATCAAAGGAAATTTACGCTGCCAGTAAATTCGTGAATAAGTGTGTACTTTCTCTGTGTCTGTCGCGCCAAATTATAGTCTGCTACGACACAATAGTAAAAAAAAACATTTAAAAATTATATTTAAAAAAAAAAAGACAATACCTCCATTATTAAACTTCAAATATAATAAAATAATAATAAAAAAATTTAAACAATTTTATGGATCGATTCGGGTATCGAACCCGTAACGCCGTCAGCGCTGCTAAAACTTACGCATTTTTCGTTTTTGGTCAGCGAGCAAATTATCTTTCTTTATTTATTGCTCTGTTCACTTCTCCAGCGTAACTGTCGGACCATAAGAAATCCCTCTATACTAGTCTATACTATACTACACCTAACACTAGACCCCTACGTTCTAATTTCAAACTTTGAAGATCTAGTCTAGACCTAGAATCTAGATGTAGTCTATATTAAATTAACGTAAACATGTATGCAACGCTTATAAACTTCAATAAAACGGAAGCAACTTTAAATTTACTAAGTTATGGCGTAGTTACGGTAATACGCCTGACTATGCCATGTCGGCTCTAGACCTAGACATAAGTCTCCAGACAAATTTTAGATTTATTTATTTTTTACTTTGAAATATTATAACGGTCAATTTAGAGTTTTACCCGCCTGGCCAACGAGCTCGTAATTCTCTTCTCAGCGATATACATCTACTTTCTAAAAAAAAATCGTTAAATATAGGTGTATGTGAGACCAGCTGTCCAGGTGCCTGGATCCAGGTTTCTGAAGGTTCCATGAAGTTCTGACTTAAATAGAGGTATATAAATAGAGATCTAAAACAAAGTACAAAACAAATATCATATTTATTTTATTTTGTTCACCGAATGATGTCCCTGCCTATTATTGTTATGTTTCAAAAGATGAGGACGGCTTAAGTTGGAGACATTACATTTTAGAAAATGTCCACTTTAATTTGGGGGTAAACTGTTTGACGGATAAAAGAAGAACAAATCTAAGAGTAAATCTTATGATCGATTTATTTGGGGAAATTAGTTCAAGATCCAATCGATACAAACTATCCATCTTCTCACAAGGTTTATCACAAATATCGATTCAAGATAAAGGCTTACTTTTGAAATTCGTCAAAATTGATGATTAATTCATAGGATACTTTATACGGTTCAAATTTTTTTTTTTTACAAAACCTCCTGTAAGCTTGCTAACTATTAATGGTTTCAAAGTGGTGGACACTCATTGGACGAGTTTTTCGAAAATGATTTTTTTTTCTAGAAATTTGACAGTTTGTGAATATCTATTGATAAAATAATAAGTAACTTATTGGCCACACAAAGAAAACTCTGGTTTGATTGTTACCATGTTTCAGGATATGATCATGTTAACATCACATTTGGCTTACGTCTTGTGATTTTAAACGCGGCTTCAGCGGGAATTCCCGTACTCAAACCTTCACCAACAAATGTTTGCGACACACAATTTCAAACAATAATCTTGGGGGGGGGGGGGGGGGGGGAACCCAGCAAACACAAATAAAGCAAGGAATCAGAAAAAGCGAATTGGGGTTGGATTGGGCATACATTGCGAAAAACAATAGAAAGCATTGCAAAACAAGCCGTTGACTGGAACCCACAGGGGAAGAGAGAGGCCGGAAGTCCAAAACAAAACTGGAGAAGATCGGAAGAACAAGAGGCAAAAGACGGCAGGAAAAAACATGGACCAAGATCACAGTCCAATGGCGAAGTACTGTAGCGGCTCTAATCTCCGCTGGGAGTGAATGAAATTGCGTGAATGAGAAATAGCGTTAATAATTATTTATGGGGGATTAAGGGGGACTAAACCCAACAAATTTAGCCATATCTGTGAATACTGATGGATTAGCTTCCCTTGTCAATATCAAACAAAACAAATAATTACCAATTAATTGACTAATTGGCTACCTTTAATCGGCCCCCGAAGGGGGAAAAGACGCTATTAGTTTTGTGTAGAATGTCTTTCCGTCCGTCCATCCGTCCGTCCCGTTTAGATCTCGTAAACTAGAAAAGATAGTGAAAATCCAACATCATGATATTTTAGATCATTCAAAGTTCTGATGAAACGGCTACTTTTTTTCTTTTCTGAAAGCGAAAAACTAATTTTTGAAATCCCTCATGCAGTTTTTTTTTTTTCATAAAAATACACCACTTTTACAAATATTCGCTATTAAATAGTAACAAACACGGAAGGCTCTTTAGTATGGGAGATGTCAATTTACCATATTTATAACACATTCGTGCAAATGGTTTTAGATTTTTGTCAAAAGTTATACTAACTACTACATTTACACACACATTTTTAAATACTTTTTTTTAAAGAGAAAAAATGTATTTAGTATGCATTGGACATAATTTAAAACAACAATTAATAAGTAGTTTTTCATATTTTTGCGTGAACTGTAGTGGCAAACTATGGCTATAGTACACTTAACTAAAGGGGAAAAAAATTTCGAAATGTTTTGTTCTTGAGGATTTGAATAAGAGATTGACGTTTTACAAAACAATTAGATCAATTAGATATTCATTATATGACATCAGTTAGACCAGGTTCACATCTAACTTCACATTCACTTTCACTTATCCTTTGGTCTGCTGGACAGCTGGGGCACCACACAAGATCTGTCAACCTTCTTTCTCCATTCTTCTCTGTCATTTGTCTTTGATAGAATTTCATTCTGATGTTCTTTCTGAAAAATTGAAACCTGCCTTTTTTACCTGCCTGGGTGGCCCATTTCGGGGGACGATTTTGAATTTATGTTTCACACAAACTGTCTTTGTAACCTTGTTATTTTATTGATTCATGCCTTGTCTATGTCAATGAATAATTGTACATGGCTTCAACTTGATTCGAGAATGGGTGTGGGAGAAATAACGTGGACACACTTTGTACCAGACAGAGTGAGTTGATATAAGCTTCTTTAAAAAACTCCTCCCCTGTGAAGTAAAGTCAGTGAAGAGCAGCAGTGTAGAGGCAGATACATTTCATTGCAGCAATGAAGACCTCAGTTGGAATGGTTGCTATCTCATGCTCATCGAAACAGTTTATGACGTACCTGGAAGCTTGCTTTCGTGACCAATTTCGTCCTGCATTAAAATTTTGGGACATTCACCAGTTTGAGATCACCTGGTACCAAAATTCACAACAGGGTTAGATGAGAGGGTGATTAACAAAGATGGATTGAAGGAGTTTAAATGTAATCGTACGCATCATGAGACCTCACACTTTGTTGACCATCACTAGTTTTATAGCCCTCCCCTGCCCGCGACACATCCCCGACACAGAGAAAGGAGAGATTAATGAGGGAAAAAAATCAATTCTAGACGTAATGAAAGTTAATGTAAAAAGAAATATAATAGGACCCTGTAATTACTTTTTTTTTTATTTGCTGGAGCGTGAAATGATGAAACAAAACAACAACTTTTTATGCTGATTAGAACACGGGATGTTAATAAGCAAGGTTATTACATTGTGCATGCAAAGTTAAACGTCAATATGTGTGGTTATTGTCATTATATGACCCAATCTCCATAAACCCCTCTTCTCTCCCCCCCCCCATACCAACATGACAACTCTCCCCACCCCTTTCCGTACGGACGGATGTCCCCACCGTGCTCTACGTCTGCAAACCTTACGGAATGTGACAGACGACATACACAGTTTGAAAAAAAAACTCAAACGAGTAGCTAAAAAAAAAACCTAAAAAAAAAACTAACTAAAAGAAATCCTGTCTACGTTTTTTTTTTCTTTTACCTTCTGAAATGTTTAGAAAATGTAACCACAAGACGACATTTTGGTGTTAAATCCATGGAAACCACACTTCTCTGACACCAACGATAACAACAGCACCGACTCCAACAGCACGCCAGGACGAAGAGTGTAAAAGAAAAAAAAAGCGCCAGTTTATCTGATGGCCTCCCCTGGACTGTTTTCTTCCCTTGACGAAGTTATCTGTGTCATTCATTTTGTTAGCGGCTTGACCCACACACGCGCTCACACACACGGGGAGGCTGGCTCACGGTCAGACACTCACGACCACACTTATACTCACGCAGGAAAACTCACAGTACAGAGAAGAACGAGGACTCGCATTCTGGAAGTCCAGAGAATGAGATTTTTTTTGTAAGGAAGTGTACTCGAGACTTTTCCATTCTGTGTTGGTCATCTTTTACCCCCACCACCGCCCCCCCCCTCTCACCCTGCAGGTAATAGATCGTTGTCACATAAACTAATGTCACAGGTAAATTATCTATCTATGTATCTAGATCAAAAGACAGACAGACAGACAGAAAGACTGACAGACAGACATATAGATATCTATGTCTGTCTGCATGTATGTATGTATGTTTGTCTATATCTAACTATCTACCTGTCTGTCTGTCTGTCTGTCTGTATGTATGTATGTATATATGTATGTATGTATGTATGTATGTATATTTGTATGTATGTATGTATGTATATTAGTCTGTCTGTTTTTCTGTCTGTCTTTGGATCTAGCAATGTCCCATAGACGTATCAGATATCTAAAAACATTTTAAATAGTTTACTCTGTCTCTCATTCTAATTACAAACCCCCCCTCTTGCTACCCCCCCCCCTTTCTTCTATCACATCTTGTACGCATTATGCCGCGTGTTGTTTTCTCTCTCAGCCCCACCCCCGCCCCCCAACCTGTTGATCACCTCCATCTTGTCGTGCCACCGACATGATACATTCGTGTGACAAGATGATCCAGGAGTAAGAGAGGAGGTACGGGTGGGCAGTGCGGAGGGTGTGGGGGGATACGAGGGAAAGAAGCGTGAAGGGGGGTAGGGTCACTTTTTTTTCTCGCTGCCTAGGAGTCAGCCTGAGGATAACATTGCTTTCTGAAAGTATAATTGACTCGCTGGAATTAGAGTAGATTAGTTCAGAGAGACAGACAGACAGATGGACAGATAGAAAGACAAGGAAAAAGAGAGAGAGAGAGACAGTGTTAGAGGCAAAGAGAAGAAGAACATGAGAAACTAGAAAGAGAAAGAAAAAGAGTGAAAGATAGTGATAGAATAAAGAGAAAGAATAAGAGAATCTACAAGAGAAGAAATGGCTGTGATAGAACAGAAAAGAGAAAGTTACTAGGACTAGAGAGAGTCAGAAAGAGAAATGCGTTATGATAAGGACACATAGGCTAGAAAGAGATATAGTTAATGAGATGAGGTAAAGGACAGATAAGCTAGAAAGAGATATAGTTAATGAGATGAGGTAAAGGACAGATAAGCTAGAAAGAGATATAGTTAATGAGATGAGGTAAAGGACAGATAGGCTAGAAAGAGATATAGTTAATGAGATGAGGTAAAGGACAGATAAGCTAGAAAGAGATATAGTTAATGAGATGAGGTAAAGGACAGATAAGCTAGAAAGAGATATAGTTAATGAGATGAGGTAAAGGACAGATAATCTAGAAAGAGATATAGTTAATGAGATGAGGTAAAGGACAGATAGGCTAGAAAGAGATATAGTTAATGAGATGAGGTAAAGGACAGATAAGCTAGAAAGAGATATAGTTAATGAGATGAGGTAAAGGACAGATAAGCTAGAAAGAGATGTAGTTAATGAGATGAGGTAAAGGACAGATAAGCTAGAAAGAGATATAGTTAATGAGATGAGGTAAAGGAAAGATAGGCTAGAAAGAGATATAGTTAATGAGATGAGGTAAAGGAAAGATAGGCTAGAAAGAGACAGAGAGCTGATGAGATGAGGATAAGAAAAGAGAAGCTGAAAAAAAAAAAAGATCGAAATGAAATAAAAAGATGGAAACTGAAGAGAAATAAAAGAAACAGAAGCGGAGAAAAGAAGTGTAGAAAACGAAACAAAAACTCGAGACAATAAAAGAAACATAAAGAACAAAGAAACAAGGAAGAACGCCAAAAGAAGAGAGAAACAACCGAATTATAATATTACAGAAAACAAAAGACAATGAAAGACAAATTTAAAAAGTCAATGAAAATTGTTTCGTCAACTCCGTCACCTTCAGGTCTTAAGATACGTGGTTCAGAAGTATGGGCATGCAGTAAAAGACCTCGCGATCTATGGGGCACATGATGTTAAGGTCATCTGTTTCTATGGCCAACGGTTAACGAGTTTACTTATAGCATTAACAGAGCGCTACGGCCCATCTCTATGGTGGGGGTAGGGAGTATCTGAAAGCAAGTTTCCTTGATGCCTTTATACAAACCTTGTCTTCGAGTCCGATGATTGAGGAGGAGTGCAGTATTTTACGTGGCTACGTAGCACCAGCTGCGACCCACATAGTTTACCACATCCAACGCAAACATAACCATTAAATGGCGGTGGTCGATTTGGATTCTCTTTTCGCAGTCTACGTCTGTACTTGGCAGTGGATTTTTTTTTCGTTCTGGAGCCGCCTGCAGTCAGATGCCCTCTTCTATGTTAGTTAAAGCAAGTTGGTGCCTAAGCTGGTCTTTAAAGTGTCTGTGGGACATCTCTGTTACGTCTACCAACTTTGAGCTCACAAAAAAAGACTGCCTTTTGCAAACGCTCGTCCGCCCTATACGGGAAAGTGCTTTCTCCAGCGTAACTCTCGGACCATAAGAAATCCCTCTATACTGTTGATACCGGCGTGTTCTGTATAATGACTTCGGAGGATTCCAGCTACCCGTTGCCTCAGCGTGGCGCCTCCGTGGAAACGTCTAGTAGTGGAACTAGATAGGCTAGGAACGAGTAGCGAACAAGTCCCCTGCAGGATTCCCCGTGTGAGCTTTATGTTTTTTTTTATCTCACTAGGGGTGGGGACGGAACAAATAGCCAGCACCCCTGTCCAAAACATCCGCCACGCCGTTCCACAAAGGGGGCCGCCATCAGTGATCGGATAGCTGGAGTGGCGGTCCCTGCACGGAATAGTGGCGGTCACAGTATATGAATATGAGACAAGCCCTCAATGGTAAGTACTGCTCTCGGCCACCTATAGCCAGTGGACCCAGGACCGTGGGCGGTGCGCTGTGTACGTGGCACGGCCTACTTTCTAGCCAGTCTATAGCGCTACTACTGGAAGCCCTCAGACAGGACAGGGGTAAAGAGCCCCATGTCCAGGCCAGTTTGTTGGATAAAAGCCTTTCTAACCATCATGGGATAACGCCACCAACGGCGCCGATTCCCTACTGGACTTCATTGAAGGGATGGGGACTTAAGAGACTTTCTTTTCTATTAGCCATGTACATTGACATTTAGAACTAAAAGAACACGAAAGCAACTTTTCAAAGTGAGAGTCTTTACCCGATCCAAAATAAGTAAATATATTTCCTCAACAAATTATTCTAACGAGCGAGGCTCGGTCACCTGGTACTGTATTATTAATTAATTAAATGGCCTGCCATTGAAAGAGGTTCTATCTAAGGCAAAGACAGAGGAATGGAGAAAGACGGTCGACAAATCTTGTCTGGTGCCCCAACGGTCCAACAGACTAAGGGATAGGTAAAGGCAAAGGTAGGTAGGTATTATTTTTGATACTAACGTTTTTTTTTTTTTTGTTGTTGTTGTTTTTTCATCTGCAATGAACCGGGTATAGAACCTTATTTTAAAATCTACAGACTAGAAATAAACACATAACTTACAGCATGTCACCTATTCTTCCATGAAAACATATTGAACTTCTCAATGTTAGACCTGGGGGGGGGGGGGGGGGGGTAAGGGTTGCTTTGAGTAGGGGGCAGAGGGATGTCGTTCTCGTTATCTGCACAAACACGTTAATAGGGCAGCTCGATCAGTGGTGGCAAGCGAACGTTGAAATATGTGTCTGGGGAGCAAACAGCGGCGTAGTGGATGGAACTCAAATGAGAAATGGGGCGAAGGGGGAAGGTAGAGGGGCGCCAAAATAATGGATGTTTTTTTTTTTTTTTAGGATGGCGTAGGGGGAAGAGAGTGATTGGAAGTTAACAAACAATTTATGCTATGAGAACATTTTATTAGTTGTGCCCCCTTTACTCGACAATTGAGATTTGTTATAAATAGACATAATGGGAGCTAATCAAGTCACTTTACGATGTTGAAGTGAGGCCGCGGATGGTGTGTGGGTGGTGGTGGTGGGTCTGAGAGAGTAGGAAAGAACGGTAACTCGACAACGGACTCAAATTGAGAATTATAATTTACTGTGACGTGAAGGAGCCATAAAATGTGTGTGTGTGTTTTGTTCTAAATATAGCTTAAGCTAATGGGCGATGTCCCAAGTCACAAAGAGTTGCATATATGTGTGACTCTGTATATATGTGTGACTCGGTATATATGTGTGACACAGTATATATGTGTGACTCTGTATATATGTGTGACTCAGTATATATGTGTGACTCAGTATATATGTGTGACTCTGTATATATGTGTGACTCAGTATATATGTGTGATATTGTTTTCTGTGCGTGTTTTTGTAAAGAAGCGAGGGGTAATGAAAGTTCGACCCTTATAGATAAAAAAAAACTGATGTATTTAAGACACAGCCAAGGACATATGCCTACCTTGTCGCGTAAGTGAGATTGATATGTAAAGGTGATTGACTGACCCCCCCCCCCCCCCATTACTCGATATCTGGTGAAACCACAGAGGTGACCGAGCTATTGGAGATTTATCTGCCCTGGCCTAAAGTCCTACTCGTCTTTTAACACCTGGAATCGAATAACTTAGGACACACTACACCTCACGTAAACTCTGGGATAGGGAAACGGGTCAACTTATTTCCCCCTGCCCATGTATTTCAATGGATATGCTACTTGTGATACCATAATCTTTTTATTTTAGTACCATCCGCTACACCCTGATCCGATGTCTAATGAGATTCCCTGGCACCTCGACTATGAGCTTCAATGGTGTTAGGTCACGTACTAGGAGTGAGTTATTGTAAAGGGGCTTGAGAGTAGAACGTGGAGCAGAGAACTTTTAATGTATAACTAGCTAGTATTAAGTCATTGAGTTTCAAAGTTGGCAGACATCAAACTTCAATATGCTGGTTGAGAAACAACAACAAAAACACACACACCTCATGAGGGTATAATAATGGGGGATACGGTTACACAAGGATGCTCTTTATAGGTTAGAAGTTCAATTGCCGATAGAAGTCTGTATTTAATCATAAAACACAAGATTATCTTACATGAATATCTGATTCTTGAGATATACAGGAAATCACATGTGAATTTCCACCAGTCTCACATGTGATATTTTAATTTGGTATAGAGAGCTGCTATGATTTTGTAACTATATAGTAACTATATTTACGTACACCCTATGAGTCTTTCAATTGAGCATATTCATTTGAATCCTTTTGATTTTAATTTAGAAATAGAATTAATAATAATAATAATAATAATAATAATAGTACTTTATATTCTCGAGGAAATTTATTTTACAATTATACATTACAAACATTAATACATTTTCCCCATTTTTAGTGCGAGCCTCTCAAACTATTATTTGCCCTCTCGGAGACTGGCAGATATTCTATTTTAACCGACACCATTTTTAAACATGATTGTGGTTCTTGAATCGTGTCGCGATTACCAGGAAATGAATGAGTGACAGTCTTATTGTATCGGCAGACACGCCACAAGAACAGAACACGTTCTAAGAACGAGGACAAAATGCCGTTCACAAAAGTCGACAGACAAGCCTTTTAATAAAATTGTAATCGGTAAAAATCAATTTCAAAATAGCAACAACTGAATAAAGAGAAAGATCCAGATAACTATTTTGAGAGACTCCATTTTTGGCGTTGACATTTTCGCCACCCTTTCCCCTTCCTGACACCCGTACTGGGGTTTTATAACAGGAAAAAATGAGATACTTGATACGATCGTGTGGTCTTGTTAGGGCTGAATTATAAATAGTTGACATATTCTTTGCATGTGATTTCAAAGCGTACGGTCAGGCAATCGTTTCAAAGTTGGCAATCATCAGACTTAACTCTTTCTCTCCTATTTGACGATACCAACGTTGATTCCACCAGAATGTAGTAAATAATTACGGAGAGAAAGAGTTAAAATAGTTAAATTTAGTTTGTCTTTCTGACACCAAACGTTTCATAGTTTTACCAGCATTTTTTTAATAGATTCAACTAAAGAGATTTTCTAAGCACCTTTCTTCACATTGTAAAGCAAGTTGCTTCCTATTGGATTTTCAGTAATTCTTTGATTAAGAAAAGATTTTATTGCAAAGGTTGTTTATTACAAAGCTTACATCAACTCACTATGACTGTCTTGTCTGGTAAAAAGTTTGTACAAGTTATTTCTCCGACACCCAATCTCGGATCAAGCTGAAATTTTGCACAATTATTTATTTTACATGACAACATTAGAATCAAAAAAAAAAGAAGAAGAAAACAATTAGTTAATTAACTATTAGTAATTTTTTTTCTAACAAGGGAAAAAATAGTACTTGACTGTAGAGGTGGAATAAGCTGTATTAGTCCCCTTTATAGGTCGCCACTTTCAAACAAGTTTGTAACAAACAATAGATAACTATACAATCTTCTCTTGTCATAAGCACCTCACATGCAGAGTGGTCAGCATGTCGGATTGAACCGTGAGTTCGAATTCAGGACGGACCTTCATCCCACACCCACCCAAATTTTTTTTTAAAATACTTCTTTCAGAAAGTAATTACGGTAAAAATTCACCCATGTATCCTTTTCTCCCTCCCACGGAGTCCCCCCCCCCCTTATTTTCTCAACTGGCCCAGAATGCTAAATGCATGAAATAGAGCAGAGCAAAAAACAACTGGTAAAAATATTTCTAATCGTACAGATTTATTGTGTGGTGGTATACATCTAGTGCAAATTTAATTTTGTTTTAATTACATGACTGATCTAAGCTCTTTGATACAATTACACTTTGTAAAATCTTTGTTTTTTGTTGTTGTTTTTTTTTTAAAACTATTTTTTAGAATACTTAAATGCATTGAAAATATTTTGTGTGACTTTGTATATTGGTTAGTTAAAAATAATGTAGGCCCCGCCCCCGAGTCCACCCAACTCTAAAGGGCCCCTGACTTTATTTAGTGAACGTAAAGGTGGTTGTCGTTGTTCTGGCCACATGACAACCTCCTCGTCAACCGTTGGTCAAAGAAACAAATGACCTTAACAGTATCTGCCCTATAGGTCGCGAGGTCTTAAAAGGGACCTTATTATATAAAATGTAAGTCAATCGAAGAGAGAGAGGACTTTTAAACCGGGTGCCCCCAACCGGGTACCATGAATCCTAGAGAGGATTCTGCTTTTCCATACTAATTATTTTTTGAATAGTTCTTGTATATTTGATGAAGCCGACAATATTAGTGGATGGGACACCCAGTGGATGGGACACCCAGTGGATGGGACACCCAGTGGATGGGTCTCCGCGCTGAGATCACTTCATAATATAGCTCCCCCTTTGTGGTAGCTCGCCAAAATCGAACTTGATTGTATTCTAGCCCTCTGCCTGTTCCCCGGGACATACGATGACCTTTATGCACATGACTTGTTCACTGACCTCAAGAGGGAGGATGCAAGAAGTGGTGAACACAAAACCAAATGACAGATTAGCTAGATAAGTCACTTTTTAAAAAAATATAACGGCTAGATAGTGTGAATAAAGAATCTATGTTCTTTGATACGGAATAACTCTCTCTCTCTCTCTCTTTCTCTCTCTCTCTTTCTCTCTCTCCCGCTCCCTCTTTTTTTGGCTCGCCTTTACAGAGAAACTAAAAGTATAAATAAATATAAATAAATAAATATGGAATATATAAATACATATAAATATATATAAAGAAAATTAAATAAATATATACAGACAGACAGACAGACAGACAGACAGACAGACAGACAGATAGATAGATAGATAGATAGATAGATAGATAGATAGATAGATAGATAGATAGATAGATAGATAGATACATACATACATACATACATACATACATACATACATACATACATACATACATACATATATATATATATATATATAAACGCTGTACGTAGAAAAATCGTTATCCATATGGAGTCTATTTATGTTCTACTTGGTAGACTGTCATGGGATTGGTGGTATTCAAAAGAGTAATCCAACTATTGGTGGTATTCAAAAGAGTAATCCAACTATCTCTTATATAATCTGCCAGGTGTTCTTCTCTAGTCTTATAGAAGAAAGAGAAACCAGAGCTTATTCCTACACATGCGACTAATTCACCAAATCTTTAAAAAATAAAATTTAATTATCTGAACTATATAGAGTAGTTTATGCTATTTGGACACCTATAGGCCAAAATTTCAAAGTTTGACTTTGACAGTGCATAATTAGATAATGGTTTGACATAGAAAAGAAAATGAAGTATCAAAGTCTTCTTTAGTTTAAGGAGAATAAGGATGACTACTTAATTCAGACAAGTTTGACCCACATTATTTGACTCAGGACACCATAATTTATTTCAGACAGTCTCTATATTTTGGCATCAAGAGATTCTAATTTTATATTAATATTAACTTAAGTTATAAGATCCCCAGCCATAGCCC
Source organism: Biomphalaria glabrata (assembly GCF_947242115.1). NCBI lineage: Eukaryota > Metazoa > Mollusca > Gastropoda > Planorbidae > Biomphalaria > Biomphalaria glabrata. The sequence goes on along the minus strand of NC_074716.1, from coordinate 43,097,561 downwards.
CTCACGTGAAATCATTAAGCTGTTTTTATATTATGCATAAATATGAACACAAAAAATAAAAATATGAACTCACTTATTCTACCAAAATTACGTCACTGAGATAGTGACTTTTACACAGACTTTTAGACTTATTTTATGTTTGCATGATTAGATGTGTGTTGAATGTTTGTGATTTTTTGTTTATAAATTCAATAAATTTCTAATACAGATGATCTTTGTAGTATAGTACAGGTTAGGATAGCCATTCTTGCCTAAATAGCTGAATCTTCTATATTCTGTCTATATAAATCTAGTAGGTCTAGAGCTAGGTGTTTAACTTTATTCAGTGTACCAAGCTCACTCCAAACATTTGCCCATTTATTCTCTATAAAAAAACCAACAACAAACAAACAAATAAGATCATTAACATTGATGTCCAAAACTGGCTGTTCGAAATAAATTTTGGTAAGAAAATCGGAATTTAATTCAAACACCCTATTAATTTTCTAAGTTGGAATCAAACAACTTGGCTTATGAATCAAATAAATCAGCTCCAAAAACAGAATAAATGTTGCCGGGCTCATTAGTATAGACTTAGCCAATCAAAAAATATAGTCTTAACCATAGGAAGAGGTTAAGTCATCCGGGTAACATAGGAAAAAACAACCTGACTTACACATTTGAAATTCGTTTTTCTTGCATAAAAGACAGCTAAATGGAAGGAAATTGGGTTAGAATCATTGGAAAATGGACAAGCACATTATACAGCGCGCTAGTTTTATATTAAATATTAAAAGATATATTTAATGACCACAAAAACAGCGAGTGTCCGAATTCATGTAACGTCCGGATTAAATAAACTACTCATATATTTGATTATAAACATTTTTATACTAAAAATTGTGTAAAACTGAATATAAAACTATTATCAAGATCACTCCATTCAATATATATATATGTAATATATATATATATATATATCATGGGCGTAGCCAGGGGGGGGTTCTTGGGGTTCAAACCCCCCCCGAAATGAAATCCCCCCCCCCCCCGCGGGGGGGGGGGGACAGAATTAAGTGACTGATTTTTGCTTTCATTTTGTTTATTTTAGGTGAGATTTTAATACTAAATCATCACTTACCACAGCACAGCCGAGGCAGTTTTGAGTTAAAAACTCCTATCAGGGGGTTTTGAGATTTTAAAAACCCCTATCAGGGGGTTTTGAGATACAAATCCCTCTACCAGGGGGCTTTGAGTTTAAAACCCCCTACAGGGGGGTTTTGAATTTTAAACCCCCTACCAGTGGTTTTTGCAGTTAAATGCCCCTCTTCTATAAAACAAAACAAAAAAAAAATGCAAACAACAATCCCAAATTCCAACAGCACAGTTGAGGAAGATTTTGATTTTAAAACCCCATCCAAAATTTACAATAACCCCATCTTCAATATCAAAAAAGCAAATTACACACTCAAAGTTCTATGAGCGTAGCCAAAGGGGTTTTGAGTTTTACCCCCCTCCCCCTTCCAGTTGGGGTTTGAAAGCTAAAAAGTACCTCTTCAATATAAAAAAAAGCAAATTATACACTATAAAATCTATGAGCGTAGCCAAAGGGGTTTTGAGTTTAAATCCCCCTCCTCCAGATGGCTTTTTCTTTAAAGTTTAAAACCCCTCCAGATGGTTTTGAGTTTAAAATTCCCCTACAGAGCGTTTAGAGTTGAAAACCTCTCTCTTCAATATTATTTTAAAGCAAACTACAGTCACCAAATTCTATGATCGTAGCTAAATGGGGTTTTGAATTAAAAACAAAACAAAAAAAAAACCCAGAGATTTTTTAGTTTAAAACCCCTCAACAGATGATTTGACGAAAAAACTTTCCTTTTCGATATAAAATCTAAAGCGAAATACAGGCATGTAATTCCGAGAGCGTAGTCAAGAAAGGTTACAAATTTCTACCAGTGGCTTGGGTTCCATTAATTAAGTGTGAATAGTCTTCTGCCGAAATTGAAAATCATTAAATGTGTCTCAACAAAGATGGTTAAGACAGATTTTAGGAGTCAGTCATAGAGATCGGGTCTAAATCAAAGAAATCATATGCCGAACTGGGAGTCGAATCCTTAGTAAGGTTGTGACAGAGCGTCGCATGAGGTTTTGCGGGACATGTTTTCCGACAAAATGAATTACGCAAAATAAGAGCTTGCCGGAAAATGCACCGAACGGCGCGAGAGGGTCTTAGTCATTAAGAATAGCACATTAGGTTTTTGAAATAAAACTTTTTAATAGCAAGATAATGCACTGTAGATACCTCAGAATATGCATTTTGTTGGCTTTCTACCAGAAATAGTGCTCGGCGGCGGGGCTTCGCCCCGCGCTGGGGGAGCGCTGCGAACTCCCCCAGACCCCCTTGCTAGCAAGGGCGGGGAGTCTACAATAAACAATAAACGTCTTCCGAAAGGGTCAGAATGTAATAAAGATTAATTATGTACACACACACACACACACACACACACACATATATATATATATATATATATATATATATATATATATATATATATATATATATATAAAAATTTTTTTCGCGGGGGGGGGGGAGAGGTCGGGAGGGGAATCCCCCCCCCCAAAACCCTCCCCGAAAAAAAATCCTGGCTACGCCCATGATATATATATATATATATATATATATATATATGTCTCAAATTACCTATAATATTATCAATGTAAATGTAATTTTAAAAAAAAAATACAAAAAAGGATTTTTCGGATTTTTAAAAAAAAGGTCGCTGCGAGCAGGGTTCGAACCTGCGCGGGAAGATCCCATTGGATTTCAAGTCCAACGCCTTAACCACTCGGCCATCACAGCTGTTACGAATTTGGGTCGCTGAAAATATATTCTTCTAATTATCCATTGTGGGCTATGGTTGTGATGTGATCAAGAGCTAAATAACCTACATATAATAATTTTTGCGTTTCCCGTTTAGTTTTATCTAGTTTAGATATAGATTCTAGATCTAGTATATTATATTATAAAATATTTATAAAATAATAGAACTAGTGCAGTCAGAAGTAGATACATCTATCTTGATCTTAATCGATATAGGCTTTAAGGCTTATATTTAGATCTAATCGCTTACTTAGCTTCACAAATACGGTTCATGATAGTAATAAAAAAAAAACTAAGTCTAAGTAGGCCGACTGTTACACTGTAACTTACAATTAAAGTCTAAAAAAGAATAGTGCTATAATATATGGACGTCCTATTATAAATCATATTATATCGTATGATTATTTCTATAAAAAAAAATAGACCTAGATTGATTGCCTAGATCAATAACTATTCTAGACTCAGGGGCATAGCTAGGAATTTGCCATCATTTAGGGGACCGGCGGCTTAGCCTCTTGACTTTGAGGGCCCTCTGCATTTTGTGTAATATTATTTATTTATTTTTTTTAATTTTTAATATTCAATGTAAAAAAACATTCATTTGCCCCCCCCCCCCCCTTTTTTTTTAAGTTTAAGTAAGTAAATATAGGCCTATTCCCGGAAGTCTTCACAATAATTTTAATAATAAACCGGATTATGGAACAAAATTTTACTATGTTATCACTTATCTTTTAGATCTAAACATATAGACAGATCTAGATATTGGTATAGGGCCATAGGCCTATATCTTAATGACATCATAGAATGGCTAGATCTGTATTAGGCCGCTACATGTATCATAAACGAAGCATAATGTATAGGTTTAGATTGAAGTATCTAATTGGGTAACCTAACATTCGATCTACTATAGAGGTTATGTCTAGATATCTATGCGCCCAAATTTTAATTATTTTGCCGGAATTTTTATTTTTTTATTTTTTTTTTGTAATCCTAATTTATAACGCTAACACTTTAAATCTTACGACGGGTGGCTACAATGTCGTGATTAAGAGGTTTCAGCATGTATTATGCTCTAAATACCGATGCAACTCCAGATTTACGACAATGAGCCTACCAAGGGCTTACCAACTATCTCGGCGTAGCGAAGCACGGGTCTCTGCTAGTAAATCTATATTTTAAAATTATGTTTCGTAATTTATTGTATATATATGGTCTATGGTTTTATGTACTTTTTAGCACGATCGTATACAAAAAAAAAGTTTATCACACAAATAAAAGCAATACCGAATGACCTTTATAAGTCTTAAATAAACAATATCACAGAATGGTCAAGACTTATGGTACCCTCCGTAAAAGTACAGTATTGAATCCGAGCGTCTATGCGCAGGACACTCGGAAATGATTTATCGAGGGTCCCTCAATGCATGACCATTATCCCGCTGACCTTTGGGGAGGATTTATTCTAACGAACAGGCGCCGACCAGGAGCTCTTCAACCAATGGCAGCAAACATTGTCCATTAGATTAGGTCGTACCATATTTGCAGCTGTCCTTCCCAAACTCTGCTTGCTACAAGCATCCCGAGGCCGCGCTAACCAAGGGGAATTTCTTTATATTCCAATTTTGTAACCGCCATCTTATAGTGCAAGGTCTGCCATTCTAACTACGGACGGCCCCTTTGTGGAATGGCGTGGCTGACTTGTTGGTCTGGGTCATCAGCCTCTCTTTCATCCCTACCTCAGAGAGGAAGAACAAAAAAAGGTAAACCGATGGGGAACAGGTTCCCTACCCGTTCTTCACCATTCTGCTTCCGATAACAGACGGTTCCACCGAGACGCCACGCTGAGGTCACGGGGAGCTGGAATCCCCTTCTGTGTTTCCCACTCCATTTCGGCCTGGGAGCGATATAAATGTCATGACAGGCACATACGGAAAAAAAATGGTCGAGTTATATGGAATCGAGACTTTGAGGCCTTATGCATTATTTCTGTTTGGTGACTGGTATGTATGCATGGTGATCTAACAGAAGACAGGGGAGCCGCTGGTCGTCCACTTTACGGTATACAGATGTATGCAAACACGACATGAAGCTCTTCAAAATCGACATCAGCAGCTGGGGAAAAGTGGCACTGGATAGATCCACATGGAGAGCGAGCATAAAGGAAGGGTCCCGGATTGCAGATGCTATTCACAACAGAAGCAGAAAGAAGGGTGAAAATGCAACGGCACCTGGTGATTACATGTACCCAACCTTGACCGCAGCTGTGCATCAAGGATTGGCCTATATAGTCTAGCAAGAAGTTGCAAAGGGAAAAGATCGTCTCTCGAGACGTAAAATGCCACAGACTTGTATGTCGTACCCCAACGGTTCATCAGACTAAGGGATAAGGGAAGGAAAGTTTGCAAGGTGCATCACGTTATCAATGGTTTTAAGAGCCCATAGAAGTAGAGATCCTTCAGGCACGCTGGATATGGATAGACCACACTCTTCGCAAACCTGCATCCAAAATTACAAGACAAGCCATCACCTGGAACCCCCAAGGAAAGAAACGACTCAGAAATACATGGCGCCGCGATTTGCAATCAAATTCCAAATAGATGAGTAAGACGTGGGGACAGAGAGACTCACCCAGAACCGACACGCCTAGAGGAAGCTGTTTTGTGGCCTATGCCCCAGACGGAACCTTAGGTAGAGATGAGATGACCACATGCTTTGACCCAATGATCAGTAAATTCAACGCGGTGGTTTAATTAAGGTCATTTAAGCTTATAATTTACTAGACATATATTATCCGCGGCCCGCGGGTCTTAATTTGCGTAACACTGTCGTTATAGTCACTGAGAGTGTTTTGGAAACAATTGAACGAAATAATAATGCTATAAGAAAGAGAATGCGTCAATTTAAAAAATAGTATGAATGGAGCTATCAAAATAGCTAATCAACCTAAATCCCTTTATTAATAAAAACATTTGCTTGTAGGTCTACATATATTTAGATCTAGATCTAGAGTCTAGATACTATTAAAATAGATGTAGACCTACTATTATAAGAGTGAATTCAATGGCTCAAGATGCTTATTAATTATTGTATGTTTGTCTATTTAATATCCCACATATAGAGCTTCATGTAGCATGTCCAATCATAGCGTGTTTACATAGCGTGTTTACATAGCCGTGTGCACATGACTGGGACTATTAAATGTCAACATGGAAGCTATAACGAACGAATGTATAAAAAAATATGAAATGAATGAACTTTATTTTGTATGTTAATAAGTTAAAGTATAAAGTATATCGTTCCTCTTTGAATTAGATCTAGAATTAGAGTTAGATCTGGACTGTCTAGAGTCTAGACTTAGATGTCGGCTTCGATAGATGAATGCAATTATAAAGTACCGCAGGACGTCTAAATTCGCAGATATAAGAAACGAATTTATGTAAAAATGCTTTTAAAAGACCAATGTAAAAGCTTAATTTGATTAAATAATTAAATCAATAGACTATATTTTGTAATTTTCATGTGTCAAAGTAAAAAGCTATCTGTGCAAAGTGTAGTTTTAAAAATTAGATCTACATCTAGATCCTTTCTATCTAAACATGGTAAACATGGCCTTGATTCATCAAATACTAATACTTTCATAGAGTTGGGCAACTTTTTTTTTTTGAGGGTCTTTAGTTTGTTTTAGGGCTACTATACATACGTCACGGTCAGAGGAACATCCAAGGAACATTTGTACAAAGTTTCATCAAGATTGGTCAAAGGATTTTGATTTCTATTCGGAACACACATATTCCTTACATTCTACTTTATAGTATAGAAATGTACAATTTACAAAAAAAATTACATTACGTTTAAACGAAGTATATGTAGCTATAATATAATTTTCACAAAGATGTATACAAATCAATAATTAAAACTAAAATGAGAAAAACCAAATCATAAGAAGAAAACAAAACAATAAAACCCAAGAAAACCCTCAAAAACCTAATAAAACTCAATAAAACCTAAAAAAGACACTAGGTGGAGATCATGGTAAGAGATTCTCCATCAAGATAGTGGAAGACATTAAGATGGCGTTACACGGACGATGAGATGTCCAGTAGCGGATTTGCCTCATCACGTTGCCCGCTGGCTACTGTAAGGAATACTCCGTTGATGACGTTGTTTGGTGTCAGGTGACGTCGTTAATGTCTTCTGCAATGCTGTCCCTCGTGCTTTATGAATATATTTGAGTTGGGGTTTTTTACCACAGGCTTGGGTGTTTTGTTAAGGTCACGTTTTCGTGTTTATTTGAAGCATTGTGACAATGTCTTGTGGCTAATCGATTCGTTGCACGTAATTAACTGATCCGAGAAATACAAATAAAACCATATTCTCTTGACAGGAATACAGGGTGTGGTGGCTGAGACCAGTTAAGGGGTTTTGGGTTCGAATCTTGGTGTAGAATAGGATTTAGAATTTATGGACGCCCCTTAGTCAACCTAACTCTAATGAGTACCCAACATTAGTTGGGAAAATAATAGGCGGTATGTCGTTGTGCTGGCCTCGTGAATCGCTGGTTAACCGTAAGCTATAAACTTAGATGACCTTTACAGCGACCTATATATCGCAAGCTCCTGAAAGGGGTTACTTCACATATAGAATAGGACTAAAGAAACCTTTTATTTTTAATTCTAACTCCAACTCTGATAATTCTAAGGGAGTCCCTGTTCCGCTTCAAATAATTCCAATAATTAATCGACTTATGGGTTAATTTTTTAATTGATTCATGTTTTGTTAGGTAAAATCAATGATTGTGTGAAGTTTCAACTTGATCCAAGAATGGGTGTAAGAGAAATAATGTGTATAATTATCTGAGGGGACAAAACCCCACATATTTAGCTATATCGTTTAATGCTGAAGAATTTATTTCCCTTGTTGGTAGCTGACAAAATAATTAATTACCAGTAATTAATTGACTAATGGGCTTTTTTTTTATTGATTCATCTATTGTCTATGCCAATAAATAATTGTGCAAACTTAATCCAAGAAAGTGTTTGGGATAAATAACACGATAAATCCTTTTATCAGATAAACACAGTGAGTTGATATAGGCCTTATCTTTGTATAAAGACAATAACTCTTTTATATTACTTGTTAAAATTATATCAATATATTGATCAATGGGACAGATTAGTATCCCTTATTTACATTCAATGCCGCCAAAATAATGAAATCTATCAAATGTGTCTACAATAGAACATCTTCCATACTTAAAAAAAAAACACGCTCTCATTAAAACATAAATCTTGGCGCCGGTAAAATAAAAAAGTAAACGAAACGGAGAAAAAAAGCTCTTCAGTTGTCATAGAAACGAGATTATTTCCTGACACTGCTTCTTATTACTTTCAGAAATAACTTAATTTCAATCGTCTTACTGAAGTGTTTATTGTGAAGCAGCCAACCTGGCCGTCGTCTGCCCGATCAATAAAACCTTCACTGGCCAATAAAAGCACAAAGTAATGGGAGGTGGGAGGGGAAGTCGGGAACAAATACACACAGGAGATAATAAACGAAAAGGATGTTTTTGTTATAAAGTTATCTCAAATTAAAGAGGGGAAGGGGGGGGGGCTCACTTTAATCACTCAAAACTGTCTGAACATAATCCGTAAAGTAGATCTAGATGGATTCAATCCAATAAAATATCGAGGCGAAAGATAATGTGGTCATTAAGTAGAGATTGCCAGAGCACTTCTGCTGTATCCTGAGTGCACATTTTACGGGTTAACGGTTAATGGGGGGGGGGGGGGGGGAGGGCAGGGGGGGACTAAGTGCAAACAGGCCCGGGCTTTGCAAAGTGGGCCACCACAGATGGCCTCAAGGCTTAATGGGCCTCGCAATTCACGTATATGAGATGATACAGCAAACAAACAGCGAATCAAAAGTGATGTTAGTAGCATTATACACAAACTCAGGGGCGCCCCCACCCCCTTCTCTCGTCGTGTCAGTTACAGTCTTTTGTGTGTTTAAACAAAATAGTAATGAATTAACGCCAACTGACTATCAAATCTTGTTTCAACAAAAGTTTAATTAAATTTACATACAATTTGAGTTCTAATTTTAACAAAATGATCAGACAGATAGATAGAGAGAGATATAGACAGACAGACAGACAGACAGACAGACAGATAGATAGATAGATAGATAGATAGATAGATAGATTTGATTTGATTTGATAGATAGATAGATAGATAGATAGATAGATAGATAGATAGATAGATAGATAGATAGATAGATAGATAGATAGATATCAAGTCACTCCTCACACCATCTGACACCATTGCTTACTTGTTACATTATATACTTGAGCTTCACTCTCAACTTCTTGGGAACTTACGCTTACAATTCAACTCTTAGCCACAAAATAGAGGCAATTATAATGTCAGTATTGATAAGTTCTAGCATTGTTGCCTCTGCGTTTTCACCCCCCCCCCATCCCTTTTCCAATCTTGCTTCCCAGCGTTTTTTTTTTTTGCCCCATTTAAAAATTTGAAATCAGGAAAGTCAAGGTCACCTCCAGATAACTTCCATCATTTTTTCCCTCGGTGAAGAGTAACAAAGGGAGACAAGTGTCGTGTTGGAGAAGACTGAAGACCTTGTTGACAGACCGAGGACAGAACGAGCTATTGGCTGGGAACAAGACTATTGCCAATGTTAATACGTCACACAAGGAGTTCCGTTCATTTAAATGGGAATAAAAGACAAAAAAAAAGGGTAATTGGCAGAATATGGATTCCTTTTTATTTAAAGATTATTTCTCTATGATTAACGACTTATATCTCTGGCGTGTGTGTGTTTAACAAATAAGAATTAATAATATACGTTAAAATACAAGAAAAGTAATAATTTTTTTTCAAAAAGGTGCCGGTACGCCGTACCGGTGCGAACAGTCACAAAAAAAGCCTTGTATACATATTGTTACAAATGAACAGTGATAGGTAGAGGTCAACGTATGACCCCGGCGAGATGACACAGCAGCTAGTGTTCCCTGGAATCTACATGTACAAACAAAGACAGGATGTGACGTGCCCTCACGTGTTGTTCCAGGGGACGAACAGATCTAAGTAGGGGGACAGTTACTAATGAACAGTGACAGATAAAGGTCACTACGTGTGACCCCGACTTGATGACACTGCATCGAGTGTTTTCTGGAATCTACGTGTATAAATAGAGACAGGATGTGACGTTTCCTCACGTGTTATTTCAGAGGATACTAGCCGTGTTTGTGCAACTTTGGACAAGCGATTAGGGACTCTATATAAGCCAGAGAGTTAATGTGAAAGTCAGTCGTATGGAGTCGTATGAGCCGTTACAGTCGATACAGACGATGTAAGACGTGTGCGGCTCTGTGGAAGAGAAATGTGTACGACTCGATGCAAGTTAACTAGGGTAGAGTTAACTGGAGTGGACTACTGTCGTTAAAGTCTATACAGCGAACTACAGTGGACTTGAGCTGTTACAGTCGATACAGTCGATGTAAGACGTGTGCGGCTCTGATTCGGTAGACTTGAGTACGACTTGGTTCAGCTTTGGGAGACCTGGAGCGACACTGGGAAGTGTGTCGTTGGTCTGTTCTGTGGAATACGGCTCGAGGAAAGTTGAGAAGAGAAGAATTGCAACGAAGTGAAGAGATGCATTGCAACGAAGTATAGCTAACTGTAAACTGACAGATATTGTACAGTCTTCTACGCTACATGTTACATTGACGAATTGTTAGGGTTAATAGTCATTAAAGTTATATGAAACTGAAAGTTTAATCGTCAAGTTCTTTGCAGTGTTTTTATTTGTGTGCCAACTAATACATCTAGCCAGAAGATTCAGAAATACGTAACAATATATATATATAACAGATATTTTCACAACAATAAGGGGAACGTATCTTTACGAACTAGGGAAAAAAAAGTGAACTTTAAAAGCCAGGTTTGTGATATATTTTGAAACAAGAAAGTGAAACATGATTTTAAAAAATTGCAATAAAAAAATTAAGTAGCTTTTTTTAGAAGAGGTGACTTTTTTGCAGTGGTTCACCGTTTGCGTGGACAAATGTGGGGAACACCATGTATGCCATTTACGGCAAACTGCATTCCTCACACAAGCTTGATCATATGTTGATTGCTCAGCGAAGACCTTCTTTTCCACGTCAGCGTCATTCTCGAGATCTAGAAAAACTTGAGAAGCACATGTCCTTTGAACAGCTTGGAATAGTCCAGCATGTGCTTGCAAAGCAGGTTGCCAAAAAAAAAAAAAAAAAGCCCCCCCCAAAAGAACTAGTCAACTTTCTGCTATTCAGTATTTTGTCTCTTTCAACCAGACGACATGAATGATTGAGTTTTTGTAATTGATAAAATACAATTGGAGTAGACAGTAGAGAGTGAGCCGGACAATTTGACATTTTTGGGCAATTAAAGCAGGACGGAAGACACTATACCAAAAGATGACACGAGCAGTGGTATATACAAAAAATGTATGAAACTTTGATATTTGTATGTGTATTACGTAAACAATTTAAACATAAATTGGGTGAGAATTTATTTGGATTTTCTTCTTCTTCTTCTTCTAGCCAGCTTTATTGTTGCTGAGCTGTGAGCTCTTTTGCAGACTGTGCTAGGAAAGAAAAAGTGTGCTGTTTTCTTCAGTTGTTCAGCACTGCCGTACAGGGTGTTGGGATCGTGTCTTTCGTTCTGCTTTAATTTCGATTTAAAATAAACCCCCTTTTCGTTATTAACAGTTTAATATTATCATCTTATGTTACGGCTCGTCCAGGCAGATTTAATCTGTGTTGGGACGATAGAAGAAGCGGAAGAACGAAACACGTCACTAAGATAGCGCCGGTTTGTACAAAGTAGTACGTATAATTGACACTAAACGCTTACGAATAAATTTCAGGAATGACAAAATCTGTCCAATGCTCCGTGATTAAATCGAGCGTTAGCCTAATTGTTGACCAAACTTAAGGTTCTCCTGTAATGAGTTGAAAAGCTATTAGTTTTTTGTTTGAAAATGTGTATTTTCTTGTCTATTTGCAAAACCTGATGGGACTCGCTTTGACTCGCAGAGTTCAGTCATTATACAGAAACACCTTTCAGTCTAGTCACGTAATGACCGACTTAACAGTGAGATACTGAACCAGCCTGAAGCTAACCATGGCAATGGATTGATGAAGCCATTCAGAGGGACATCTGTCAAGTTTCCCAGAAGTGACGAGCCGAGCTGCATTCGACGAGGCCCCCAGCGAGTGAATTATTAAACACCCGTGTGGAAGGTGTATATCTAATTATTATCATTTCATCACGTTTTAGATTTGGCATACAAGTTTGATCGTGTAGGTGTCATTTCTTGTTTACCCAAAGTTATTTGATTATTTGTTTTTGTTTCATTAGATAATTAGCGTTTAAAACAAGAACTTACGCAGCAAGTGGTTCAAAGCTTATTTATAACTGCTAATTCAGACGATGTCATTTAGAATCGCGCCGACAAAATAATATCGAGTAGTTGTATTACAATTTTTTTGCAACTTATTTCAAAACACACTGAACTGAAACGGACAAGGGAAGGCTGTGAGATCAAAGCAAATATGGAGATCAGTTGAACCAGAAGCAAAGAAGGCAGGATGGACATGGACCCCAGCTGAAGGGAACTGCACAGAATAGAGTCCGATGGCGAAGTGCTCTTGTGACCTATGCTCCAAACAGGACACTTTATAAGCAACTTATTTCAAAACACACTGAACTAAAGCCCGCTAGTAATCTTTACATATTATTTTTTTCAAAGTCATGATGAAATTATGAATTCAATAGAAGAAGAAAAAGAAATTGGGATTCCAGAAATTTGAATTTTGTATTTAAAGAAAACAAAATTCTTTACGTTTAAAAAAGATTTTGTGACATCCTTGTTTTAATCTCATTTTAACCTCAGACATAATTCAATTTACTTGGAAGAGGAACTCTCATTAAAAAGAGGAAAGTTTCTCACAAAAAGAACTTCCCATTTTCTCTCTGTCATCTCTCTCTCTCTCTCTCTCTCTCGCTCTCTTCTTTTTCTTCTTCTTCTTCCTAACTCTTGTTGTTTTTATAAGATAATTTAAAACTGTAATTTGAAAAGTAAATTTTAAAATGCTAATGCTGTTAAGATGCTCCATCCCCCTCCCTCCCCCATCTCCTTTTCCATGGAAAAAAAATGAAAATTGAAAAGCTCGGGAGACAAAAATAAATACATAAATAATAAAACAAGACGTCTCAACCAAAATAATGTACATTTAAATATCAATTTTAGAAAAAATGAAGACTAGTTATATCATCGGTGGAGACCACCTCATGCATTCTAAAACAAAACAAGAAAAATATATAAAATATGTTTTTAAGACAATGCCTCCTTTGTACATCTTATATGGTAATTATCTCGCTCTTAATAACCGATGAACGTTGCACATTCATAGAAACGTGGAAACAAAAGGAACCTGACATGGATCTCGAAAATGGCTCTAAAATTTTTCATAGAATTTGATATTTGATATATATTTTTGGGGAAAGAATTACTATTAGCTGGCCACACTGGGGAAACTCTAGTTTAGCAGTTCAAATTTAAAAAAAAAATATAAAAAAAAATAATTTTAATTTGGCTAGAGTACTAGAAAACATTTAATTTTGAACAGACTACTTCTTCTAGACTTTCCGAAGGTAGGCCTTTTTCATTAAGGTTAACCAGGATGGCTGCCTGGTCGTGCGGTTTTCGCTCTGGACTGTCGTTCGGACTTATCGATGGTTCCGGGTTCAAACCCTGCCCGCTCCCATCCCCAGTCGTCCTGCGGGAAGTTTGGACTAGGAAGTAAATTATCTTCAACTCTGAAGGAACATCGGGAAACATGTCAAACATTTGACATAAAGAACCAAGTAAATGAATGTTCAGAAACATTTTGGGCCCAGTCTTCTACGTCTAGATCTGAAGGCCTATCACCTATCATTACAATCTTATAAGCCTAGTAGATTTATACATTCGCTTAACCAGGCTTTTCTCTGGGGGAAGGGGGAATAGGGCTGGATAAAAAAGGTTCCTTTTTTTAATATATTAAATATTCATTAGTTATAAGAGCAAGACAATCGCTCTATAAGATGTATATAGGAGGAATTGTCTCTTTTAAAAGAAAGCGGGTTTTGTTTTTCGTTTTTTTTAACCTTTAATTGAGAAGTCCTTATAATAAATGAAAAACTGTCATGGAATCCACATATTAATGAAACTATAAAAAAAAAATAATCAAACAAAGCATTAGGGTTTATTAAAAGAAATTTCTATAAATCAAATAAGAACATCAAACTAAAATGTTATTTAACCTTTGTTAGGCCAATAATAGAATATGCATTATCCGTTTGGGACCACTCAACTCAAGAAAACATTAAGAAACTAGAACAGACACAAAATAGAGCAGTGAGATTCATAACAAACGAATATTCACACTTGACTAGAGTAATACCTTTAGTAAAATCACTAAATTTAGAAAGACTTCAGGACAGAAGGCTCACAAGTAAAGTTGCTATTGTACATAAAACAGTGAAACATAATCTTCAAATACAAAAACAAAATTTAATAAAATACTCAGAAAGACACAAAGATAAAGGCACATTCCTCGTCCCATATGCTAGTACAAATTTGTACAAATACTCCTTCTTCCCTAGTACTATTAGTGCATGGAATGGGTTGCCTGAGCTAGCCAGGAAAACCAGTGACTTTGCAGAATTTAATTCATTGGTTAATATGCATGACTAAATGCATAACGCGTAGGACGTAATCATCTTCTTTTTTGAAGTAACGTCTGTATTATATAAGATAAGATAAGCCCTGCTCTAAAGTAGTAGACAACGCTCAGTCGGTTTCTTTCACATAATGATGTCAACAACAACAACAAAAATGACGTCATAACGGTATTGCGCCATACTCCATCTGTGAAAGACTTTTTTTTCTTGCTTGTTTATTTTGTGATTTATTATTATTATTATTTTTTTTTGTAATGTTTATTTGAAACAAGAAATGGGAGGTGAAGTCTCCACAGTGACAAAGTTAACAACACCGCCCCCTCCCTGCCTCGTGAGAATGTCCAACGGATGTCATAATATGGCCACAGCAAAGGTCCACGTGTGCCTGTGTGTAGGGGGGGAGCATGTTTCTTTGAATGCTGGGTGACAGGAGGCGAAGGCTGATGTCACGTGACCTGGTGAGGCAGTTGAATGGAACATTGAGGGGACAGACGTGAAAGGGCAGTAATGCATTGAAAGAAAAATCTCGAGAAGGCGTGAGTCGATTGGTAGTGAGGGAGTCATCAGTCGGGGGCTATTCTAAATTGGGAGCTTTAATGTGTTATTTGTTTTTTTACAAAGCTTGCATCAACTCACTCTGTCTGTCTGTCTGTCTGGTAAAATGTTTGTACACGATATTTCTCCCACACCCAAACTCGGATTAAGCTGAAATTTTGTAAGGTTATATATTTCACCTGACAAAACAAGAATAAAATAAAAAGTAAAAAGAATTAGTTAATTAAGTATTGGTAATTAATCATTTGGTTTGGTATCTTGAACAACAGAAAGAAATTGTACTTGACAGATGTGGTGGTTGGTATAAGTTGAATTAGTCTCTTTAAGGACCCATAAGCCCTTAGTGAACTTTTGTTTACGCATTTGAAACACGATAATGTAAACATTCACCAAGATACCCCCTTTTTCCCTCCCCCTTTCACAACTGGTCCAGACAAGTGATAGGATCATAGTGCATTGAGAAAGCTGAAAGTTAAACAAAAATAATTGGTAAAAATATTTTTAATCACACAGATTCATGTCTAGGTCAGCAGTGATAACCATTGCATGACTGATTCAGGCAAATTGATACAGTTACACTAATAATAGCTTTGTTTTTTTAAAGTACTTTTTAAAAATGTTTTTTTTTTTTAAGCATGTCGTTTACACTTTATTATAGTGGGAATTCGACAGCTGAGACACATTCTTATGCAGAGTCGGTCTTAGGCGAATTCTAGGTGTAAATTATTAAATTAAACCATTTTAACTTATTAAAGGTTTCCTGGAATTCTCCTGAAATTATAAAATATAAGAAAAAGTCATGAAAATCTCCTGAAATTATTAAAATCTTCTGAAAACTGATGCAAATCTCCTTAAAACACACAAAATTGTCATTTCGGAGTGTCAATCAATATGGAGAACGCCAATCCTACTCACGATTAAAAAACAACAACAAAACGAAACAGCTTTGTCAGCTTTCATTGAATACAAATGTAATAATAAGCCGAATTTTAACCAAAACAAGAAGTTCAAATACTTAATGTACTTTAATAGTCACTGACATACAAATACAGATCTAAATCTATCTCGACCTCTTCGAAAAAAACAACAACGATATTTTGCTAGTCGATAGTAAATCTAAAAGGCAGATCTGAATGTTTATCGGCTTTTTGTTGGAAAACTACTATCTACTGTAAAGTTAATTTGACAGTGATTTTGTACTTAGTAAACTATACATAAAATGCAAAGACGAATTTATTTTCTAATACAAAATCTTAATTTTCACTTATTATCCTTATTGCAACGCAAATTAGGCCCCGCGCAATCCGTTTCGCATAGGGCCCCGCAACCTGTAGGACCGGCCCTGTTCTTATGTATGCATTAACATTATCATGAATCTATTTTTTTCACAATAGAACTATGTGATTTAAAATCAGTATAATTATAGAGCAGTAGCCGAGTAGAGCTGTCTCGTTCTCTCCCTTTCACAACCTATTAATGTGTTTCTTTTGTTTTGTAAAACATTTATTTCTCGCATTTAGAAAGTGGAAATGTCGAAATTGTGTTAAGTAAAAACAGGAAATATATACGAAACGAAGCAATTTTCTGAAACCTAGAAAAAAAAAAAAAGACAAACTCAAAAAATTACTCGTTACGTGACAAAAAGGACGAAACAGCTTGTTTTGTTTTTTAATTCAACTTATTCATAACCTCTGTAACCAACAAATTGTACAACTTCAATGAAAGAGTTTTTAAGAGGCGGGTTGGAGATTCTATGACAACATTAACCGCATTGAATGTTGCACACTAGTCAAAAAGATTATTTTCAATCTGAATCTCGATGGTCGTCTGGAACGTTCACTTGGTCTTGTAATGCTGATAGTCGAAGTGGTCCAGTCGGGAGGGTCTGTGGTTCGTGTCCTGTCTAGTTCACCATGTTCTCTCTTACAAATATTTCATCTTGTACTGCTATTAGTTTTGAGACTACTAAACTTTTCTTTTCGATAACCACTGGGATAACTGGCAATATCAGACCGTCTGACACCCCTCCCCTCGTTAAGGTGTCCTTCATGCCCTCTCTCTATACAATGGCTGAGGGGAGTAATATAAGATCAATAATGGCTTCTGCGCAGCAGAGTTTTAAAAGGTTGAGGTCGTACGGTGAGAAAATTACTTCCGGCAAGGAAACCCGCTCCCCCCCCCCCCCCCACCTCAGGTTTCTATCGTCGAAGAAGTAAATAACTACAAAGCAGGGGTTAAAGGTCAGACAATAAGCTTTCACTGGACCCTCTTTCAGTCAACGTTTGAGTACCGAGTTGGTCGACCGCCATGAAAGGTTGATTACGGTGAGTACTTTCGTTGTCATGGTAACAGTAATTCGACAACAATTCTAAGAAACGTTTAATAGAATTGGAGATGTTATGTCTAACATTTATATCCTGACTAAGCAGAGGCGGCCTTAGGTGGTGGCGTGTGAGGCAACCGCCCCATTCCCCGAGCATGAGAGGGCCCCCGCGAAAGGAGATGCCCTTGTCACCGTTAGGGGAATGCGGTACGGTATGTAAGGTCCCAGTCAGTGTATGGCAATCACTAAGGGCCCCGCGTATTTCTATGCCCGCCTCTCAGCTAAGCAAGTAGTGGGCCTGCTTCAGCCCCTTCTTCCATTCACCTCTGTAGTCCAAAAGCCAAATAGAGGGATTTGACCGACCTGCTTCTTGAACTCTTGAATTCACCACTGCAGTCCTACCGAGTGACTGCTCAGACACGTCCCCCCTTAGCTCTCGGAGCTGGGGACACTCGTACAATATATGTGACACTATTTCGACGCTCTCTCCACTGTAACGGCATCGGTCTGCTCAGACACGTCCCCCCTTAGCTCTCGGAGCTGGGGACACTCGTACAATATATGTGACACTGTTTCGACGCTCTCTCCACTGTAACATCATCGGGAGTCGTAGTTCGGGCGAAACCGGGCAAAGTATGCCCCAACAGGACAATGTTCCGTCCTACACTGTGCAATGATTGCTTGTTCTGACCTCCTTAACCGCCACCGGATTGTCGCGATCTGGATGACGCATATGCTGCCAGACACTACGTGCTCTGTCGGATTCCTCCCAGGACTTTAACCACTTCTCATGAATGAGTGCTCGGATTTCTGCCGTTGCTTGCAAAAACGTGCATGGTGCTTCGAGGTGAGTGGCTGCCGAAGCTCCCTCTCTTGCAAGGGTATCTGCCGTTTCGTTGCCTTTCACGCCGCAATGTGGGGCGCCCACTGCATGAAAACGACAGCTCCAATGGCTCGGCGGATGTTATCTGCGGCGCCGACTGCCTCTTCTATTACGGACGACCCTCCCCCGCAGCAAGCCATAGCTAAGAGACTGGAGCGAGAGTCGGTGACTAGCACTAAGTAGTTGCGCTAGTTTTATTTTGGGTCATTCGGGCTCTAATAGCCTCGAATGCCCGAGTTATCCCTGTTAATTCAGCGTCCATGGAACATGCAGCGAAGCCGCATGGACCAGAGAGCCGGTCTGTTTCTGGCCGGTCTGGGTATTTCATCATACATACATCTCAAGTTCTCAAGTTAAAAAAAAAAACAATCTTCCTTATCGGGTTACAAAACAATTCTGGTATTGTTCTAAAGTAAATAGATCCAGGCCTCAAGTTACTTGATATTTGGATAAAAAATATCTGTGTGTTGGTTTAAAATGTATTGCAAAAAGAATGACTCTAAGAATTATATAAGCATCGGCTATAGGAACATCTTTAACGTAACGTTTAGACTAAACAGGGCCGGATTTAGACTTCATAGAGTACTTTATCTTTCGCTCTCTCTTAAAAAAGATTGAAAATACGCCTGGAACCCATTTTGTGGTCCCCCAATGGGGTCCGTAAGCTTTTGTTGCTTTCATCACCGATAATAAACCAAAATGGACGTGGAGGAACGTATCAGTGTTCAGCTGTTCACTGTTACAGTCGATTGTCGAAATAGTCGAAAAGTCTTTAAAGTATAACATGCCCATTCGATGTTAAGTCTGTTTCCAATTTTAATAATCTTAGATTATAACTATTTATACAAAAACTAAATTTTAAAATAGACGGACACTCATTTTAAGTTATGAAACAATCTATTAATCACGGTATTAAAGAGAGGAAACTAACGATAATTTTGATTGAGAAAATTAGGGAAAATGTGTGTGTGGGGGGGGGGGGAACGACCATAAATTACACCCCGATACCAGAAAAATGGAGGCGCGGTGGCTGAGTGGTAAAAGTGTTTGGTTTCCGAACCGAGGGGTCCCGGGTTAGAATCCTGGTAAAAACTAGGTATTTTAATTACAGGATCTTTAGTTCGCCTCTGAGTCCACCCAGTTCTAGTGTAGTGCGGGACGCATAGGGCATCAGGTTATGAGAAGCATCAAACTTTATCATGTTATGTATTAAGCTCCTATTCCCTTGAGCTTTTAGTAAAACAAAAACAAAAAAACAACAGGATAATATAGACTTAACGACATTGAAGAGAGATCTGAAGTTTTTTCAGATGATGTTCGATACTTTTGTTAGCAAGAAAGTACGTACGATTTATTTGTAATATCTTTTTGTGAAGTTGCTTTTTTTGCTTACTAGCAATACTCGAACAATGTTAGTTTGGGAAAAAAAAAGTCTTTTTTTATTTCGATTTTTTTTTTTGGAAGGCATCATGAGGAGTTACCGCATCGGGCATCATACACCTTAGCTACGCTACTGGGGGAGGGGGGGGGGTCTAACACACTCATCGTTTGGTATGGACTGTCTTGACGGTGGAGGTTTGGATTAGGAGTAATACATGGAACATAGGAATCTCATTTTAAAAAGGATTTAAATAATAAAGAACACAGACAGTTTTGTTGAGCTTGTTTTTGTGCAATATAGATGCGATGTTTACCAATAGCCTCGTTCTGTTTTAAAGTCTAAATGGCAGAAACGTGAAGCAACCAATCAGGTTTTGCTTTCAATTCTATCACGTTATTGTTATTTTTATATATATATATATTAACAGGGGCAGACAATTATTTTCTCACTTCTGTTGTTTCGCTGACAGCTGGGATTTTTCAGGGAGATAATTGTCACGCTACAGTCCCCCCCCCCCCCAACTTCCCTCCCCTTCCCAGTGCTCTTTACAGCATTGTACGCATGTCCAGTCTTTGAAGGGCATTGAATCCATCAATGAACAGTCGTTCCATTAAATCCACTAGTGACCAATTAATACATTGAATCTATCATTGTCCAGTTGTTCTCTTGAATCTATCAGTGACTTAAATCTATCAGTGACCAGTCGTTCTACTAAATCCATCAGTGACCAGTCATTTTATTTTATCCACCTGTGTCAATCAGTGACCAGTAGTTCTGTTGGATCTATCAGTGAACAGTCATTCCTTTCCATACATCAGTGACCAGTCAATCCCGTGAATCCATCAGTGATCAATTGATACCTCGTATCTATTAATGACCAGTTATTCCCTTCAATCCATCAGTGACAAGTCGTTCTACTAAATCCATCAGTGACCAGTCGTTTTCTTGAATGCATCTGTGTCAATCAGTGACCAGTAGTTCTGTTGGATCTATCAGTGAATAGTCATTCCCTTCCATACATCAGTGACCAGTCGTTTTCTTGAATCCATCTGTGTCAATCAGTGACCAGTAGTCCTGTTGGATCTATCAGTGAATAGTCATTCCCTTCCATACATCAGTGACCAGTCGATCCCGTGAATCCATTAGTGACCAATTGATACCATGAAACTATCAATGACCAGTTGTTCCCTTCCATACATCAGTGACCAGTCGATCCCGTGAATCCATCAGTGACCAATTGATACCATGAATCTATCAATGACCAGTTGTTCCCTTTAACCCATCAGTGACCAGTCGTTCCGTTGAATGTACAAACCTTTTCCCATAAATATCATCCTTACCAAGGGTACATCAATAATGTAACTCAGTAAAAGGCCGACCTACTGCCCGAGTTTTTTTGGGATACATTTGACATTTGACACATACACAACGCTCTGGATAGTGTCCGGAGGAAACATACACAACGCTCTGGATAGTGTCCGGAGGAAACATAGTTTTTACGAGACGGAGGGACAGACGGACGGACAGACAGAACACACAAAAATAATAGCGGCTATAGGGGCCGCTAAAAACACTTATACTAAAATGAACTAAAAGTACAAAAAAAATTTTAGGCTAGGCCTCACTACAGAATTATATATTTTTTTCTAGCAATCACGTTTTTGCACACAGACACACACACGCACACCTGTATCAGATATATTATCATTTCTTAGAAGTTGACTTTATCGACTTTTTTAAGTAACGTGTAATATTACATTAATTACATATATCTATGTGTATGTTTTTGTGCGTGTGTGTGTGTCTGAGAGAGAGAGAGAGTGAGTGAGTTTAATGACAAGGGACGTCATTAATCCACTGCACGCAAAGCTCTGCAAGCTATTTGTTTCTCCACGAGTTATTTTCTCCTTGCAGTGATGGATGATGTCCCTTTGTTATTTTACTTTGTTCTTTTTCTTTTTGTTGTTTTTTTTAAATAATTTTTCTTCAGGTGGTCAGAAAAGGAAGATGGTTAACAAAGCAAGAAATCTGGGTTAATTCTATGCGTAACTGAGACAATCTAGGTTATTGGATTTAGCAGGACTCAACCAGAGTCAACCTAGAAGATTGGATGGACTGATACATAAGTATAGAGTGAGTGTAGATCTACTTTCTGTTAGGTCTGTTTACACTAGAGATTTGTCACTAACATTTTGTATTGGGGGTGGACTATTTGAAACGGTCGGTGTTACTAAAATTAACCATCTCCAAATGAGTAAACCTACTATAAGTAGTAAAAAAAACACCTGCTTTTCATATCTGAACTTGGCGCCTATCAGAAGACACCAATGTGTTACAAGCAAGTATAAAGCAAGAGCTAAAGACATTTGTAAAGACGTGTGCTATAGATATGTGTTAAAGACAAATGCTATAGATATGTGTTAAAGACAAATGCTATAGATATGTGTTAAAGACAAATGCTATAGATATGTGTTAAAGACAAATGCTATAGATATGTGTTAAAGACAAATGCTATAGATATGTGTTAAAGACAAATGCTATAGATATGTGTTAAAGACAAATGCTATAGATATGTGTTAAAGAAGATTACTAAAGACATGTGTTAAAGACGAATGGTAAAGACGTTTTGAGGACATGTACTTAAGATAAGTGTTAAAGACGAGTGTTATAGACATGTGTGTGCTAAAGATATGTGTTGAGGACAGGTGCTAAGACTTGTGCCTAGAGATATCTTGTAGGCAATAATTTGTCAATTAGGCAATACTCTTTCTATTAGTTTGTCTATCCAGACTTAAAACTGGTATGGCATTTTTTAATAATAAGATTTATCTGTCAGTGTGACACGCGTATATATATATATATATATATATAGAGAGAGAGAGAGAGATAGATAGATAGATAGATAGATAGATAGATAGATAGATAGATAGATAGATAGATAGATAGATATAGATAGATATAGATAGATATAGATAGATAGATAGATATAGATAGATAGATAGATAGATAGATAAGATAGATAGATAGATAGATAGATAGATAGATAGATAGATAGATAGATAGATAGATAGATAGATAGATAGATAGATAGATAGATAGATAGATATAGATAGATAGATAGATAGATAGATAGATAGATAGATATAGATAGATAGATAGATATAGATAGATAGATAGATAGATAGATAAGATAGATAGATAGATAGATAGATAGATAGATAGATAGATAGATAGATAAGATAGATAGATAAGATAGATAGATAGATAGATAGATAGATAAGATAGATAGATAAGATAGATAGATAGATAGATAGATAGATAGATAGATAGATAGATAGATAGATAGATAGATAGATAGATACGATAGATAGATAGATAGATAGATAGATAGATAGATAGATAGATAGATAGATAGATAGATAGATAGATAGATAGATAGATAGATAGATAGATTAAAAGACAGAGAGAAAGAGAGATCTATATTGATAGTGTTGAACAGAAATGTATAACCATCTCCATCAAAACTAAGCGTCAACATGAACTCTGAATGCCTGAATTTCAATGACCAGATCAAACTGTCATGATCATCACTGGACGCAGACGACGATCCACTAGGAAACTGTTTGCCAACCCTTCACGCAGACAATGCTGATTAGCATATCCACCCCAAAAAATATCCATTCGAAATGTGAAAGGTCATCGTAGGAGGGGGAAAGTGACCTTTCGTGTTGACTGACCTTTAATACCTCTGATAACAGGGGGCTAATTATGCTGGACATGAAACCCCTTTCAAGTTGCGTTGGGCAGATTATCGTCTGCTGATAGGAAACAGCTTTTTATTATGCCTACTGTCATGTCAAAGCTCTGGAGCTAACTTAGCTCAAGCCCAAAACAATATTTTGTTATTTGATTTTTGGGCTATTAGTTTTGTTATATTCCGTTTTGGGCTATAAGTTTTGTTATATTCTGTTTTGGGCTATAAGTTTTGTTATATTCTGTTTTGGGCTATAAGTTTTGTTATATTCTGTTTGGGCTATAAGTTTTGTTATATTCTATTTTGGGCTATCAGTTTTGTTATATTCTGTTTTGGGCTATCAGTTTTGTTATATTCTATTTGGGCTATTAGTTTTGTTATATTCTATTTTGGGCTATCAGTTTTGTTATATTCTATTTTGGGCTATCAGTTTTGTTATATTCTGTTTTGGGCTATCAGTTTTGTTATATTCTGTTTTGGGCTATCAGTTTTGTTATATTCTGTTTGGGCTATAAGTTTTGTTATATTCTATTTTGGGCTATCAGTTTTGTTATATTCTGTTTTGGGCTATCAGTTTTGTTATATTCTATTTGGGCTATAAGTTTTGTTATATTCTATTTGGGCAATTAGTTTTGTTATATTATATTTGCTTGTGTCTGGTAATCTTCAAATACAAAAACAAAATATAATAAAATACTCTGAAAGACACAAAGATAAAGGCACATTCCTCGTCCCATATGCTAGGACAAATTTGTACAAATACTCCTTCTTCCCTAGTGCTATTAGAGCATGGAATGGGTTGCCTGAGCTAGCCAGGAAAACCAGTGACTTGGCAGAATTTAAGTCATTGGTTAATATGCATGACTAAATGCATGACGCGTAGGACGTAATCATCTTCTTTTTTGAAGTAACGTCTGTATTATATAAGATAGAAGATAAGATATTAGTTTTGTTATATTCTGTTTTGGGCTATCAGTTTTGTTATATTTTGTTTTGGGCTATCAGTTTTGTTATATTTTGTTTTGGGCTATCAGTTTTGTTATATTCTGTTTTGGGCTATTGGTTTTGTTATATTCTGTTTTGGGCTATTGGTTTTGTTATATTCTGTTTTGGGCTATTGGTTTTGTTATATTCTGTTTTGGGCTATTGGTTTTGTTATATTCTGTTTTGGGCTATCAGTTTTGTTATATTCTGTTTTGGGCTATAAGTTTTGTTATATTCTGTTTTGGGCTATTGGTTTTGTTATATTTTGTTTTGGGCTATCAGTTTTGTTATATTTTGTTTTGGGCTATCAGTTTTGTTATATTCTGTTTTGGGCTATTGGTTTTGTTATATTCTGTTTTGGGCTATTGGTTTTGTTATATTCTGTTTTGGGCTATTGGTTTTGTTATATTCTGTTTTGGGCTATTGGTTTTGTTATATTCTGTTTTGGGCTATCAGTTTTGTTATATTCTGTTTTGGGCTATAAGTTTTGTTATATTCTGTTTTGGGCTATTGGTTTTGTTATATTCTGTTTTGGGCTATCAGTTTTGTTATATTCTGTTTTGGGCTATTAGTTTTGTTATATTCTGTTTAACATTGCTGGTAGAGATAGATGTCACTAAAACCTTTCTTTACTCTTTTCTCTTGTACGAGATGTAGTGTACAAATAGGAACTTGATTCGAAAGTCTATTAGTATATTAATAAATAAGTATCGTCGTATCGATAGTCCCGAGTTCAAACCACGCCCGGTTTTACCCCATGACATGCTGCAGGACGTAGGCTAATATTGTTTATTTCTGAATGAAACTTCTAGAAACAAAAGGATTTTACATTTATGTTACCATTGATATCTAGAGCTTAATAGCAGCATTTAGTGATATTAGAACAAGTTAGAAGTAAATAACGTTTGTCTTTTTTTTGTTACAAAGCTTATATCTACTCTGTAGTTCTGTCTGTCTGGTAAAACTTTGGAACATGTTATTTGTCCAACAACAATTCTCCGATCAATTTGAAACTTAATAAAATTATTTATTGTACCTAACAAAACATGAATCATAAAAAAAAATATCCATTAGTCAATTAATTACTGGTAATATAAAACAATAAGTCAATTAATTACTGGTAATAAAATATTTTGTTTGATATCAAAATTGAAAATTAATCCTTCAGTCTTAAAATATAGGGCTAAATTTGTGGAGTTTTGTCCCATTAGATAATTGTAAATTTAATTTCTCCCATACCCATTCTCGGATTAAGTTGAAACATTACAAAATAAAAATATTGCACCTTACAAAATATGAATGAATTTGAAAAATTAATCCATGACTAAGTTAAATGTTGGTAATAGATTATTTTGTTTCATATGCAAAAGTTTTCATGTTTTGCTTGTTTTATGTTTAAGTTGTGGGCGACTTTGGGATCTTTGTGCGCGTTAATACCACAAGTCTTTTCAAAATAATGTGTCTCTTTTTTTTTGTTTGTTTGATTTTTTTGTTTTTCGTTTGTTTACCTCGCGAGAGTTTTACAATAACATTTTGCTGCTAAGTTGTTGAAAGAGCTTTTGAAATAATTTTTTAATGCAATTAATTGATGATCGAAAAGGTTCGTTGTTCCGTTGGATGACGGATACTCCGGGACTTAGAACTTATCATCTAATCTCCCTGAAGCACGTGAAAATGAGTAAGCAGTCTTTCTTTACGGTCTAATTTTTTCCGGCTATTGACCAATGCGCTCCCCCCCCCTCACCCTATCTCTCTTTCTGTCTTTCTCTCACTCTTTCTCTCTTTCTCTGTTTTACTCTCTCTTCTTTCTGAATCGCCTGAATTACAGGTCTATTGGACAGTGACCAACTCTGAGCTTGGCTAGTACTGCCTGTTCATCACGCTAGAAAACCCATCATGCATCCTGTTTGGCCAACTCTACTGCCTCCACAACTCTCTCTTCTCCTAACAATTCATTGCTGGACTTTTCGTTGCTTTTCGCTAACGTGCTGCGTGTATTACTCTAGAAAGCTGCATTGCACATTGTCTCGAGACTTTTGTTTCTTTCCCCCGGAAGAAAAGGAGAATGGAGTCAAATCTGCTCCTGGCAATCCACACACCCATTCAACAACCTACTTACTTTCTTCGTTATCAGATGTCTTATCCAAATCGTTCTCCTGGGTGATGGTCACTTCATGGCTGCACGTTTGGACCGCAGTGTCCGCAGCTAAAATGTGGTCAGTGGTCTGGACATCGTTCCCCATAGCTCCCGCGAGAGCCCTGCGGAGATCCTTGCGCTGCTTTCTGGTGCCTGGGATGCTGGGCAGACGAATGTCCAGTCTCGACCCGGCAGGTGTGGCTACCTGTAAACAATAAAAACAACAAAGAGAGTAATCTAATATCGAGATCAAAGAGAGGTCTTAGGGCAAGGTCAAAGAGAAGTCTTAAAGCAATACCAAAGACAAAGAGAAATCTTATAGCGATGCCAAGGAGAAGTCAAAGAGAAGTCGCATAGCAATGTAAAGAGCTGTCGGTTTTATCACTAGCCGAAACTAGGGAAACCCGAGGAAAAGAAATATTAATGAGCTTGATGATCTAAAAGATAAAAATAAAAATTTTCCCAAGTGCTCCCAACAAAAGATTTGTTGTTTTTTTAGACTATAATTTTTTTTTTATTCCTTGAGTTTTCTTTTAGCACGCTTAATTAAATTATGCATTAAATAAATCTTCATCAAATCTTGAATTTTGAATTACGAAAAAAAAATGGCTTCATTCTCCTTAACAAACTGGACTGTTTAAACTAGAGCAATCTTTCCCAAACTGTGTTCCGCGGAGCCCTAGTGTTTAGCGAGGCCTGCATAGGTGTTTCACGAACTACTGGAATAATTAACTAGTAGGTCACCACGTGAATAAATATATCTCCAAAAAAAAAAAGAAAAGTGTTCCTCTAAATACTCAGAATGTGTGAAGTGTTCCTCTAAATACTCAGAATGTGCGAAGTGTTCCTCTAAATACTTAGAATGTGTGAAGTGTTCCGCTAAATACTCAGAATGTGTAAAGTGTTCCGCTAAATACTCAGAATGTGTAAAGTGTTCCTCTAAATACACAGAATGTGTTAAGTGTTCCTCTAAATACTCAGAATGTGTGAAGTGTTCCGCTAAATACTCAGAATGTGTAAAGTGTTCCTCTAAATACTCAGAATGTGTGAAGTGTTCCGCTAAATACTCGGAATGTGCGAAGTGTTCTGTTAAGGTAAAATGTCTGGGAAACACTGACATAGAGCAACAGAGCAAGTAAAAGAGAAATGACATAGACTCGTGATGCACCAACGTCTATTAGACTTTTTTAAAAACATGAATTTGACTAACTGCGTTTGCTTTTTCTATTTGAAAGATGTCATAGTAATGTCAAGCCTACTATAAGATTTAAACCTACACTCTAACTATGGACAACTGGACGCTTAAAATTTCACCCCCTTTCCATTTTACTTTATTATAAACAGTGATGGATTTTGAATTGAAAAGGCCCTAAGCTATTTGAGATATAAGTCCATTATGGAGCCTTTTATAAGTCCAGATATTATATGAAGCTGCTAAATATTTCTTGTGGGCCCTAAGCTTGTGTTGTCTATAAGTACGCCCGGCCCTGATTTTATGAAATCAAATCATTCTTGCAATAACAACAAAAATGTAACCTACTCAATGTGATTGTCACACAAATATTAAGTAACCTCTGGTCGGGAAGTATCTATATATATAATTCTTTTCATAGCTCAACCATTCCCGACACCAAGAAGTCATGGAAAGATCACTCTCTAATTTCTGCAAGTCGGACTACAATTACCCAAAGTAACTTTAACGGTGAAAAAAACGAGGGGGGGGGGGAGAACAAGTAGTATTCACCCGTCACTAAATAGCAGGGCCGGACTTAACCATTGTGGGGTCATATGTGAAACGGATTTCGCGGGGCCAAGTTTGGGTAGGGATACGGATAATATGTAAAAATTAAGAGTTTGTATTCGAAAAAATATTCGTCTTTGCATTTTATTCATGCTTTACTACGTACAGAATTACTTTACGAGCCTTGCAGGAGCTCCTGGTAAATCAGGAGGCCGCGGGAAATCTGTTATAAGTTATAAAATGGTTTGATTTGATAATGTACACGTTATGAAAGTCCTATGAAGAGCGGGGCCCACTGTAGTCGCATAGGTTGCAGTGGCTTTATGCGGCCTTGCAAAATAGCATCGACTAGTTAACTTTAAAAGAATACAAGAATTGAATTCTAATCCTACAAGCTTTCTTTCTCTTAGACGTTTTCTTTTAGGATTTTAAAAGTGTGTAGTTTGAAATATTGATTTCATAGTATCCAATGGCGTCGCTAAAGGGGGCGAGGGTTGGGGACCGCAGTGGTTAACACCTTTCAGAAATAATCCCAAATGGACTTTTTTTTTATAACACAAGAAAGCAAAAGTCCATATCTAGTTTTAATAATCTTAAATTTTAAGACTATTAATAACGACATTACATAAATAGCATAGACGCATATTTTATATGTGTGAACCAAATCAATGAATTTAGGAGGTGACTCTTTTTACTAGAGTTTCGAGAAAATAGAGAGATCCAACTATATTGGGGAGGTGTTTTTTTTTAAAGGAGAGGTGACAGTGGGGGAGGGGAGAGGGAGGTTACACCATAAGCGACCGCACCGGATGACAAGAAACATAGCGACGCCTCTGATTGTATCAATACTCAGTTTGTGGAAGTTTCTCTCTCTCTCTCTCTCGCTCTCTCTCTTTCTCTCTCTCTCTCCCTCCCTCTCTCCCTCCCTCTCTCTCTCTCCCTCCCCCTCTCTCCCCCTCCCTCTCTCTCTCCCTCCCTCTCTCTCCCTCTCTCCCTCCCTCTCTCTCCCTCTCTCCCTCCCTCCCTCTCTCTCTCCCCCTCCCTCTATCGCTCTCTCTCTCTCCCTCTCTCTCTCCCCCTCCCTCTCTCTCTCTCTCTCGATTCTTCACCGTGCTTCCATTATACACGATCTTTTTGTTTCTTTTTTCTTTTCACTGACTCCAGCCTGGGCGTTTTCTAGCATTACGTAAGCTTTTTCTTTAACTCCCCCTCGGGAATGGGGATCAGGTCGAAATGGAGGAAACTGGTCAGCACATCACTTGTTCTGCCCAAGATGCTACAGACTTCATAGCTCACTAAGGTGAAGAATAGTATTACTAACAAAAAGTAAAGTAAATTTCCCATTTCAGACCTAGTGATCTATAGGGCAGCTGATATAAAGGTCATTGATTCTATAGCCCACTGTTAACGAGGGTGTCCTGTGGCAAGACACAATGATCAACCGCATTTGTTAGGTACCCATTAAAGCTGGTTGGACTCAGAGGCGCCCTGAAGATCCCGAAAGTAAAAAAATCATCAGGATTTGAACCCGGAACCCCCGGGTTGGAAGCCAAGCGCCTTATCACTCAGCCACTGCGTCAGTAGAATCTTACAAATAAAATATGAGTTTCAATCAATCTGGAAATGACGCGCGGCATTAGCTAAACAAAGCGGTTTAATATTTCGTGACTGGATGATCTACTGACCTAGTTAATAGCCTCGTTTTAATTCTTCTTGTCTTTGAGTTCGATGTTTGTGGTTTGCTTCCATCTTGATTCTCCTCTTTACTTTCCGTGTGATATATAGATATAGAGCCTACACCTTACATGTGAGACTATCCTAGCTAACAAATTAGATCACAATCTTGCAACAATTTAAAAATGTGACAAATTACTAGTTTGGCCGCAAATCACCCAAGTGCTACTTGGATTAAGTTAGGGGGCACGGTGGCTGAACGGTAAAGCGCTTGACCTCCAAACCGGAGGCCCCAGGTTCGAATTCTGGTGAAGAATGGGATTTTTATTTTCGGGATCTTTGGGCGCCTCTAAGTCTATCCAGCTCTAATGGGTACCTGGCATTAGTTGTGGAAAACTGAAGGCGGATTGTCGTTGTGCTGGTCACATGACACTCTCGTTAACGTAGGCCACAGAAACAGATGACCTTTACATCATCTGCCCTATAGATCACAAGGTCTGAAAGGGGAACTTTACTTTTCTTACTTGGATTAAAATACAACTATAGAACAATATAAACACGGCGATTTAACATTCCCTGGCTGTAAAACTCTCCCCCTCATTCTCTATAATCATCTCTCTCTCTCTCTCTCTCTCTCGCAATCTTCATTCCTCTCCCTCTCTCTTTCTATCTTTCTCCAAATCTTCAATCCTCTCCTTCTCTCCAAATCTTCAATCCTCTCCTTCTCTCCCAATCTTCAATCCTCTCCTTCTCTCCCAATCTTCAATCCTCTCCTTCTCTCTCCAATCCTCTCCTTCTCTCCCAATCTTCAATCATCTCCCTCTCTCCCAATCTTCAATCCTCTCCCTCTCTCCCAATCTTCAATCCTCTCCTTCTCTCCCAATCTTCAATCCTCTCTTTCTTTCCCAATCTTCAATCCTCTCTTTCTTTCCCAATCTTCAATCCTCTCTTTCTTTCCCAATCTTCAATCCTCTCTTTCTTTCCCAATCTTCAATCCTCTCTTTCTCTCCCAATCTTCAATCCTCTCCTTCTCTCCCAATCTTCAATCCTCTCCCTCTCTGCCAATCTTCAATCCTCTCTATCTCTCCCAATCTTCAATCCTCTCCTTCTCTCCCAATCTTTAATCCTCTCCTTCTCTCCCAATCTTCAATCCTCTCTTTCTTTTCCCAATCTTCCATCCTCTCTTTCTTTCCCAATCTTCAATTCTCTTTTTCTTTCCCAATCTTCATTCCTCTCTTTCTTTCCCAATCTTCAATCCTCTCTTTCTTTCCCAATCTTCAATCCTCTCCTTCTCTCCCAATCTTCAATCCTCTCTTTCTTTCCCAATCTTCAATCCTCCCCTTCTCTCCCAATCTTCAATCCTCTCCCTCTCTCCCAATCTTCAATCCTCTCCCTCTCTCCCAATCTTCATTCCTCTCCTTCTCTCCCAATCTTCAATCCTCTCCTTCTCTCCCAATCCTCTCTTTCTCTCCCAATCTTCAATCCTCTCTTTCTTTCCCAATCTTCAATCCTCCCCTTCTCTCCCAATCTTCAATCCTCTCCTTCTCGTTCAATATTCGAACCTCTCCCTCTCTCCCAATCTTCAATCCTCTCCCTCTCTCTCAATCTTCAATCCTCTCATTCACACCTCCCCACTTAACTTTCTTCCCTAACGTCTACTGTCCCAACTTTTCTTACACACAAATTAAATACAAATTAACCCGAAAATAACAATACAAATAATGACTACTGTTACTAATATTCACGACACCACCGCAGTATCGCAGTCCTTCTTTGTCTGTAAGTTTTGATCCGTTGCAGGGCCGCAGACAAAACCAAAAGAGACAATGAACTCTGCAGGACGTTGCACTTCACATCAATTTCAATAAGAAAACGCTCTTCAGAACACGAGGCAAGAAAAATACGAAAGTGAGACACGAAATAGAGAGACCTCGTCAGGGTTTTATTTTCATCACTTGAATGTGTGGGAAACACTCAGAATAGCATCAGGGAGTTATTTGTGGAACTGTCTAAATAACGAAAAGAAACAAAACAACAGAAATGCGTCATTAACGACGCGGACTTGAACATCTTGATGGCTTTTAAAACAAATGTAGAAATATCACTCCATCTAATATTTTATGTCTATATTTAAAGTTTTTTTTTTCAGTTATCAACTTGGTTATCAACTTAGTTCTGAGAGACCGAATACTAATAATTAGTCAAAGTAATGCAATGCATTTTATTTACCACAGTATTTGGTGATAAGACTTTGTGGTCATGTTAAACGAATGGAAAGAGGGCACTCTTTAACAACAGCGAGGCAGGGTGTCATGGACCAAGTTCAAGATTATGACGGTGGCCAAATCGAGTCATCCTTTATGTATTAGTACAGTGTTGCCCCAACATAAATCGACCTGCGGGCCATTTTAATTTCCGACACTGGTGTCGCGGCCACATAAAGGAATGGTACAAAAACGAAATGAAATTGACCTGAAACTATTTGAGTAGAAACCCGTGGATCTAGTACTTACATTCATTAATGGGATGTTATTATCTCTTTTGTTTTTTCATGCGTCAGAAAACGGCTTCATTTCTCTACTAAAAATATGAACAACAGTGTAGCTTGCTATACCAACGACTCATATTCTTGACTCTTTTTTGGTAAATATTAACATTAATCTTCCAATCTCCAGAGGTAGTTTAACAATCTTTTTATTCGAATGACGTTAATTTTGTTTTATAATGGCGATTCTTTTTTAAAAAACAGCCACACTTTAATTTACTACTCGAATATATTGGCTTATTATCATGTTCTGCAAAAATGTAAAGGTCTTTCCTTGGTACCAATCAATAGGAGAAAAAGTGAGGGCCCTAACGTAGGTAAAGAGACATTTTACAACCTTTTCTTTAAAAGGGGGGGGGGGGGGGTAGCGGATTTTCTACACTTTGTGACGACATTTCGGCGGGCCGGATGGAACCACGTGGCGGGCCGTATCTGTTCCGCGGGACGTATTTCGGACATCACTGTATTAGTACACATACAAAATGGCATCTCAATGCAGTTTATTAGTAGTATTAGTGACATGATAGTCAATTCAGTAATGACTTTTAACAAGTAGATGATAGAAATATGATACATTTAATTACTTACAGCTAAAAATTGTTTGTTTTTTCTTTCAAGGGCCCTAAATGGATATAGTCTGGACACAAAAATCCCTTCGCGCCATAGTTGCTACGTCATTACTCTCAAAGCAAACTACTTCATATAGGGGGTTCTCAGAATGTCAGCAATTTTTCAATTTTTATTTGTACGGGATTTATAGAATTGATAAAGAAAATTAAGAGAGCTTTTTTAACATAAACAATTCTCTGACTCCTGTTTCTCTGAACCCAGTTTCTCTGACCCCTGTTTTTCTGACCCCTGTTTCTCTGACCCCTGTTTCTCTGAACCCAGTTTCTCTGTCCCCTGTTTCTCTGACCCATGTTTCTCTGACCCCTGTTTCTCTGAGTTCAGAGAAACAGGGGTCAGAGAAACAGGGGTCAGAAAAACATGGGTCAGAGAAACTGGGTTCAGAAAAACAATATAAGAGAAACAGGGGTCAGAGAAACAGGGCTCAGAGAAACTGGGTTCAGAGAAACAGGGGTCAGAGAAGTATAAAGATGTTCAAATCAGAGATCATTGAAATATATCAATTGAAACAAAGTTCAATGTATTCATCATAACGAAACCATAAATAAAGCGATTCATAACTAGCCATTGAAGATCTTCAAGCAACCTCAGAATGAGTCTAGATGGAATCATAATTATAGTTCAACTAATTATCTCAGGGAAAAAAAACAGAAAATGTGAGCAATGAAAGAACAATGGCTTCAACAGAAACATTTCTTCCAAAGTTACGTCCTAAATATTTCACGAGTCTCTAATTTAACAAGATAATACAATAACAGTCTTTTCAGACCAAACGCTTTTAAAGCTCAATCTGAACCGTACAAGTTTTCAGACAACTGCTATGACAATGGAGTGCAAGGAGAACAGTCTCGAGATCACACAATGTTTCAAAGATCAGGACTTCATTGGATTTTACTTTATGAAAAATTAATTTGGAAGCGATTAAGGAATGTATTGTTTTCTACATTAAAATGGTCAGCGTCTTTATGGACATTGTAAAATAAACGCTACAATACAACTGACATCAAACTCTTTGTTACAATAATTATTGCGGTCTTGCTGTCCCCCACTTTTGAGCAGAACAATGGAGTCGTCCCTGGTTTTGTTGTCATGGTTCAATGAGCAGGGCAATGGAATTGAATACATAGAAATGTTCCACAGTGTTGAACCCGAGTCTTTCTTTTAAAATCTAAACAATACACTGAATGATAGTTTACAATAAAGCTCGAATCTCAGTCTTCTAAATGGTCTATTTCTTTTTATGATAACATTGTTTACCACAAAGTAGATGATGAATTGTATATAATATTATCTTATTTGTATCTCGTACTTTATATGGCATAATAGAAGCAATCGAAGGCTAATCGCTCTAATGATAGCCAATTATTGTGTTCAAATTAAATTCTCTCAGAATAAAATTAAAGGCCTACAGTCATTTATTGTGACATAATTATATACTTAATACCACTATTGACTAAAATAAGAAGATTACGATTCTTTTAGATTTAATTTGTTTTTGTTTAGCATAAAATTGGTAACACAATTTTGATTTTTAAAAATTGTTAATTTAATTAGTGGTTATTTGTAGGATGATTGTTGACATAACTCTGGTGTTATAATTTTTTTTTCTTTTTGTGTTTGCGTGACCGTTTCCTGACTAGGTGTTCTACGTTTTGTATATGATCTAGGCGTTCTATGTTGTTTTTTTATGTGATCTAGGTGTTCTAGGTTTCTTATGTTATATAGGTACTCATAGTTAAGATCTAGAAGATGTGCATGCACATGGGCTCTCGAAGGGGGTCGCAAGATCGTGCATGTGCACCTCCCCCCCCCCCTTTCCGGCTTCTAAGTAGCCGAATTCTAGCCAATTGTTTTCACCTTTAAATCTATTAACGTCTTCTAAGTAGCAACTGTGGTCCTTCTACTGACGTACAGTTGTAAGGATAAGCTATTGTATGAGACTAATAACAATAATAATAATCTTTACTCATAGAGAAGGAAATTTTCTACTAATTTGTGAATTACACCAAACAAAACTAGCCTAGGCTTTTCAGGAATTGATGCAGACCATGTACGTGCACCCCCCTCCCTGAATTCCGAGTAGCCAAATTTTAGGCAATCTTTTGCACCTTCAAATCAATGAACTTCATGAAAGTAGCAACTGAACCAGCAATGCTTCCACTTAAGTACAGTTGCAAGGAGAAGTTGCTATTGTAATAGACTAAATAAACTTAAACAGGAGTTGATGGCCGACCATGTCTGTGGCATGTACTTCTCGACAGACGATCTTTCCCTTTGCAACTTGACATTGAGTGACCTTTCCA
Organism: Biomphalaria glabrata; assembly: GCF_947242115.1. Lineage (NCBI taxonomy): Eukaryota > Metazoa > Mollusca > Gastropoda > Planorbidae > Biomphalaria > Biomphalaria glabrata. Next base: position 43,062,011 of record NC_074716.1, on the reverse strand, counting down.
TTTCTGGGGGAAAGCCTGGGTGTTAAATCTGAGAGTGCCGTCAACAATCGCCTCTCCTCCATACTTACCAGATCCAAAGGGATGGAGAGCCATCGCATTTTGGGGTCAGGTTGATGGAGAGCCCGACGGAGAGCAGTGATCTTACCACTGTTCCCCTGCCTACGGGGCTCTAAAATCGGATTTTCTGTTAGGCTTCCAAACCGATGCAAGAGCTGGAACTTGAAGAAGACTCTCAGCACTGTGCTCGATAAACGTTCATCGTCATCTCGATTAGAAGCAATTCTTAATAAAGTTATTGACAGTTTCGGTAGCCACAGTCAACGTTTGCAGTTGTTTTTTTTTATTATCGTAGGGAGTCTCGAGCCGCAACGTTTACAGTAAACAGATTGTTCGCTTTTTTAGTTTTTATTTTTATTTCATGGCACAAGCTTTAACAGTTCTCTTAATGTCACATAGAGTAAAAAAAAAAAAAAGGAGATTCGAAGCCGTTCTTTTCTTTAATAATCTGCGCAATTAGAAAGTATTTTAAAAAATTAAAACAACGACTAAAGTTAAAGGTCGCAACTTGCACCCCCCTGCGGGCGTCCCCTGTGCATGTAGCCTATATGAAACCAACGTGGAAGGCTTCAACAAAGACACGCGCCAAAAATTTACAACAAAAAAAAAATACATCGTAATTTTTGTAAACATTGCAAATAATAACATATAATATAACATATACTATAATCTTTTGAATGAGAAAAAAAAGAGACCTCTAACTCGACAACTCTGGGGCTAAGCAGCCCGGAGGAATTCCAGCTACCCGTCGCCTCAGCGTGGCCCTCCGGTGGAAACGTCTAGTGGGTGGAGACTAGATAGGCTAAGTAGGAGTAGCGAACCAGGCCCGGCCGGGCTTCACTGGGTGAGGTTGTTTTTTTTTCTCTCACTCGGGGTTGGGATGGAAAGATCGCCCGGAACCCAGTCCAAAAAGTCCGTCACACCGTTCCACATGGGGGCCGTCATCAGTGTCCCGTTAGCTGGAGTGACGGTCCCTGCACGGAATAGTGGCGGTTACAGTATAGGAATATGAGACAAGCTCCCCGCAGTTAGCACTGTTCTGAGACCGGGGACGGTGCGCTGTGTACACGGCACAGCCCGGTCTGGCCCATTCAACCGATATGGCCGTGTACCGTTGGGAACCCTCAGACAGAACAGGGGTGAAGAGCCCCATGTCCAGGCCTGGTGGTTGGATAAAAGCCTTTCTAACCATCAACGGGATAATGGCGCCTACGGCGCCGACGCCCTACTGGACTTCACTGAAGGGGACTAAGCAGCAACACGAAGATGAGGTGACTATCGAGGTTTTGAACATCCAGTTATTTGATTGGTAGTGTTAACAGATTCTTTTTTTTTTCCCAACCTACCAGCCTAGCCGTCATGTGACCTACCGAAGCTCCGCCCATTCGCTTCCCCCAACTCCATTCAATTCACCAATAAAGATATAAATCCGCTTATTTTATTAAATGTATTGTACCGGAAGCTCAAAATTGGAATTAGTGAAATCTGCCCATGTGGAGTATCACCAGAGAATGACGACCACGTCCTCCAAAACTGCTCTCTTCACCAAGAGGCCCGTATAAGACACTGGCCCCAAAACACCCCAATAGAAAGAAAACTATATGGAGAGCTCCCTGATTTGGAAACCACTGCGCAGTTCATCTCATTTATTGGTCTAGTCATATGAACACTCCAGCATAACAATGAGAATGAAGAAGAAGAAAAAAATTAAATGTATGAGTACTATGAATACCTATATCTAAAAAGTATGTAATAATATATATAATTAGAAGATTGCTCGTATGTACCGCTGGATTTACTTACATTTGTTTATTAAAAAAATACTTAACATGAATATTTTAGTTTTAAAACGTGTATATTTTCTAGTTGGCGGAGGGTAAGGCCATTGGTAGACACGCTTCCGTAAATCAGGAACTGCATTTACATATTCCGAGCGAGCTACAAGTGGACACTTCTGAATCACGACAGTGTTGCCCCTCCTCCCCCCGACGTAATATTTAAAATGTTGGAGGTAAAATTGCGAAAAAAAATGTTAGAAAAAAAAAGTTAAAAGTTTCTGACCCGTCGAAATTCGGATATTATATTTTTATCTCTTTTGTGGAGGCCCCTTTCTTGTGGAGGCTCCACTTGTCCTCTGTTAAATCCGGCCCTGTAAACGAACATAATAACAACTAACATAATCGATCATCAAAAATGTTTCTAATGCTCACATTTCTCCTCTCAGAAGTGGTTTACTAAATTCTCCGAATGTGTGAAGTGTTCTTAACAGTTAAAGTTTGGGAAACAATGGTCAACCATATTGTAGTAACCTCCCCTTATTGTGTGTGTTTTTATAATCATCAGTTTTTGTGTGATTTAATTATAATTTATTATAATACGTTGCACTTTTCTGGAAATCCGTAACTAGCGACAGTGAAACAAAGTTGTCGCCATTTAGTGACAGTGAAATGCTAACCGTCACCACATGATGCCTTAAGCAACGAGGCTCTATTTAAAGTACCTTCAGCTACAATTGCAAAACTAGGTAACGCGCTTTAGCTTTACAAGCCCCAAAAGGCATATCATATAATTAGCCGACACGATAAACTTCCGTGTGGCCAGGTAATGACTAAAACTCAAGTCTTATCTTTCTTTTTCCTGACACTTTCAGGAAGTTAGTTTAGTGATAGAATGGCGAGGGGGGGGGGAAAAATCAATGCAAGGACTTTCTACCCCCTCCATTTGATCAAATAAATTGCTAAAAGTGAAAGAAGCATTTTTTTGTCAAAGTAGGACTATGGGGATAGCATTTTTAAGGCTCTTGACTTCAGAGGCTTGAACCTTTTTCAAGGATAAATTTACCAAGTCATTAAACATTTATTTAAAAAAAATGCAAATATAAAGGGTTTAATTTTGAAGCCAGTGATTCCCAACCAATTTCTGTCTAGGGGCCATTCCGACAGATATAACATTGGCATCTTCGCTACATTTGGCCCTTGAGTCTAATAAAAACTGACCGTCTTCTACTTCAATATGCACTGAAAGTAAAAGCTTGGAGTGGTCGGATAGCATCGCGTCACGGGCTGGATAAGCCCCGCAGGCCATAGTGTGAACATCACTGTTTTAAGTGTTTAAGTTTTAGACTTCCCACTCACTCGAATTTATAATGTAAAGAAGAAATGGGGATGGGGGAGTGATAAATAGTTTGGTGGTAGACTGACCCAAACTAAGTAGGGTAAGTGGGTCAGTCGTTTGAGACAATTATGTTCTATTTATTATCCGGCACCTGCTGGAAAGGGTCAACAGGAGGTTGCTGAAAAGAGCCAAATTGATCTCAACTGAACAATAAGTTATGATGATATATGAAAGAAACTGCCTAATTTGGAACTCGGTCAAAATACGGCAGGTCAAAATACGGCAGGTCAAAATACGGCAGGTCAAAATATGGCAGGTCAAACAAAACATGGCGGGTGGAAACACAGACAAAATATGGCGGGTGAAAACACAGACAAAATATGGCGGTTGGAAACACAGACAAAATATGGCGGGTGAAAACACAGACAAAATATGGCAGATCGAAACACAGACAAAATATGGCGGTTGGAAACACAGACAAAATATGACGGGTGAAAACACAGACAAAATATGGCAGGTCGAAACACAGACAAAATATGGCAGGAGAAAACACAGACAAAATATGGCGGGTGAAAACACAGACAAAATATGGCAGGTCGAAACACAGACAAAATATGGCGGGTGAAAACACAGACAAAATATGGCAGGTCGAAACACAGACAAAATAAGGCAGGTCAAAATATGGCAGGTCAAACAAAACATGGCGGGTGGAAACACAGACAAAATATGGCGGGTGAAAACACAGACAAAATATGGCGGTTGGAAACACAGACAAAATATGGCGGGTGAAAACACAGACAAAATATGGCAGGTCGAAACACAGACAAAATATGGCGGTTGGAAACACAGACAAAATATGACGGGTGAAAACACAGACAAAATATGGCAGGTCGAAACACAGACAAAATATGGCAGGAGAAAACACAGACAAAATATGACGGGTGAAAACACAGACAAAATATGGCAGGTCGAAACACAGACAAAATATGGCAGGTCGAAACACAGACAAAATATGGCAGGTGAAAACACAGACAAAATATGGCAGGTGAAAACACAGACAAAATATGGCAGGTCGAAACACAGACAAAATATGGCAGGTCGAAACACAGACAAAATATGGCAGGTGAAAACACAGACAAAATATGGCAGGTGAAAACACAGACAAAATATGGCAGGTGAAAACACAGACAAAATATGGCAGGTCGAAACACAGACAAAATATGGCGGGTGAAAACACAGACAAAATATGGCAGGTCGAAACACAGACAAAATATGGCGGGTGAAAACACAGACAAAATATGGCAGGTCGAAACACAGACAAAATACGGCAGGTCAAAATATGGCAGGTCAAACAAAACATGGCGGGTGGAAACACAGACAAAATATGGCGGGTGAAAACACAGACAAAATATGGCGGTTGGAAACACAGACAAAATATGGCGGGTGAAAACACAGACAAAATATGGCAGGTCGAAACACAGACAAAATATGGCGGTTGGAAACACAGACAAAATATGACGGGTGAAAACACAGACAAAATATGGCAGGTCGAAACACAGACAAAATATGGCAGGAGAAAACACAGACAAAATATGACGGGTGAAAACACAGACAAAATATGGCAGGTCGAAACACAGACAAAATATGGCAGGTGAAAACACAGACAAAATATGGCAGGTGAAAACACAGACAAAATATGGCAGGTCGAAACACAGACAAAATATGGCAGTTCGAAACACAGACAAAATATGGCAGGTGAAAACACAGACAAAATATGGCAGGTGAAAACACAGACAAAATATGGCAGGTGAAAACACAGACAAAATATGGCAGGTCGAAACACAGACAAAATATGGCGGGTGAAAACACAGACAAAATATGGCAGGTCGAAACACAGACAAAATATGGCAGGTCGAAACACAGACAAAATATGGCAGGTCGAAACACAGACAAAATATGGCAGGTCGAAACACAGACAAAATATGGCAGGTGAAAACACAGACAAAATATGGCGGTTGGAAACACAGACAAAATATGGCAGGTCGAAACACAGACAAAATATGGCGGTTGGAAACACAGACAAAATATGGCAGGTCGAAACACAGACAAAATATGGCGGTTGGAAACACAGACAAAATATGGCGCGTGAAACAAAAGGAGGGTGGGACACACAATAACATGTACACTAGGTAACTGGTAAAATGTCTCGCGGAATAAAAAATGATGGTCCGGTTAAAATTTACCCTAAGATCACATGAAATACAGAAAAGGCTTACGCAAATATATAGTCCGTGCGTCATTGAGAAATTCAAAGCTTCAACTGTAAAAAAAAAATGCATCAGACGATGCAGCTTATGAATTCAAGACTCTTAAATAAACACACGACGATGCGATATTTGACTTTCGTCTATCTTTGCCTGTGTTTTCACCTGCACGATGTTGTGTCCACAAAGTTGTATCATTTATTTGTCGGTTTTTTACGATCAAGGCGAAACTTCCTGCACAGACAGCAAGGGATGACAACAGCAAGGGATGACAACATCAAGGGATGACAACAGCAAGGGATGACAACAGCAAGGGATGACAACAGCAAGGGATGACAACAGCAAGGGATGACAACAGCAAGGGATGACAACAGCAAGGGATGACAACAGCAAGGGATGACAACAGCAAGGGATGACAACAGCAAGGGATGACAACATCAAGGGATGACAACAGCAAGGGATGACAACAGCAAGGGATGACAACAGCAAGGGATGACAACAGCAAGGGATGACAACAGCAAGGGATGACAACAGCAAGGGATGACAACAGCAAGGGATGACAATAGCAAGGGATGACAACAGCAAGGGATGACAACAGCAAGGGATGACAACAGCAAGGGATGACAACAGCAAGGGATGACAACAGCAAGGGATGACAACAGCAAGGGATGACAACAGCAAGGGATGACAACAGCAAGGGATGACAACAGCAAGGGATGACAATAGCAAGGGATGACAACAGCAAGGGATGACAACAGCAAGGGATGACAACAGCAAGGGATGACAATAGCAAGGGATGACAACATCAAGGGATGACAACAGCAAGGGATGACAACAGCAAGGGATGACAACAGCAAGGGATGACAACGGCAAGGGATGACAACGGCAAGGGATGACAACAGCAAGGGATGACAACGGCAAGGGATGACAACGGCAAGGGATGACAACAGCAAGGGATGACAACAGCAAGGGATGACAACAGCAAGGGATGACAACAGCAAGAGTTGACGACAGCAAGGGATGACGACAGCAAGGGATGACAACAGCAAGGGATGACAACAGCAAGGGAACATTACGACGACAGACTGAAACGCAAACAATGCTAACTAGCATCCGTCCAATTACCTTGCCTATAGCATGCACGTATCTTTAGATGTCTTTTTTTTTTTGGACGTTTACAAGAAAAAACAACGCTAGTTTTATCTCTTTAAGTACTAACAAGATTATCCCTAACAATTTTCTTGTGACCATTTTAAATCTGGCCAAGATCTCTTCTCGCAACAAGAGACATACACTTAAAGATGTTCTTTTAAAATTTGATTCCGGAAGTGACATAACGGAAGTGACATAATGGACGGTGATCACATTCACAGATAGTTGGATTATCCGGATGTAAAAAAAAAACAGGAAGAAAAAAAATCCATATTTATCTTCTGGTCAGCTATTTGTGGGTGAGATGTGGTTTTACGTTCATGTACAGTGCAACAGAACAATAGCCTGATATCCTGTCGTCTGCTGTGCACTATAGAAGAGCATATTAACCAAACTTGGCAGTTCAGCCTTCAGGCAAATCGGTCTGTCTTAGAGAGATAATTTATGGGCCATTCAAAAATGGATAAGTTGGACAGTTTCATATTTACGGGGACAAAATCTACAGCGCTCATGGTTTCCTTGGAGTTTCTATCTTTTGAAGAGGAACATTTACAATGGGATTTCCGTTCTAAATGGGAAGATCATTGATTGATTTCTGATAGGAACAAAAAAAAGAGGAAAGGGGATTATTAAATATGAATTTTTTTTTTTTTTTTTTTTTTTTTTTTGGGGGGGGGGGGTGAAAGTTAATTTTTTTCGATATTATGATTATGAAATTAAATCGAATGCATAGATTCAGTCCAGAGAGTTCAAATCTTATCTTACGTAGTTCAATGATGGCCAGCCACTTCCAGCCTCGGGGCCTTATAAATTTCCGACACAGGTGGTATGGGCCCAGTGACGGATTTACCTATAGGCAGCAAAAGATATTGCTTAGGGCTCCCATCTGCTGGGGGGCCCTTAAAATGGTAACCAGATATATTCTTAATCACTTTTATTACAACGGGCCCCATGTCTCAGAAAAGCTTATGGCCTTATAAAGTCTAAATCCGGCCCTGCACTAGCCTCAACATATTTTAAAATGTCGAGTTCAATGGAAACAATCCGCTGCGACTTTGTTTTCCACTGTGGGAGAAATCTTCCAGGGGCTGGATAGCAGTGGGTCAGGGACCGAATATGGCCCGCGGTCCGTAGTTTGGACATCCCATATATGATTTCAATGTGAGATCCATATCGGCCATTGATTTAACTTTATTTTTTTTTTAGATCACTTCAAAAGCATTGCTCGATGCAATAAGCAACAAATATAGCTCCCTAGTTAACATACAGATGGTAAACCTACAGAATACAGACATACCACACGTGTTCAATAGAATAGTTATTGATAGGTCTTGGTCTAGAATGTCTTCTTTTTAATCACTCAATTCTGCATTCCCAAATCTCGTCATATCTCACTCCCCCCCTTTTCTTTTTCTTTTTTTTTTTTTTGGTGTCTTTTTCCATCGCTCTTTTTCGTTCTTCTTACTCACTCTTTCTCTCTGCTTCTGACTCTCACACACACACACGCTCACAAAAACTAAAATTTCTCATTCTGAACCTCTTTTTTTTTTCCCTTTTTCTTTCTCTAACCAGTACTTTTATGTACATTCTCTTTCTTTATTTCTCTTTCCGTCCTTGCCTTATTTTCTGTCTATCTATCCATCAATCAACCAATCCCACCACTCTTTCTCTCTCTCTCTCTCTCTCTCTCTGTAAATATATATATACAGTATATACACCCCCACCTTGTTGTTCTACATATTACGCAATCACTAGTTGTAGTTATGAAACAAAGCCTGGAGTAGGTGTCAGTAGGTGTCAGTAGGTGTCAGTAGGTGATGATAAATCAATACGTTTTGATCTTAGCATAATTTTATTGTGACTGATGGAATATTGAACAGAAATGAGCATTGTGTCTGTATGTGCGTGTGTGTATGTAGAGTGAATATATATGTGTGAATATAGGTATCTATATTTGTTATGTGTGTATGTGTGGACCAGGGGCGGACTGGGTATCAAAATCGGCCCGGGCATTTTCCATATAACCCAGCCCAGAAATGGCATTTCATACTATATGAGTATATGTGTATAATATATGTAGATAAAGTTTGATAATGAATCGGAGACTGGATGTATGCTTGCGTAGGATTACGTACTGTATCTTATTTAAACATGTATGTAGTCTGAAAACTATTAACAGTACAATATCAGCCTTAATAAGTTTGAAATGAATATAATGTAATATCTCTGCTCCTACATTGAAGCGTATGGTGCGCACAAGGGCACTGTTAAAGACGAGTGAGTGGGTAGAAACAAGATGGCGGACTGTTGATTCCGGATACGTAGATAGAGAAACAGAACTAAAGATAGGTTAGGAGTTTAGAACAGCCTGAGTTGTAGAAGAGATCATTGCCAGTGTTGTCAGCAGTGTAGGTTGGCTGGTCAGGAAAAAGTCTAGTGAGGAAACTGTGGAAAGGGTCGTTCCTGTTAGTGGGTTAGTGGAAGACATTCCTTTTAGTTAAGGCCCAATGTAGGCCAATACTATCGTTCCTGAGACACGTCATGTGACCTGTGTTAGTGGTAAGATAGAGAACCCTGTTGGAACGTTAAGACAGGCGGCAACAGTGAACGTGTATGTTAGTGGAAGGCAGTGGCGGAGACAGAGAACCATGCAGGCCAGAGCAGCTAAATTAATTCATAGACAGAATAAGACATTTATGTTAATTCTGATCGTCTAATAACTTATAAAAAAATATCTTGTAGATTAACATCTCTAAATCCTTACAAGATTATAAGTGTTACTTCAAAAAAGAAGATAATTGCGTCCTTCGCGTTACATGTGTCACTCTAGTCACACATTTACATGTGTCAATCTAGTCACACATGTTAATGAGTGACTTAAATTCTGAAAAGCTCTTGCTTCGTCCTACCACATTCATAAAAACGTAATTTTTGTATAAATATACCATGCCCCATTATTTACAGGGCCGGATATAAGTATGTGGAGACCCTGGGGCAGGATTTTTGTGAAGGCCCCTACAGCTTTTCAAAAGCTTTAATGAAATTCCACTTATGAATAAAAATACTTATGTCTAAAAACATGCTAAATTTAATCTCAATTTCCATTTTTTTAAACATTTAATATGCAAATTTTAGTTTTAAGAAGTGTATAATTTTGAGTTTGTGGAGAGTAAGGACATGGGCGCCCGCCTTGATGTGCACATGCACCCCCCTGAATTCTGAGTAGCCGAATTCTAACCAATTTTTGCACCTTCAAATACATTAACTTTTTCTACGTAAAAACCAAAGTGCCTCCACCGAAGTACAGTTGTAAGGATAAGATATTGTATTAGAAGACATATAACGATAATAATTAAAATAATCTTTATTATCGAGAAGGAAATTTTCTTCAAATATGTGCATTACACCACACGTGCACCACCGCCCTCCCTAATTAGCCAAATTTAAGACAATATTTTGCACCTTAAAATCAATGAACTTCTTGAAAGTAGCAACTTAACCAGCAATGCTTCCACTTAAGTACAGTTGCAAGGATAAGCTATTATTGTAATAAACTAAATAAGCTAAACAGGAGTTGATGGCCGACCATGTCTGTGGCATTTAGTTCTCGGGAGAAGATCTTTTCCCTTTGCAACTTGAGAAGGAGTGATATCTCCATTGCTGGGGGAAAAGCTAGGGTGATAGATTTGTGAATGCTGGGTTTCCCATACGTCAACAATCGTCACTCTTCCATACTGACCAGATCCAAAGGGATGGAGAGCAATCAGAGAGCCATCGCAATTGGATGTCAGGTGGTGGAGAGCTTGCGGAGAGCTGTGATCTTACCACAGTCCCCACAGAGAGAGAGAGAGAGAGAGAGAGAGATACCTAGTGGGAAGCGTGGTCGAGAGGCTAAGCTTAAACTTGGATTGGCTTGGCTACCTATGAAGGGTTCGAGACCCGACTCAAGCACAGTTGCTTTTACTGAGCGCCTAAAGTCAGCTCGGAAAACCTTCTCCCAGATACCCCCTCCCAACCCCCTAGACGTATCAGAGCTGCTTAACATGTTCATCTTCCGCTAGCAAGTATTCTTTCTTTCTTTTGTTTTGTCGGTAAGTTCTGACCTTTTCGTTCAAGGCGTAGAGTTTATTGGTGATGTCCCGACCGATCAAAGTCTTCATGATACAAGCCAGGTAGGGCTCTTTGATAAGTAGATACTCCACACTCTGACGTGGCCAGAAGATATAACGGCACAGTCCTGCAGCCACTATGGACACCTGGTAAAAAAAAATTGAGATGCGGGGTTTCACGTATGAAATAAAATTCTAACCATGAGATCACGTATGAAATACAATTCTAACCATGAGATCACGTATGAAATAAAATTCTAACCATGAGATCACGTATGAAATAAAATTCTAACCATGAGATCACGTATGAGTAAAAGTTATAGCTATAAGATCACGTATGAATGAAAATTCTTTATTTAAGATCACATCTCCATGGCAATTATCTACTGGATATGTGCATGAAATCGACAGGATACTCTCTAACATATTTGGCCGATGAAAGCAGTGTCTGCGAACTATATGAAAGAAAATGATTTGTATATAACATGAATCATAGTACAAATAGCACACCCACTTTTGCTTTAATAATTCATACTTTAGTTGTCCTTCAATTTACTACCCTCTGAGGTCATCAGCACATAAGATTTAGAATGGGTTGATCGTTCAAAATATTTTGTATTGTAGTATTAAGAGCTGATGACCAAAACAATACAAGACTTAAGAAAGTTCATGTCTGCAACATTTTATATGTTGACATTTCTTCTTGCTCTGGACATTTTCTCTTCAAAAAGTTAAACACTAAGATTGGTAACAAAAACTCTCTTCGACTTTAATTTGATTGGGAGGGGGGGGGAACACCCATAAAAAATCTAAAACGATTTAAAAAGTAAATAAATATAAAACTCCTACACTTCATGTTTCTGTTTCTGTTTCTGCAATGGGACAACAAAAGAGTGATTTAATTTAATAATTCAATACGTTTTATTATTATTTTTTTTTATTGTTTGGTTTCTTTTGAAATGTCAAATTGTGTATTTGAACATTTTGTTCCACGAGATTGATTGCTCCGTCCCTTTCAATGCGGATTAAAAAGCAAATTAGGGTGGCATGAATCTTATCTTGTTATTACTATATTATTATTGGTTATAATTATAACTATTCTTTTGTGTGTTCTTTGTAGACTAATATGGAAACAACAACAATGAAATAAGACAGAAATAACAAAAACAGCCTCGATATGGCTTTGTGGGGGCGGTGAAAACGTAATTTATCTACCTGAAATTTTTCCTCTCCTGTTGAAGTGGATTCAAATTCCGGTGAGTCGATAAACTGTTTCTCAGTGATCGTGTGCAGGAGACTTCGGTTGCTGTAAGCGTGCATGCTGAAGAGCGCAATAGAAATAGAGATCATTAAAAATACAATTAATTAAGTTAACAATTCTATGGACCACTATGCTCTGCTTTGTCTTTATTTTTTCACAAGAACCAATCCGATCGTTTAAAAAAAAGAATCAAAATAATTCATTTAAAAAACTAAGATATTAATATACTACCAAAAAAAAAAAAAAAAAAACAGTCACGTGATTTCCATTTTAAAATATTTTTGTTTTAATTTTTGGTTTTGAGTTAGACCAAACCATTATTTGTATGTGTACAGATTACAGATGTTGACAGTGTGTTGTCTGCATAGCGATAGAGCGTATGTCTCAAGGTTCATTTATTTGTTTGTTTGTATCGGATGTTTCTTCACATTTCAAGACTATTACATCCTAGCCCATAGCCCATACCTCCCGCAGAACTGTGGGGGATGGCGGCGGGCGGAGCTCAAAGCCGAGATTATTGTTTATGTGTGAGTAAAGTGAAACACTGTATACTGAAAATATAAATACAAAATACTGATACTGCGAAATGGAAATGCTTTCAAGGATTAATACTAAATAAATAAATGAAACAGGTGCAGTACCTAAGTTGCATTTTATGTTATTTTTAAGAATATAATTTTTACTTTAGAAAATTATGTAAAGTCCCACTCAAACTATTAGCGAAACAAATACCAATACATATAATTAAGGTTGCGTGTCAAAGTGTAAATGGGTTTATGGGTTCATTTTTCTACCCGTCTCAATTCACTGTTGTTGTTTTGTTGTTGTTGCAAGAAAGAAGGCGCTACGTAAATAGATCCTGCTTCTATTTTTAGAACACATTTTTTTTTTACATCTCCTTTTGTAAATCAGCGAGGCACGCTTGGCTTCCGAACTGGGGGTCCCGAGTTCGAATCCTGGTGAAGACTGGGATTTTTAATTTCGGGATCTTTAGAGCACCTATAAAGGGTACCTGGGGGAAAGTCAAGGTGGTTGGTATCCTTGTGCTGCTATACAAATATGACCCCCCCCCCCCCCAGCCCTTATCCCGAAAAGCTAACTGAGCTGAGGTTTTTAATCATTCTGTCTGTCTGTCTGTCTCGTTATTTCTTCTCGTTCTCGAATCAAGTTTTAAATTTGCACAATTATCATTGTCGACGACAACACACGTTTAGATAAAGCATAAACCAATTAGTTAATTATATTCATTTTGTTTTAGATTGAAAAACACTAAACTAACAGAAGATAAGCAGCTCTCCCCCTTCCCACAAAGCGCAAATGGGACTCATGTCAACATGCAAGACAGCAGATGCGTAAAAGTTGCAAGACTAACGCAGACGAGTACAGTTATAATTGATTCAAAATAATTGATGCCATTTCACTTAATTAATATAAGTTTGTTTCTTATAAATTCTTAAGTCTAAACGACTTTAAAATGTATAGCCTCGATTTGATTATCGGCTAGTGCCACGTGATCAATTTATTTCTGTTCTAGCCAATCAAAAGAGAGAAGACATTAGCATCGTTGGTAAAGTGAAACGTTCTAAGAACAGACTTACACTCCAGAGATAAGCAGACCAAGTTTGTCTGTCCGGGTGACTGATTGAGTGGCGTAGGCCTCGCCCTCGTGAAGGGTCATCAAAGTACAAAACTCCGGACACACTAGCCGCTTGTACAAGTGTCTGGAAAAATACAAAGACGAGAATAGACTTGATTGGACACGCTGGAAATAGCAAAGCGTCCTGGAGGGCGCACTAGGACAGTGTAGCTAATGGTTATTGGATGTTGTCTAATTGTTTACTTCAGCTACATTTTGTACGTTTACAGGACGAGACTAAACATCTGTTTTGTTTTTTGTTTTTTTTTGTTTGTACTAAGCTTAGGTTTAAAGAAACCATGAAGAAAAAAAGTCTGTCAAAAGTTATTTTGTTTTGTTGTATTTTTATTTAAACTTATTGCAGCGCATAGTGGAACTAGAGCAAGAAGTAAGAACAACTGTAAACAAAAACAAAATGTGTTTACTACGGCTAATTATAAGGGCTTTGTTTCTTTATGGATATTGTTAAGTTGCACGCCGTATTCAAAGTTTTGAAAGGTGCGCAACATCCTATGCACTGTTCTATGCTGAGTGTAACCAGAATGCTTTGGGGCCTAACAACTTCCGCCCAAGAGTGAACAGAGAGAAGTTAGGAATAGCGGTGAAAACTTTCTAAATGTCTGTGGTCTGGCCTGAGAAAGTAGTGGTCATGGTGGGACATGTATAGAAGGTCGATAATTAAATATCTATCTTTTGAGGCATTTATAACAATTTCGCTAAGTTGTTTGTCTAAGCTTATAACAATATAGATAAATGGGTGAAAGCTATATTTAGATCTGTACACTGACAGTCTATTGGTTAAAATATTGGATTGGAACTCCAATTTTTATAAATGGGACCTTGTCTTTCTAGCAGAAAGTTTCGATAGTGAATATTGAATTCTAAATTTTTCAATTAATCATTAACCGTCCATTTCCTGGTTGGTCGTTGTTCTGTTCAACATGGTCTAGAAAGTATCAATCAAGCATCGACATTGTAGCGTGTTTTTTTTTCCGCTTCCAATAATATCTGTATCAAAATGGAATCTGAACTTTTTTTTTCACCCTGAGGTCAAGGTCGCTACCCTTTTGACTCTACTCACTAGGAATCGCTCACCTGGAGACACGAAAAGGTAAAAACAAGGACACGTAGACCTCTTCCAGCTCAGCACAAAACTTGACGGGTCTGATGCTGTACATGAGAGAAAACGTCTGCACGCCATTCAGTATCAGGAAGGCGAAGTTCCAGGAGAAAAAATCTGGTGCGCACAAGATGACCCAGGACCAGATTGACATCAGGAGAAAGCCTGGGGAGGAGAATCAATTAGATGGAATATTGTATTGAAGTATGGACAAGTAGGTTTATATGTGGGGGGCTAAGTGTATGCCAATCGATAAGATTAGGCAAGGAAATATGTATTCATTATATGTTATTTGTTATTTCTCAACACTGAATCAATACATTGTATGTGGCATTCTGGGGCAAGCTTTGAAAACATCTTTTTTTTTTTTCATAGCTGGAATTCAGTTTTCATTGCACTTACAGAAGTTTTGTCCTGTAGCGCCTTAAATATGGTCATTCTTCCAGCGTCGCCGTTTATTGGCATCTATAGGTAACTGTGAGATTCTAAAACTTCAAGCAATGATCTGAAAACGTGATCATTAAGTGCTTATAGTATTGTTATAGTTATAACCCTGCCTTGGGCACCGCAAGTCAAAGTGCAGAAAGTGCGCTCTAGCTTGTGCACTGTTAGAGACTAGACTTGGATGGATGTTGACCATAGACATATATGTCTACGATGTTGACGTAAGAATAAACAAAAGAGTTCCGCCTAAGTCTAGAAGCTTGATTAGAAGCTGTGATCAAGAAAGACCTTGTTATGTATTTGCAATGTCCTGTGAATAAAGACCTATCCTCGGTGAGTTGCCTTTCTTAGGTTTATCACAGTGTGTAAAAAAAAAAGAAATTTTGTTGTCAAAATGTTTTTCTAGGACTTCAGAAGATCAGTTTTCTTCTTATAATGTGATCAATGTCCATTCGCGTCTTCAGAACTGTAAACTCAACGATTTGTTGTGTTAAACGAGATCTACCCAAGCTTAAAAAGTGTAAAAACAGAAAATATCGAGAACTATCAGGCGGAAACGGACAACTTTGTGTGTTTGTTGAATTTCGAATCATCACTAATTATAAATAAACATACTAATTCGTCTTGAATATTTATTGTTGAGTTGCTCGCATAGGTTTACAGCAATATAAACTAGACGAAACCTTGGAGGCAGGAACTTCAAAGCATCAAGTCCTGGGTTACTGTGGTGTTTCAATGTAGACAATGGGACTATTCTATGAGGATGTTGATGGATCACTTTATAAATAACAAAATATTTCAACAGTGAGTTTAAAACAAAACGCTTAACTCCAATACTGACCTAGAAACATGAGCCCATGTAGAAGGAGAGCCCCGTAGTTGTAATCAGGTACCAGGAGCCCCAAACACAGCATCCCGTTGGCCAAGTGATACAGAATATGGTTGGTTGGCTGCCATTGTCTACAACCAATCATCTCCGAGCTTCTGGTCAGCGGCAAAACCTGAACCGACAAATAATATTCCTTCAATCACAGTGAACACAAAACAACATCTTATTGGTTGGGGAGAGGGGGGGGGGGGGTCATCTTAGCTACACAATTGTAAAACTCAGTCAGCTCTGTTCTCCGTTCTTTCATGTCCGGTTAGCCAATTCATTTTCTTTGTATGAACTTTTCCGTTTGGTAGCGACTGTGAATCCTGAATACTTCAACAAGCAAGACCACTCGTTACAGAAGGCCTCGACACTGACTTTCAACGTTACAACCTGTGGGCAAGTTAGACCAATAGTTCGTTGCCACGTCGTACAGACGTTTGTTTTTCTATTATTGAAAAACTGAATGCTAGATTAGGAAAAACAGTGGAACATTGTTTACCCCGCCCCATTTCCCATCCCCCCCATCACCCCCGAGAAGGCTCTTTGTTAAGCGAATGTATAGATCATAGACATATATACATTTAAGTGATATAAAATCAAATGTTAAATTTCTAGAAAAATCGTTCGCGCCGTTTTTAAAACTAGCGTTCATGCAGGTTCCAAGTTCCATAAAGTTCTGATTTGAATAGAGGTATTGTAAAAATGCGGTGTCAATACAAGAGCAAAATGGAAAACTAAAGAAATTCAAAAAGGGGAAAAATTGGGGGCTTTTTTATTATAGACAAAATAACCAATGTCAAGGACGCCATTTTGAAAGTTCCAACTAAATATATATAAATAAAACACTTTGGTAATCAATACTTCCGTGTTGTGAGCACCAAGTGCTCCATATAACATTTTAGATAATAGATGTGCCTCCTTTTATGAGAATCTCCAACAAGGGGATATACTAAATCAGGGTTTCTCATCCTGTGGGTCCCGACCCCTTGAGGGGTCGATAGACGATTTGTCAGGGGAGGCGAAGATCATCGAAAATATGGATTGTATTTTGTCTATTCTTCAATTGCTGTGTGTGTGTGGGGGGGGGGATCGCGGCAGAGTGGGGGGGGGGATTGTAAAAAGGGGTCGCCGAGCTTACAAGGCTGAGAACCGCTGTACTAAATAAAGCAATTAATAGAGTGTATCTATGTATACATTAATGTAAATTATTTATAGAAATGGTCACCTTTTGATCAGTCCTCAAAAACCTTGGCATGAATATTCATTAGATCTTTGCAGAACCCCCTCCCCCCCCCCCCATCTAAACCTCTACGGAAAAGGGGGTGAGCAAAAAAAAAGGTTTTTACTTTAGCATCATAGGCTTTTGATTTACCTTTTAGAATGAACCTAGACATAAACAATGAAGTTGTACTCAAAGCAGAAACACTATTGATTCCAGTGTATTATGCTACAGAGTTGTGAAACTGTTGTATCCAATTTCAACCCAGACTTGGTTTTATTTTCACCTCTCCCCCCCCCCACCTCGAATCAATTTCCACTACGTAGAATCCGGAGGCCATCTCCCTGGAACAGAGACACGGGGACACCGGAAATTTTAAACTATCCAATGTCCCAAGCTGTAATTGTAACTAACAAGCTGGACAGAGCAGGATCTAAAACTGACGGCTTCTCAGGATTGTGGAGTCAATGGTTAAACCTTTTTTTTTTAAACTCGCAATATGTTCATTCTTTATTTCAAATGAACATTAAACGTATTTTATACGACATGAATATGATTTTATTGGGCATGAACTTTTGATTAGGCATGAATATTTGATTAGGCATGAACTTTTGATTAGGCATGAACTTTTGATTAGGCATGAACTTTTGATTAGGCATGAACTTTTGATTAGGCATGAATATTTGATTAGGCATGAACTTTTGATTAGGCATGAACTTTTGATTAGGCATGAATATTTGATTAGGCATGAACTTTTGATTAGGCATGAACTTTTGATTAGGCATGAATATTTGATTAGGCATGAACTTTTGATTAGGCATGAACTTTTGATTAGGCATGAATATTTGATTAGGCATGAATATTTGATTAGGCATGAATATTTGATTAGGCATGAATATTTGATTAGGCATGAATATTTGATTAGGCATGAATATTTGATTAGGCATGAATATTTTATTAGGCATGAACTTTTGATTAGGCATGAATATTTGATTAGGCATGAACTTTTGATTAGGCATGAATATTTGATTAGGCATGAATATTTGATTAGGCATGAATATTTGATTAGGCATGAACTTTTGATTAGGCATGAATATTTGATTAGGCATGAATATTTGATTAGGCACGAACTTTTGATTAGGCATGATCTTTTGATTAGGCATGAATATTTGATTAGGCATGAATATTTGATTAGGCATGAACATTTGATTAGGCATGAATATTTGATTAGGCATGAACATTTATTTGACAAGAAAATTTTTTTTTACTTGGCATGAGCATTTATTTGAAATGAACATTATTTTACTTGGCATAAACATATCGTACAATTTCTTGTTTTAATCAAATCTAACATTTAGAAAAAGGCATGTAGACTAGAACAGAGTTGTGTTTGCTGAGCGCCTAAAGGCAGCACTAAAACATTTGACCAGATACCCCACCCATAGTCCGGTCCCAGAAAAGAGATAGGACCAAAGCGCCACTGACAATGCAGTAAGCATGAAAGTTGAAACACTCAACTAACGAAATCCAATAACAAAGGCGAAAGGCCAACAATAGAAGTACGTCGACGCCTATAGCGAATGTTGAATAAGAACGAAGGGAACCATCGAATGTCCTCAAACTAAATCTCTACGTTCATTAAAAAGCTGCCCCTCTCTACAGCCGTCAAAAGTAGTCTGTTTACGTTTCGCTATTCCTCCTCAAATCCTAGTCTAGTTTTTACTAATCACGTCATTGTCTCTTAGTCAAAACGTCCCCTATTTACGAAACAAATAACTAATTACCAATCGTGCAATAACAATATATATATATATGTGTACTAGCTGTACATATCGGCTGATTTGTTCCCACACTACGTTTCTTTTTGACAAGGCTTATATCAACTCACTCTGTCTGTCTGTCTGGTAAAATGTTTGTACACATTTGTTCTCCCACACCAATCTCGGATCAAGTTGAAATTCTCCACAATTATTTTTTTCTACCCGACAAAACAACAAGCAAAAATTAAAAAGAAACAAGATTATAAAAAGAATTTGTGTTTTTTAGATAATATTTTGGCACTCTTTTGTGAGGTTTTAGCAAGAAAATTAATTGCTATTTATATTTTCATATATTTGAAAAGCGATTTCCAACAGCCATTTGGTATTAGTATAAATTTCATTAAAAATCTCTTAGTTAATTAAATTTAAGCGACAATTGGGAAGAAAATGAAAGTAATAATTTAATTGAGTTTTGTGACTGTTTTTTTTTTAAATTTATTTACTGTAGGTAACATTTTAATGTAAAATCATCACTCACACAAGTACAGCCAAGGGGGTTTCAATATAACAACAAAACAGAAAAAGGAACCGATATCACCAAATTCTATGAGCGCAGCTAAGGGGGGTTTCGACTTTTAACCCCCCCCCCCCCCATTCCAGAGTTGTTGTTTTTTTTTACGTTAACCCCCCCCCCCCTCATAAATATAAAACTAAAGCAAACTATAGTCAACAAACTATAGTCAACAAATTATATGAGCCATGGGCGTAGCCAGGATTTTTTTTCGGGGAGGGTTTTGGGGGGGGGGGGGATTCCCATCCCCCACCTCCCCCCCCCCCCCCCGCGGAAAAATTTCTTATATATATATATATATATATGTGTGTGTGTGTGTGTGTACATAATTAATCTTTATTACATTCTGACCCTTTCGGAAGACGTTTATTGTAGCCTCCCCGCCCTTGATAGCAAGGGGGTCTGGGGGAGTTCGCAGCGAAGCCCCGCCGCCGAACACTATTACTGGTATTGAAAGCCAACAAAATGCAAGGGGGTCTGGGGGAGTTCGCAGCGCTCCCCCAGCGCGGGTCGAAGCCCCGCCGCCGAGCACTATTTCTGGTATTGAAAGCCAACAAAATGCATATTCTGAGGTATCTACAGTGCATTATCTTGCTATTAAAAAGTTTTATTTCAAAAACCTAATGTGCTATTCTTACTGACTTAGACCCTCTCGCGCCGTTCGGCGCATTTTCCGGCAAGCTGTTTCCGCAACTCTTATTTTGCGTAATTCATTTTGTCGGATAACATGTCCCGCAAAACCTCATGCGACGCTCTGTCACAACCTTACTAAGGATTCGACTCCCAGTTCGGCATATGATTTCTTTGCTTTAGACCCGATCTCTATGACTGACTCCTAAAATCTGTCTTAGCCATCTAGCCATTAACCATGATTTTCAATTTCGGCAGAAGACTATTCACACTTAATTAATGGAGCCCAAGCCACTGGTAGAAATTTGTAAACTTTCTTGACTACGCTCTTGGAATTACATGCCTGTATTTCGCTTTAGATTTTATATCGAAAAGGAAAGTTTTTTCATCAAATCATCTGTTGAGGGGTTTTAAACTAAAAAATCTCTTTTTTTTTTTGTTTTGTTTTGTTTTTAATTCAAATCCCCATTTAGCTACGATCATAGAATTTGTTGACTGTAGTTTGCTTTAAAATAATATTGAAGAGAGAGGTTTTCAACTCTAAACGCTCTGTAGGGGAATTTTAAACTCAAAACTATCTGGAGGGGTTTTCAACTTTAAAAAAAAAGCCACCTGGAGGAGGGGGATTTAAATTCAAAACCCCTTTGGCTACACTCATAGATTTTATAGTGTGTAATTTGCTTTTTTTTTATATTGAAGAGGTACTTTTTAGCTTCAAACCCCAACTGGAAAAGGGGGGGGGGGTTAACTCAAAACCCATTTTGGCTACGCTCATAGAATTTTGAGTGTGTAATTTGCTTTTTTATATTGAAGATGGGGTTTATCGTAGATTTTGGATGGGGTTTTAAAATCAAAATCTTCCTCAACTTTGCTGTTGGAATTTGGGGATTGTTGTTTGCATTTTTTTTTGTTTTATTTTATAGAAAAGGGGGATTTAACTGCAAAAACCCCTGGTAGGGGGGTTAAAATTCAAAACCCCCTGTAGGGGGGTTTAAACTCAAAGGCCCTGGTAGAGGGATTTGTATCTCAAAACCCCCTGATAAAGGTTTTTAAAATCTCAAAACCCCCTGGTAGGGGGATTTAAACTCAAAACCCCCTGTGGTAAGTGATGATTTAGTATTAAAATCTCACTTAAAATAAACAAAATGAAAGCAAAAATCAGTCATTTAATTCCATCCCCCCCCCCCGCGGGGGGGGGGATTCATTTCGGGGGGGGGGTTGAACCCCAAGAACCCCCCCCCTGGCTACGCCCATGATATGAGCGTAGCCAAGGAGGTTTTAAGCTTTTAATAGGGCGTCATTTTAAGTAGAACATTGGAGTACTGTGTATCTGATGGCGCAATTCAATCAAACTTTTGGAGGGTATACGGTGGAGTTGTCCCGACACCTTCGATGTAGGTCACGGAGGTCACTGTCTTCCTCACGAACGACTTTGTCAATGTTTTCATTTAAAAAAAAAATATTTTTA
This sequence comes from Biomphalaria glabrata, assembly GCF_947242115.1. Taxonomy (NCBI): domain Eukaryota; kingdom Metazoa; phylum Mollusca; class Gastropoda; family Planorbidae; genus Biomphalaria; species Biomphalaria glabrata. Next base: position 43,040,332 of record NC_074716.1, on the reverse strand, counting down.
AAATTAAAATTTACATACTAATATATTAACATATGTAGATAAAATAAACTATTATCTAAAAAGCGTATTATCTAGTGTTACACCTTTCTACTACACCTATACTCTCTAGAAACTACCTTAGTTTCTCTCTTCGTCTGTGTGTTCCTGGGTTCAGCTGTCATTACAAACAAACAAAAACCACTTCAACAACTTGATCAAAACACAGAAACTTTATTTTAAACTTCATATCACACGCTGGTCTGAATCTCCTGTCTGACAACACACTCTACCGGTCATTCGCGCATTTGTAAAAATAGATTATACACCCTTACATATATTCACCCGTGACCTCTAGTTTGTCTATCAAATCATAAACATTTTCGACGCAAGAATTAAAGAATATGGACACTCCAATTATAACAGCGTAAGAATTTAAACATAGACAAAGGGAATTTCCCGAAATTAAATTCTAACATTGTTTCTGTTCTTAAATTTGAAGCAAGCTAACTAATAACAGTTTGCCATTGTTAATTTCGAAGTAATTTTATTTGTTTTGTTTCAGTGTACCTCAAGTCTCTTCTTTCAGCTCTTTGTAACCCTTTTATGCCCCCCCCCCCTTTTCAACATCCCCATTGTGTCCAGCGACCCTACCGACCCTTCAATTTCTGGTTTGAAATTCCCAAGTGTATTACGTTGGCCTCTTTAATAGGGCATTCAAAATTTAGGTATGTTTATGATTCAGTCTCTACATCTAACATGCGTAATAATGCGAAGCGGAGTGATCTGAAACAATACGTTATTACATTATAGTTTTCACAAATAGAAATCGAAATCTTATTTTTAATTAAATATTATATAGTCATAACTTCTTTATTTAAAAAAAAAAGTAAAAAAAAATAATATTTTAGATATTAAATTTTAAAATAAAATAATAGCGAAGACATTAACTTGCCAGTTTTTTTTTTATGGTCCCCCTTTCAGTAGATAGAGTGCATTGAAAGGTCATACATAGACATCTATTTTTTGGTGATGATATAAAGCAGTGATTGAGACTGTGATTCCCAAATGGTCTATATAGACCCCCAGGGGCTACGAAGACTTCCAATGGGTCTACGGAAGTGGAAAAATAAGTTTGGGGTCTATGAGATGTCCACGGGGGTCTACGATAATAGATTTCATTTAAGCAGGTCGTGACTTTAATTTTCACATCGTATTGATGTAATTCTTTCATGCACTAATATATGCTTTATATCTTAGTTAATCCTTTAAATATTTATCCTGATATTTAAACTAAGAATTGTTGTATTTAATTTCAATGCTTACATAAAGAGCTTAATTTTGTCATGTAACTAATGTTGACTGTACAGCGTTGATTATTGATTGGGATTCATTTCTTCCTTGTTAAACAAGCGGTTGCCTAAGTACCTTTTTTAAGACGATACGATTTTAGAATTATTTGAGACAATGCAACCCTGACTGAATAAGAAAAGAATTAAGAAATAGAGAAGATGATGGTTTCTTATAGTAAGATGCGGACAACATAATAGGCAAAACATTGATTTTACCAGCCGTTGTAGTTTTAAAAACTGTTTTACACAAATCTACATCTATTAATTAAATTATTAATACATTTATATTATTAAAAGAATTTCTTTTAGCAACAATACAGTTAAAGTGCACATCGGTAGTATGAGGTATAAAATCAAAAGCTTCTTATGTAATTCTTCGCAAACGGCATATATAAAGTTTGGGATCAGCAGCGTCACAGGCTTTGACAGGGTGTTGCAAATTGCCTAAGGGTCGCCGGCTTCTTAGTTTTCCTCAAGGTTGACCCACAAAATATCCCCTCTTTTGTATAGTTGCAAGGCAGCAGAGTTTTGGATTCAGTTTTCCTTCTTGCTAGGTGGGTAGCAAGTCAACGCTAATGAGCCCTTCCTGTTCGAAGCTTATTGGTTTAGGCACCAGTTATTCATTCTCGACCCTTCTCCTATTAGTGAAAACAGTTTCGCGGACCCAATATTTTAGCCAGACGTGAAAGATCAAGAAATACATGAGAAATTGCTCTTTGCAAAAACTTTTACAATCATACTTAAGACAAATAAACTAATGAATTAATTATTTAATGTTTGAAGTACTACTTCATAAACAACAAATTTCTATATGAAACATAATATCCATAGCAACGGATGATACCCCCCCCCCCCAAAAAAAAAAATAATTTCCTGTGTGTTTGGGGATTCCAGTAATAAATAATTGTTATTTTAATTGATTTAAATGTGAATTGTATCAATAAAAGCCATAGATCTCTATACCTTAATATGTAGCTTTAAATTACTTTTTCACTCTTCAACTCACTACAATTGGAAATTAGTTTTTAAAAAAATGTTGATGAATTTGCAAAAATGCAATGTAAGTTAAGCAGGGTGTCTACCGAAAACCAGAAAACATGGCAAGGGCTCTACGAGACAAACATAAACATTATTTCCGGTATTGAAAGCCAACAAAATGCATATCTGAGTTATCTATAGTGCATTATCCTGCTATTAAATAGTCTGCTATTTTTACTTAGATCCTCAGGCGCCGTTCAGCGCATTGGGCGGCAAGCTGCTTCCACAAAAAATCTGTCACTGGCAATTGTCTGAAGCCTCTTCCCACCTGCTCTGAGGTCCTCCATGTGTTATACTAGGATTTCCCTGCGCTTTCCTCGTAATGGCCTCTATGTCATCGCAACTCTTATTATGTGTAATTCATTTTGTCGGAGAACATGTCCCGCAAACCTCATTCGACGCTCTGTCACAACCTTACTAATGTGTAATTTGCTTTTTTTTTTATATTGAAGAGGTACTTTTAGCATTAAACCCGCTGAAAAGGGGGCGGGTTAAACTCAAAACCCCTTTGGCTACGCTCATAGAATTTTGAGTAATTTGCTTTTTTTTTATATTGAAAAAGGTATTTTTTAGCATCAAACCCCGCTGAAGGGAGAGGGGTTAAACTCAAAACCCCTTTGGCTATGCTCATAGAATTTTGAGTAATTTCCTTTTTTTATATTGAAGAGGTATTTTTTGGATTCAAACCCCGTTGAAAGGGGGGGGGGTGGGAATTTAAACTCAAAACGCCCGTTGGCTACGCTCATAGATTTTTGAGTGTGTAATTTTATTTTTTTTTTCTATATTGAAGAGGTGGTTTTTAGCTTCAAATCCCGCTGAAGGGGGTTTTAAGCATAAAACTCCTCTTGGTTACGCTCATAGAATCTGGTGACTGATGAATGGATAGTCTTATATTGAAGAGGGGGTTTTATTGTTAATTTTGGAGAGGGTTTTAAGATCAAAATTGTCCTTAGCTATGCTCTTGGAATTTGGGGATTGTGGTTTGCATTTTTTGTTTTGTTTTATAGAAGAGGAGCATTTAGCTGCAAAACCGCCTGGTAGGGGATTTTAAACTCAAAACCCCATTGGCTGTTGGGGCAAGGGATGTTTTAGTATTAAAATTAAATCTCACCTAAAATAAACAAAATCAATGCGAAAAATCAGTCACTAAATTCCGCCCCCCCCCACCCGCGAGGGGAATTTCATTTCTTGGGGTTCAACCCCAACCCCTCCCCCCCCCCCCCCATGGCTACGCCCATGTGGCAAACACCTGCATGGCTCATATACTACAGAGTAGGAATATGGGGGAGTTTCACCGATGCTCTTGGCCTTTGACCTCGCTTCTAATCCGTGCGTCCTAGAATACGAGCTATCGGTAATAGGGATGTAATAAAATTCATCTGCTTGTTAAGACAAGCAAATGGAGCAAGCTTCCATAGGCCCAGAGTTCTGTATTTATTAGAAAAATACAGATACTAAAAAGTTATGTATTTTAGAAGGTGTATGATACTTTCGTGCACTTTCACTTGTAGCAAACAAAATGTATGGTTACTTAGTTGGCAACAGCGATCTAGCAGTATAATGAGTTTACACCTCAGCCACTGCGCCTTATTTATTTATTTATTAGTAGTATTTCGAAAACAATGTTAACGATTTTTTGGAAAATGTCGAGGTCTATGCTAAAGGAACAGCAACCTCAAAGTAACACTACCGAAAAAAAAAACTTGAGACAAAGTAGGATTTTACGCCTCGACTGATTTACCCGCGTGTTGATTAGAATTTTTTTTTTAAACTATTTATAAGCAGATTTGTTTAAAACTTTTCCATTTTCAGACTATCTTTTAATTAGAAACTTCAAATCTGCTAAGTCATTAGTTTCCCTGGCTAGTTCAGGCTACCCGTACAGTTTGTTATTGCCACTCTTAAGCATTATTATTTGAATGTCTATTTCGCTGGGTTTAAATTTCTTTCTTGAACGTTGTTTTTTTTTTTCATTCTCATATATCTAGTGGTCAGTGATTTCTTGAAGAGCTTGGGGTTGTTGTTGTTTTTTTTTGGAGGGGGGGGGGTACATCATTCCTTAAAAGACTTACTTGGAAAGTCTAAGAGCTTGGCTTCTGAACCGAGGGGCCTAAGTTTCAAATCTAATTTAAGACTGGAATTTGAAATTTCTTGATTTGTTAGAACGCCCCGCACGCCCCTTAGTCCATCTAACCCTAATTGGTCCATGACATTGGATGGAGGGGGAAAGTTAAGGTAGATAGTCATTGTCCTGGCCTTATGACTACCTAGTTACCCGTCGGTCATGGAAACAGATTACCTTTGTTTCATTTATCTGAAAGGGAGTAGGGCCAACTTTAATTTCTTTCCATTTCATGCACAAATTTTTAAGTGAGAATTTTTCTTCAAGTTATTTCTTACTTAGTTCTTATATTACTTTTTAATAAGTTCTCGGACAATGGTTATGCCTGCGAGGATTGTGGCCAAATATGTAGGTCGCAGATGGGGCTGCGTAGCCACGGGTCTGAGGACTCAAAAACAAGCCTTTTATTGTTATTACTATTATTATTATTATAATTATTATTATTATTATTACTATTATTATTATATCATATCTATATTTTTAAAAGTTTTATACTTTAAAAAATGCTTAATTTAGAATAGGCCTATGGATTTATATTTTTGTTTTTATTTAAATAATCGAATGGAAACCAGCACATATAGAACTAGAAGGAAATGAGAAGGTTGACACACTCGCCAAGAGTGGGAGAACTAACAATTAAATATTGCACTCTATCCAAAAGAAATGAAATAAATAAAATAAATGAGAAATGGACAAGCTCTCATCCAAATCACAAGAAAGATGATGCCTATTATAAACTATCCCGACAAGATCAACGTCTAATTTTTCGACTCAGGACGGGACACAACAGAGTGAGACAACATATGTACTGGAAGCTTAAAACTGGAACCAGTGAAATCTGCCCATGTGGAGTATCACCAGAGAATGCTGACCATGTCCTACAAAACTGCTCTCTTTACCAAGAGGCCCGTGTAAGACAGTGGCCCCAAAACACCAAAATAGAAAGAAAACTATATGGAGAGCTCCCTGATTTGGAAACCACTACGCAGTTCATCTCATATATTGGTCTAGTCATCTGAACGCTCTAACATAAAAATGAGAAACAAGAAGAAGAAGAAGAAAAAATCGAAAAAAAAAATTCAACTTAAAATAATCAAAGTGTTTCGCTAAATTCTCAGAATGTGCGAAGTGTTCCGTTAAGGGTAATGTCTGCATTACCCAAGTAAGTGTTTTCTGCTATACAAGCTACAAATTTCAAAGTGTTTA